>NC_142684.1:103817000-104138000 GCF_056320005.1 Nelumbo lutea
AAAGGCACTTGGATCATAACCTCTTTTTCAGGCTCTTTTGAGGGGCCATCTTCAGTTCTGCTCGAAGTGGTGACATTTGTGAAAGGTGGGTTTGGAAAAGGCCCATCTAAAACCTTACCACTATGAGTAGTAATGGCGTGGACCCCCTTGATGTTCTCCATATCAGAGGCGGATCCCTATACCATATGTGACCCCTTCGGATTGATCTGAGGCTGAGATGGAATTTTGCCTCTCTCTTGTATAGTAAGAGCATTGGTAAGCTTAATTATATGACTCTTGATATCCTTGTTCTCTTCAACCACCTGCGCAAGAACATATTCAAATTTTTTGTTAGTCTTATTCTATACCTCCATAAATGCTTAAAGTGTTTCCTCTAAATGATTCCTATTCGGTCGAGCATTGTATTGGGGTGCAGGACGAAATTTGGATGGTTGCGCCTCTACACTTCAATTGTTGTTAGATGATGTGGGTTAGTTCTTATTAGCCTTCCAACTAAAATTGGGATGGTTCCTTCAGCTAGGGTTATAGGCCTCTGAATAGGGTGAGAAATGTTTCCTATACATTCCTAAGGCGTTACACTCTTAAATATGAAAGCAATACAAATAGAAATCGAGCCTAGTGAGAAAGACTGTTCCCCAAGAAAAGAAGTTTGTCTTTTGAATTGACGGAAGGCTTTATTGTACTGAGTCTTCTTCTTCAGATTTTTTTTTTATTGTACTGAGTCTTTTGAATTCCCTTCTCTTTTTTTTTTCGGAAATTGACTAATATCACCCTTCAGCTTATCATCCAAACATTCCTCAAACCAAGTAATGTCATTCTAAACAACAACTAACCAATTCAATAGATCAATAAAAGTTCATAAGTTGTTTTCTCAACTCTCTACTCACTCACAAAAGATGTGTGAATCTAAAAAAATGTGCGCTTAAACATGATAATTCTCTCAGCTATATATATTGAACATCCATCTAACTACAAAGCTTAGTATTGTGTGCAAAAAGTTTTCAGAAGTTATTATTTGATAATCAAGATAGAAAAGTGACTTAAATCAAACAACTTTGAAATCATACCTAGATAGAAGAGCAGAAAATTCAATTAAGATTCTCAAGCATGCAATGCAAACTTATTTACACTAAGACTACCAGAATAAAAACAATAAGTAAAGTGTTGATTGTCTCTCTTTCACACAAGAAGAATGTATATAAAAAAGTGTGTATATTATGTGCATGCAATGCTACCACCCCTAACCTAAACAAGACAATGTCCTCACTGGCATAAAAATAAAAGAAATAACAAAGCAAAGGGTAGGGGACACCTGAGCGATGAACTGAGACTAGACCTGCAAATTTATCAACTAGAAGAAGTAAACACAAAAACTAATAAAAGAACAAAAATAATTAAAAGAAAAGAAAAAAAAAGTGGTAGTGTAGAAAGATAGAACCTGATTAAGCATTGTAGACTGGAGCTACAAGAGTGATCTCCTCAGGTTGGTCTACCCTCTCCACATAATGCTTCAACTATTGTTCATTAACTCGAAAAACTCTCCCATCGATCAGATCCTCAATCTGAACAGCACCATTAGGAAAGACTCGCTTCACCACAAATGAACGTGTCCAACTAGATCTCATCTTTCCGGGATGGAGATGCAAATGAGAATCATATAGATGCACCCATTGGTTTGGCTCAAAATTCTTCCTTAGGATCTGTTTATCATGAGCCGCTTTTAGTTTAGCCTTGTAGATCCTATAATTATCATATGCATCGTTCCTTAGTTCTTCTATCTCTGACAACTATAACTTCCTTCGAATGCCTACAACATTTAAATCAAAATTAAGTGCTTTGACAGCCCAATAAGCTTTATGCTCAAGTTCTACGGGTAAATGACACGTTTTCCCATAAATGAGTCAGTATGGTGACATCCCAATGATAGTTTTGTAAGCATGTGACTTTATCTCAAGCCTACTCATTGGTTCACAATGAAGAGAGTAGGAGGAAGGTTATAATATCTTTTCAGCCTACAGAAGCAGCCTTGGAAGCAACAAAATCTAAGGTTGGAGGGGGGAAGGAAGACAAAAGAGACATTTTTTGTGATCATTGCAAAAAGCCTAAACACACTAAGGACACTTGTTGGAAGTTGCATCCTCACTTAATGCCAACGAGACTTAGAAATAAGAAGGGGAATGCTAATGTGGCAACTACTGCAGACAATGCTTCTTCTTCCAGTACAAGGACCACCTCCTTGGATGTTTTAGATGTTGTCTGGGCTGCATTGACATAGCTAGAGAATGGAGTTGGTATTTTTGGAACCACATCTCAGCCTTTTGGTACCACATCTGCTCATCCTACTTCATCCCTTGCTCACACAGGTACAAGAGCTAAATCATGTCATACTTATGCCCTAGGTAACACTAGACCATTTTAAGTAATAGATTCAGGTGCTTTAGACCATATGACCAATTTACCTACTTTGTTTATCCTCTAGAAGAGACAAAGTATCTATTGCTGATGGTTCCCTTGTGCCAATTTCTGGCAAGGGAGACATCAGGCTATCTGATGCCATCTCCCTATCCTCAGTTTTTCATGTTCTTAAGCTTAGTGCTAACTTGCTTTCAGTTAGTAGTATTACTAAGAATCAAAATTGTTCAATAATCTTTTTTCCTGATCGTTGTGTTTTCTAGGATTTAGAAACAAAGAAGGTGATTGGGATTGGTCATGAGATAAATGGAGTCTACTTGCTTGAACATCCATAGGGAAAGCAAAGTGAAGTTGGAAAATTGTTTGTCTCTCAGTCTTGGAGTCAGATTATGCTTTGGCATAATTGATTAGGTCATTTGTCTTTTGGGTCTTTGAAGAGTCTATTTCCAAATTTATTTGACTTAGTCCAAGTGTCTAGTTTGAAGTGTGAAAGTTGTGAACTTGCAAAACACTATAGATCAACTTATCCTTTGAGTAATAAAAGAAGCAACATTCCTTTTGAAATTGTGCATATAGATGTTTAGGGGCCATATCATACTTCCACCATGGGGGGTACAGATATTTCTTGTTATTTGTTGATGATTATACCTGCTTCTCATGGTTTACCTTATGTACTATCGAGATAAGGTCCTTTCTCTGACCCAAGCTTTCCTTCGAATGGTTCTAACCTAGTTTGAAACCAAAATCAAAATTATTAGATCTGATAATGCCAATGAGTACTTTGCAAAACCATTGGCATCATATCTCCTAGATCATGGGGTTATTCATCAAAGCACCTGTCCTCGTACACCTCAGCAGAATGGGGTTGCTGAGAGAAAAATAGGCATATCTTAGAGGTAGCCAAAAGCATCATGCTCAATTCTAATGTTCCCATACACTTCTGGGGGGATGCAATCCGTACATGTGTTTACCTTATTAGCAAGGTTCTTTCACAGGTTCTAACACATGAAAACACCATTCAGCCTTCTGTATCCAGACAAGGACTTATTCACTATTCCCCTCAAAACTTTTGGGTGTACTTGTTTTGTTCAAATCCTTGGACCTTATCGCTCCAAGTTTGATCCCAAAGCTACTAAATGTATTTTTCTTATGTATGCACAAAATCAAAAAGGATATTGCTGTTATGAGCCTGTTTCAGGGAAACATTTTGTGTCAATGGATGTCACAATTTTTTAGGATATGCCCTACTATCATACGGCTTCTCCTCAGAGGGAGAGTAGTGAGGAAGGAATTTCAATTTCAGCCCCAAAAGTCCCTTTACTTGTCCCAGTTAATGAAGGGGAGCATCGTGAAGAGGGTTGTCAAAAGTGTAGGGAATTAAGTGTGTATCACAAATAGTGGTGGAGGCAGGTTGATTTCCGTCCTCAACAGCAGTCCAGGTCGGTCCCAATATCTTCTATAGCCCTAGATCTAGACATTACCATTGCCTCCACTGTTAAGCCCATTATAGCAGATACTTTGCTTAACACTGTTGATCCTTAGCCTCTTCTTTCAGATGACCTTGATCTTCCAATTACAATTCGTAAAAGGAAGCATCGTTGTACCTCATCCATTGCCCGTTGTATCTCCAAGTTTCTTTTCTATGATTGTCTCTTAGAATCCTAGAGATCTTACCTGACATCTATTGCTACTATTTCTACACTTAGAATAGTGCAAGAAGCTCTATTGATACCTGAGTGGAAGGAAGCAATGAAAACAGAAATGGATTCTCTTGTTAAGAACAACACATGGGAACAAGTTAATCAATTTGAGGGAAGAAATCTATTGGATGCAAATGGGTGTTTACTGTGAAATATAATGTTGATGGTTCTATAGAGAGGTATAAGGCCATATTGGTTTTAAAGGGTTTCATACAAACCTATGGCATATACTATATGAGAACCTTTGCACTAGTTACAAAGATGAACACTATCAGAGTCCTACTATCTATTGCTGCGAACTTCTCATTACCACTATTTCAGATGGATGTTAAGAATGCTTTCCTCAACGGAGACTTGCAAGAAGAGGTATATATGGAGTTACCCCTTGGTTTTTATAGTACAAAAGCAATAAAGAAAGTTAGCCTATTGAAGAAGGCTTTATATGGACTAAAACAATCTCCGAGAGCTTGGTTTTATAGGTTTAGACTAACTTTGGACAAATTTGGTTACATACAGGCTCGGTCAAATCACATTATCTTCTTTAAGAAGACAAACTCTTCTTTGACCCTATTTGCTGTCTATGTGAATGACATTGTGATAACAGGGAGTGATACTAGTAAGATTAAATCTCTTAAACATCTTCACAAGGAATTTGAAGTGAATGACTTAGAGGAACTACACTATTTCCTGGGAATTGAGGTATCTTGATCTAAGCATGGAATTTTTATCTCTTAGAGAAAGTATGTTCTTGATTTATTGGAGGAAACTAGAAAGTTAGGAGTGAAGCTTGTTGATACACCTATTGAGCTGAACCATAAAATAAGTGCAGAAAGTGGAGAACCTCTTGAGGACAGGGATATGTATCAAAGGCTGGTTGGGAAACTATTTTCTCTTTGCCAAACTCGACCAGATATTTCATATCCTGTCAGTATTATTAGTTAGTACATGCATTCTCCTAGGACCACTCACCTCCTTGCAGTAGAAATGATACTTGTTTACTAGAAGAGATGTCCAGGGAGGGGCATATTCTTCAAGAATAGTGGTCACATGAAAATAGAAGTATATATAGATGCGGATTGGGCTAGATGTGTTGATGATAGAAGGTCTACCTCTGGGTATTGTGCATTTGGGGGGGGGGGGATCTTGTTTCCTAAAGAAGCAAGAAACAAAATGTTGTTGCCCGCTCCAGTGCAGAAGCAGAATAATGATCCATGGCTAATGGTGTTATAGAAGTGTTATGGCTGAAATCCTTGCTTAGTGAGCTGGAAATTGATTATGAGAAACCTCTAGTGTTGTATTGCGATAACCAAGCTGCAATTAATAGTACTCACAACCCAATATACCATGACATGACTAAGTATATCGAGGTAGACAAACATTTTATCCGAGAGTGAGTTGCATCTCAAGAAGTGTGTTTCCCTTATATTGCCTCAAACATGCAGTTAGATGATCTTTTTATTAAAGCAGACACAAAAAACAAGTTGGAGACAGATTTATGCAAGTTGGGAATGATAAATATCTACTCCCAACTTGAGGGGGAGTGTAGAGAGTTAATAATTTTAGTGTGTGTGTGGTTCCAGCCCCACACTTATTTTTATTTTGTTTATTTCTTTTCTTATTACAGCTGGCCGGATGGGCCTTGTTTATTATTTGCTTTATTAGTTTTTTATTTTAAGTAGGGGTATTAGAGTAACTCCTACCTTTGTAAGATATATATCCTTTCTCTTTTTGAATTACATCAAACCACATTTTTGTTCTATTTATTTTTATTCAAGTACAACCAACATGAGACCTTACCAACTAGCCGATTGGCATCTTTCATTAGAATAAACACTTATTTTTAAAATAATCACTCCCAAGCTCTGCCTAAAAAATTTAAGAACTTTATCTCAACTTTCCATTTCTCTTATTTTTGTATCAAAACAAACACAACCTAAGGGGTGATTAATTTAATAGTAAAATCCAAGGGGGAGGTACAAAATCGATGGAATGTAGGATCCAATAGTAAATTTGATTGGAGACCATATTAGCTGAACACAATGGCTGTGAAACCGAATCACCAATAGTAATGCATATAACCCACAACCACTCAATCTCTCACTTAGGATATCTGACATGGGGCATTATAATTAGTTCCACAGTCCACACCCCACTCTACAGCCACTGTGTTCAGCCAATCTGGATTTATTTGATTGACATTCCTAACCAAGATTTGCAAGGTAATCTGTCATTCCTACTTGTTCGCCCTTCCATGGATGTGCTTGGCCACAACTGCATTGTGATATGCTCTTTGACTATGTTGAGGATGCCTTCCATTATCGTCTGGATTTTCAATTGTCCTTTTCTTTTCTTTTTTTTTTTTTTTTTTAATGTTTTCAGCTTTGCAACTTCCTCGAACATGAAACCATTATAATAAGTTACTGTGCATCAAAATCCAATTTATAATGAGATGACCAATGAATAAATTGAGTCTCTTTCAGCCTTATCACTCCCTCGAACATGAAACCATTAGAATGAGTTTTTGTGCATCAAATTCCACATCATAACGAGATAACCAATAAACAAAAGGTAGAGTCTGAAGTCTTTGGTGATGATGTTTCTATTATTTCTATAGAACCCAAATGATAGTGGAGATTATTCTCAGAAGGAACCTCATGCTTTGTTTGGTTTTGATGAGGCCCATTTATGCTGCCCAATCCCCAGCCACCACGTGTTCTTTAACAGAACACCTAAGGAAACTCATTGCTGACTCGAACGGCCTGGCCATCGACCCAACCAACTGGTCTCAACCGAATACCTCCCACACAATATAATCTCAATAAGAAAAAATTGGAATTATAGTTGCAGAAGATAAATGCAGTCGAACCAGAGCTCACATCAGCGCCCCACAATCACCTCAAACCACATCCCAATCCATTGGAAATCTCTTGATGATAAGTACGGAAGATATTTCTAATACATACTGAGATGCGCATTTGGCCTGTAGGTGCCCTCTGTGAGGCGCTGCTGTGATCTCGTTGAACCAGGCATGTTTGGTTTATTCTCAACGAGTTATCTCTTTCTCTTTCTATCCATAAGAAGGGGAAAAAATTGGAGAACCATCACTAAACAGCTAAATACTTTCTACTTTAAATATGTTAGTTGTAAGTTTATACATGATACAAACATTAAAAAGAAAAAGACAAATGAGTTCTTAAGGGAATAAGAGAGAGAGAGTATTCCAGAAGTTTCTAAGCATTAGTAACAAATAAGGTTAAAAGTATTGTTATGTATCGGCGATACATATTGTATTTGCGCCTTTCTAATATACCCCTATAAGAGTGTATCGGGTCAGGCCATGGTTCAGAAAGTAGATGAGACTTAAATCGATTCTTCTGAACCAGTTTTAATATAAATAAATAAATAAAACACAAAAAAAACACTAATATAGGCCAATATGCCCTATATTAATATTTAGAACCTTGGTAACAAAAACAATTGAAATAGAACAATTCAGACACACACAGATTTACATTATTCAGTTCTTAAACCCTAACAATCCAAGCCCTCTGCAACTTTATCCCATTGGATCATGGAGAGGAATCATAATTGAAATTCAAGGCACCAACACAATAATAGGGTTGAGACTGGGCAATTGGGCATGTGCTTCACTTGCAAACCAATGGCTTATTCTATGTAATAGGCAACGACTCTCGGTTCAACTGAGGGGATGTTTGGAATCGTGGCCGTTTTTCAAAAAAATGGTGCCACATCGGATCCACATGCCCATGTATCTTATTGTTTAGTTCAGTTAATTATTAAAAAAATGGGCTTATCGATTCCTTGACGAGCATGATACCTCCTCTATAAATAGGTGAGACACTCCTAAAAAAGGTATGCACACTATAACCCCTGTTCTGCCTCTACCTTGTCCTCCACACACCTTGGGGCTCTTTGACATTCTTGTAAGCATATTCGGAAGCAGCTTGGTTTGCATGACCTCCTTAGCTCATCTGGTTCCTGAAATTCTCTCTCTCCATCTCATTAGTTGCTAGGATTTTGATCGCAACAGGTTTGATAGAAAAAAGAGAGAAACAGAAAATTGAAAGAAAGTTCCTAAGGATTTTTGAAAGTGACAAGCATATTCCTATCACTTTAAAAGGAAAAAAAATTTGCTTGTTTTGCCATCCACAAATAGGTGAAACAAAAGTGAAGATAATGGTAGTATCAAGTTTATCGTCCTGATCTGGGACAAATGCTGTCATGAGTGGAAAAAGATTGCCAACAAAGCTGCCTTTGCTAGAGTTGAAGTTCTCTTCTTGGAAAAGGATCTAGTTCTTGGCCTTGCACCCATAGAGGTGGGATGGCAACCTCAATCTCTCAAGTCAAGCTTAAGAATTAGAAAGTACAGTCATACCTGTTTCTTTTTACATTGATAAGAAATATGTCTTCACTCCAACAAAAACCAAAAATGTAGAAAATTATTATTATGATTTAGGTAATACTAAAAAAAAAAATACAACATAAGGTTGTAAAGTTTGCTGATGCATATTATATCAATGTTTTAAACTGTTGTTGACCTGGGCAGTTGAACTGTTAAACCTGTCACTCGGAAGTAAAATCAGATTGATTCAATTATAAACCCATAAAATCCTTAAAACCTGTTGACCTAGGTGAGCGAACCGTTAAATCGTTTAACCTGTTAACCATGCAATGCTTCAATCAACTGTATAAAAAAGAAAAGAACAGATGGGGAGAAAGGAAAAACAAACAAAATCAATACAACAGAGGGAAAAATTGGTTGGTTGCTGCAATATATACTTAAAAAGTGAAAATTGTAGCAGAAACAATCACATGTTTATGAGAAACTTTGAGAGAACAACAAGGTTGAGCAATTGGTGAGGAGAGAGAGATAGACAGAGAGCATGTTGACAATAAACAACATTAGCGGAGGTAGAGAGAGAATAGACATCACTAGCAGAGAGAGAGAGAGAGATTACCGCTTTACCAATGGCAAGAATGTTAATCGGTGGCGTTGGTTACCTCTTCGTTCTTTCTTCTCATTCTACAAAAAAGTATAAACGATGAACTTTGACCTAATATTCTCATTGAAGGGTTTAGGATGTTTATTGGTTCCATCCAAGTGCTGTATTCCTGTATCTATTTTAGTGGGTTGATTTGTGCAACCCAGTGGCCCATCATCCGGACAAAAACCGGATCAGTCTCCAGTTTCGTTTTTAAAACATTGTATTATATGATTCATGTCATGACTACCCTTAATAAAAGACCTCTCGAATCCAAAAACTAATAACTCAAGATGCATCTATTTCTGCTATGTTTATTAGTGAGATAATTAATCTAGTTGTCCATGATCTGAAGGCTCTTGTAGCGAGAGCCCAGTAGAGTATAAATTATTGGATGATTAATGATTCCCTCTCTCAATACAGAATCAAACTTGTCAAACAGCATTGTCACAAGCATGATAATTAAGAACTGTGAACTTCCCAACTCCTATAAGACTGTGTTTGGTTTGACATAAAATAAGAGAAAAAAGGTAAGCTGAAGGAAGGTTTTTAAAGAAATTTCACAACAAAATTTTGTCAAGGACCTACTGTGTTAACTTTCTGTTTCTCTCTTATTTCCAAGTTGAGATCTTCTGCCAACAAAATATGTTCCAACCCTCTACTAACTAGATCTAACATCGCACATCTCACTATGAGACTGAGACCCACCATAAAAGTGGGACCTGCCATGAATGAGATGTGCAGTGTGAGATTATGATGGTAGAAGGTTGGAACATGATTTGTTGGCAGGTGATCTGGACTCCTTATTTCCTATCAAACCAAACATAGCCTAAGAGAAACTCGAAACCTCCAATGATGGAAAATAGTCAAGTTCCATGTCTGCATATATAAACTTCATAGAATAACTCAATAAAGACAATTTAAAGCATTTTAACCTTTTAGCAGTTACTTCTCATTTCTTAATCTTCTAGTCAATCAAGTATTGCTTTTGAGTTTTGACCTAGGGCTGAATAGAGATCCAGGAGAAGTTAGTTGGCATAGTTTCATAGAGCTTGTGGATAAAGACAAGGCCCATGGACCTGTTATCTTAGAATGCAAAACTCTCATTTAAGTCATTGCAGATGATAAACAATTGCTAGTAATGCAACATCACATCTGTTACAAGTATATCTTTAGCTTCTTAAAGCTTAAAAGCCTCCAATCCTTGCCTATTTGAATAAAACACTACCCCATGTTCTAATTACTTCATAATGTTTTTTCTTACACCTCCTTGGGGAATAGGTTTCCACCATAAATAGGTAGACATGAACTTCACATAAATACAATACCTTCAAGCTTTAACGTTCCCATCTCATAAGAATGAAGTAGATAGCTCTTGAAAAAAAAAAATAAAACATTTCCAATCTTAGTTAAAATCATCAAAGATTAAAGGTCCAAATTCTAACTTCAACCACCTTCAAATGACTAGAAAGAGAGGTTCTGAAATATTTGGTCTCACAATGAATCTGCACCATAGGTTAGTTGATTTGGGAGCTTGTATTATGAATACATTCTTGATAAAAATGCAACAACAGTACAGAAATCACCAAAATCATAGAAGATTACTGAAGTCGCCACATGAACAATGGCCATTACTGAATTTGTGAAGTCGTTTGCTGTCCCTAATGACAATTTTCCTTCCAGTAAATACTGAGATGAACTTAACAAAACTATGACAATCCCTACACATACTAATATTCTTGATAACCCGTACATGTGCACCTTTTGGCATGTTTAATAAGCCAAAAGCAATTGCCAATCTTTCACTGTGATGTACAATAGAAGAAATTATCTTCTCATCATCTTCTTCACCTACTATTTCTAAGCTTCTTTTGGAAACATATCCCAGGTTTTTTGCTTTGGCAAGCAAGTCCTCCAATAAATCATATGCCTGTTCACTCTGAGCAAATGATTTATCATCAGGTAGAAAGGAATAAACCTTATCTTTAATGCAAATCCAGCTGCAATCCTTCAACCATCCAATCTTCTCATCTCTCATCATTTTTCTCACCCTCGAGACATCCTTCCATCTCCCAGCTGAGAGATACATGTTTAACAATAAGACATAAGTCTCAGCATCTTTGGGCTTAAGTTCAAGTAACCTTTCAGCAGCATAAAATCCCAACTCCATATTCCCATGGCTTCTACAGCCAGCTATCAAAATTGACCATATAACCTCATTAGGTTCAAAATCCATTTTCTTGATAAAATCAAAAGCTTCATCTAACCGTCCCAACCTCACAAACATATCGATTAAGCATGCATAGTGGTCCATCACAGGATTGATCCCATACTCATTCTTCATTATCTCGAAGTAACTCAGTGCCTCCTTTACCATCCCAGCATGGCTACAAGCTGAAAGAACACCCACAAAAGTAATCTTATTTGGTCGGACCCCTGCCAACCTCATATCCTCGAAGAGCTGCAAAGCCTGGTAAGATCGACCATGCTGCGCAAAACCTGTGATCATTGAAGTCCATGATATCAAAGTTCTTTTGGACATTTCTACAAAAGCTTTGCTTGCCCTTTCAATGCTTCCACACTTGTTATACATGTTTACCAGTGCACTTCCCACAACAACATCTGACAAGAACCCAGTTTTCATGGCCTGGGCATGGATTTGTTCCCCTTGTTCCAAGGCCACCATATTACTACATACGGTTAAGATACTTGAGAATGTGAATAGATCAGGTTTCATGTTTGATCGGTTCAACTTGAGAAAGATGTTTAGTGCTTCTGTTCCACTATGGCGAACTGATATATCATCTTTTACACAATTCATCATCTGGGCATGGCCTGCAATCAGAGCATTCCAAGTGACCAAACTAACAGTCTTCATTCCACTAAGCGATTTCTGTGCTCCATCAATCCATCCACATTTCAGATACAAATACATAATAGAGTTTTTGATGGGTAGGTTTGATTCATAGCCAAGTCTAATACTCAACGAATGGATCTGCTTCCCAACACCCAAAGTCTGTATTATGCAACACAAGCTTAAGACACTAGTAAGTGTGAACTCATTCGGTCCAGTATCTTCTGAAAGCATCTCAACAAAAAATCTCAAACCCATCTCAGCTTGACCATTATCACCACAAGCAGATATAGCCGTGGTCCATGAAATGGTATTCTTCTCTGGGATCCTTTTAAAGGCTTTAACCGCAGACTCGAGGTTGCCACATTTTGAATACAAGCTACAAAGTGAGTTCCCCATACTTGTATCATATTCAATCTGGTACTTAATAATATACCCATGGACTTGCTTCCCTAATTCAATACAATACAATGATGAACAAGCACTTAGAACAGCCCCCAACGTGTAGTTTGTAGGATAAGCGCCAGTTTCCAATAATTCCTGGAAAACCAGGATGGCAAGTTCAGGTTGTGAATTGTGAACGTAACCTGTTATCAGAGCCGTCCATGTCACAACATTCCTCCGAGGCAATTTGTCAAAAATCTTCCGGGCAGCTTCCATGGTCCCACATTTTGCATAGACATTAATGAGGAATGTCGTGATAAATAAATCTTCATAAGTTCCAGTCTTTATGATATGGCCGTGGATGATTTGGGCGTCTGAGACTGAATTCTCGTCTATGCTTTCTTGCAAGAGAGGAACATAGAATGCCGATTCGATCTTGGTGCCATCTTTCAAAAGAGAAAGTGCTTCTTTGATGTCCATACATGATGGATCAGGTTTTTGATCCGATTGGGTGGTAGTATAACTTTTATGATGGGAGACGCTCCGACTCTGAAACTCAAGACGTAACCCTAAATCAGAGATAAAGAACGAGTAAAAGATTTTATCACTAATGCAAATAGCGAAGCATGTTCAATCCAATGTACAATATTAACTGAACATGCATTCAAGCTGAACCCATGAGTATTTGCGAATTCGATAAATTTGTTTAGAGAGAGAGAGAGAGAGAGATCCCAAGAACCAATACAGAGCTTATCAGAGTTCAATAAGCTCCATTAAGTGTCACTGATGAATCAGAATTTAGCCTATCGTGTGCTATGTACAATTGGGCACAACAGAAGAATTGAGTAACATAAGATGTACATATAAACAAAATTCTATAAACCTTAAAGTTTTGACAACCAATTATGCAGAACTCGGATCATGTCCTTCTGTAAAAATTCTGTATTTTCTTTGATTTATTAATCGATGTTGAAATAAATTCAAAGTAATGTAAATTCGCTAACCTTTTCGCTTGCAAGAGAGCTTGGGGAATATTTCCTGAACTCGGGTTCGAACTTGAGAGAGCCCGTCAGAACGACAGAAGGCAGAGACGCCATGGAAGGTGGAAAAGGCGAGGTAATAGATAATTACGTTATCCAAATCTTTTTTTCTCGTTTTATTATCTGTTGCTGGTCTATGAGTCTATCTGAAAGTACGTTATCTTCATTTGTAATGATTTCGGGATAAAAAGTCAGAGAAATTGTGGAGGGAAGAGAAGGGAAGTTTTTCATTCTTGTTGATCGTCGGAATTTGGGAATCCGTTAAACACAGTCCACAGGCCCAAACTCGACCACCACTGACACCCAGGATCAGGATATTCCCGAAAGTAAGGATTACTGGATTAGCCCTGTGACGTAGCCACAAGCCACGTAGGATTGTAGGTGACAAATAAAAAATTTGTTTCATGAGCTCTCTGTTCACTCTATGCCAGTATGCCTCATTCTGCCAATGAATATGCGCCATGGGTGATGATCTCATTTGACGGAAATGGCCTCATTGAATAACTCGTGGAAGCCCTGCCGCACCTGACATAGACACGGTTAAGGGTCTGTTTGGGAGGGTTATGTGCTTGATTGAGCTGCGTTGATTGAACCCCTTTTGGGAGTTGCATTAAATTGACCCTGTTTGGGAAGGCTTCTGCGTTGGGGTGAGTTGTGTTGATTGAGCTGTGGTTCCTGGGCAATTGTATTCCGGACAAGCTACGTGGAGTAACTTCAGTTTACGGTAGTAGTTGTGTTTGCTGTGTTTGGAATGTCAATATTGACTTCTTCAGATTTTTACCACAGTTTTTATGAATTTCGTGTGAGGTTCAGCTCAGAATGCGAGAAGCAGCCACGTCCATTGTCCCAAAAGCCCTACCAAACGGGCACTAAATTCAACAAAATCAGTGTCGAGACGTTATTTCTTATTTGGGACTCCCCACATGAGAGACTGAGAGCATTAGCATTCTCATGAATTTCATGATCAAAACTCACGTTTAAGCGCGTCTTTGAATTTTGTTGAGACTGATGAAGGTCACTCGTACCTTGAATTTGGTCTCTCGGGCTTTTCATTAAAGTATTGTTTATAGGCTTTCTGGGTAGTACCCCACGGGCCCACCTCACATAGCCAAAAGCCACAACGTGAAAGCTCTGCCCAACAAAGAAACTGTCTACCGGCAAAAACTGCTTTAAGCCTTTAACCACGTTCGGTTCAGCCGTTCAGCCCCAAGGAGGATGTGAAGCTACACCGTTTGCTGGTCCAAGTGATAGCTTTTAGAGTTTTAGTTGATGATGATTTACCAGCAGACAAGATACGCATCTGAAGGTCCAGTTTCCATACTTTGGCCACACAACAATCTGTGGCTTTTGCACGGAACGAACTAGTTGGACTCTGCACGAGAATACATCAGGCACAAGAATGCAGTTCACCTTCAATACATTCTGACCTCAATATGAATTTCTTAAATTACTTCATCGACCCTTTTCAAAATATTAACATTTCTAAAATATTCATGAATGTATAATTCAGTTTCGTCAGATTGCGATTGGATTGGAAGGCCGAATAGCAATAACAGTGACCCAGCCCCTAGGGTGGATTTTGAGATGCCTGCCTAAGTTTTCAAAAATATTGACCAGATCGACATCCCCTCAAATATTCATGTTATTATATGTTATATCTTAAATAGTTGTTGTTTTAAAAGCTTGTTTTGATATAAAAAAAAGGTTTAAAAGATTATTTTCTATAAACCAAAGATCTTCCGAAATCAAGGCTGTTTATATTGCAGACCATCAATCAATTTATGTATAAACATGGATTTAAGAATATGTAGTGCAAATGTTTTGCTTGATTTTATAGCTGCAAGCTCTGCAATTTTTTCATCGTTGAAATTATATTTGGTTATAGGCACATTTGTCTTGCATTCTGAATCACATTCATTCATTCAATACAAGATTAAGAAATAGTTACTGCTACTTGTTCAACTCACTGCAAAAGCATGAGAAACATTTAAAGCAAAAGTACATGGATTTAAGATTCATAATATAACTCAAAATTTTGTATCTTAGTACATAGACAAAAATTATGCCAATTTGCATCCCTGCTAAAAAGGATCGGCATACTTCATTGAACTTTGTTGAGTACAAGAATTAACAAATTATTTCTACCTTGGTTATACCAGCAAATTACATGTGCATTATTATAAAAATGACACTCCACCTGAAGATACTCTGAGACATCAAGGCTCTATGGTTGTTATTCCGTGCAGAAAATTAGAGGCACAACACTATTGCAATAACATCATCTAACATTATGGCCAAAGAACAAGAATAATTACTATTTAATGGGATAAATCCACAAAGGATAATGGTCCTACATTCAACAAAATATGTTGTAAGAATCCATATACCTTGCACCAGAGCATCCTTGTTTCTTCAGTCCTTGTATTTCATTGTTTCTTTTTTGAAGCCAATTGTTGGAAATTGCTTTGCATACTCCTCAACCTCATGACGAAGCTTTGAAATCTCAGATTGGATGCTAGCACTTGCCTGGATTGTACCAAAAAAGTCCTTCAATTTTGTCCCTGGTCATGAAAACCCATAACAGAGTGCATCTCACATTAGCAATCATCCATAGAAGGCCACATGGGTTCAATGAAGTACACTCAACATTTACAAAGATATCTAGGCTTGTAAATTAGGAACCTTTGGTTTCAGCCTTAATTTTCAAGGCCAACTTCACAGCAGTGTCAAAGAAATCAGCTACTTTCGCAAAATCCTCTTCAACAAATCCCCTTGATGTGAGGGCTGGGGTTCCTGAATCACCATAGATGGATGTTCATCAAGATGAATTATGCATGGATCAAGCAAATTCAATCCAATTAAGGAAGAGCACTGTACCCATCCTGATGCCGCCAGGAACCATGGCAGACACATCCCCAGGAACAGTGTTCTTGTTGGCTGCAATATGCACCAATTCCAATACCCTTTCAACTCTAGAGCCATCAATACCCTGTAGAACAGAAGTCCCGTGCTGCTCATGCATTCTCATTTTATGCTAAAAATAATACAATTTCTATTCCAGAGGTTGAACTAAAAGCATATCTAGTATTTTGCTAAAACTATAAAATGACCTGACATCAAGGTTCAGTAGCAGAAGAATTTACCCAAACTTCACTAGTTAATCAAGTACCAATCATAATGGTGCTAGAAGAAGAAAAAGTAAAATCTAAAGAACGTAAATCATAAAAAGATAAAAGGAAGAGTGAACATTGCCTGCTTACCTTGTTTTTAAGATTGACCAAAACCAAATGATTTTCAGTTCCACCAGAGACAAGCTCATAGCCCTTTTCTACCAATCTCTGCAAAATTGGTGCACTAAAGAAGTTCAGTAAACTGCTTATATAATAATTGAACATGAAGTAGCACTTATAATATGCCAAATCAAAAGAAAATAAAAACCAAAACAGATCACCATGGAGACAGGAATATATATCTTATGCAAATGATGGATGATTCTTGTCAGCTATACCTCAGCAAATTTTGAGCAATTCCTAAGAACTTGTTCTTGATAGGCTTTGTACTCTGGATATGTGGCCTGCATCAATGTATATGATTGTAGTAGATGAATCTACAAAAATGACTAACTAAAATGACACATATAGATATATAACAAAAACTTTAATCTGTTCTTAAACCATAAATTAAGTGAAAGGATTTGCATAATGCTGTCTCACAATATATGCCAATCTTGTTCCAAATATACGATTAACTTCTAATATTGTCCTAATCTATTAATGACTCCCTTTCAGAACAAGTAAGAAAGAATAGCACTAACCTATATTGATCAGGAATAGGTACAGTAATAACCTACCTAACAGAACACACTCCATATTACATAGACTTGCCACATTTGACAACTCTAATGGACTAAGATGACCCTGCAGCCTATTGACAACCCTTTTTTTCTAGCCTGTCCACAACCTAAAAGTTCAAAAGGCTGAAGAGTCCTCCAAACTAGACCTAAACGTATCATATTTCAAAGTTAGATAAAAGCTGATATATGACTTGGTTTATTATGAGAACGATGCCATTGATTAACAAGATCTGGGTTTCACTTATCAGGAGGGATGCATAGAAAGTAAACTTGGTTGTCCGTGGATGTAGAATAAGCCCTGTGCCAGACATTTCAAGGCTTTTTTGTTCTTTGTTCGAGTCTGTTTGTCAAGTCTTTGGTTTGTAAGTTGAGTTGTTGCTTATTCAGTTTTGTTAAAGGTCTTGATGTCCGTTTGTTGGGTCCATTGGTTGTGTTCCTCTTTTGGGGGGTATCTTATCACCTTTGTGTCATCTTTCTTTTTCCTTTTTAATGAAAATTTCCGTTTATCCTTCAAAAAGTAATTTAGATATTTAAAAAGGGAAAAAGAACAGTAAAGAATAAAACAAGAAAAGTCACTCTTCATTAACCATACACCTCCAAATAGGCCAAAAATCATTTATTAATACAATACCTGCTTTAATGCAACTGCTAACCCAGCAATTGTGTGATTGTGTGGACCACCTTGAAGCCCTGGAAAGACAGCCTGGTTGATTTTGTCTTCATAATCATACAAGACCTTCAGGATTGAAAGGAAAATATTATTTTATGCTGCAGATTCAGATTCATTAAAGAAATGAAAGATGCTGCAAAAGTTGGCAAAATGTTCCAAAGTTAATTCCAATGAAGAAAAACATAGCTAAGTGAAACTACAAAAGTGGCTCCTTTATAAAATTCACCTCTTTCCCTTGCTTGTTAACCTCTTTGACACCCTTCCTGAAGAAGATCATGGCCCCACGTGGCCCACGAAGTGATTTGTGTGTTGTAGTGGTGACAATATCTGCATATTCAAAAGGAGATGGGATGACACCAGCTGCAACCAACCCACTTATGTGAGCCATATCTGCCAGGAGGATAGCTTTCTGCTTGTCACAGACCTGTCAAAACATATGAATATTGCACCCCAATTGATTTTTCTTTTTCACTTTGTTTTTTCAAGCTGTTAAATGATGTGTAAATAAAATTCTAATTTAATGTTGCCTTGACTTTAGTTAATCTAGGATTTTACCTTGCGAATGCGTGCATAATCATAGAGGCGAGCATAAGCACTTGCACCAGCAACAATTAGTTTTGGCCTGAAAAGTGTTGCACTTTTCTCCAACTGTAATTTACAATTTCCCACGAGTCAAAACTCCATTATATTTTTTGTAAGAGGTCAAACTATGTGAAGAGTCTTGTATGAAATCAGAATAAATTTTACATCAAGATAACCATGTTTTTGCAAGTGGTAACACAGAAAGTGGATCTTCTACTAAAGCAGTTGCTGTGATAATAATCTCAATCTCCTCTCCCTCGGTTCTACAACACTTGCAGTGCAGACAAAAAGAAATTTAATATGTCCATATGTTGGTATACATGACAAGCCTACAGGAAGCGGGAATGCTCATCTTGGTTAGATATACATTTTATCTTTTGAATTTCTATCTTTTCTGGATTAGCATTTATTGAAATGCATATTTATTTCTATTCTCAAGCTAATTCTCATGAGCTACAGCCTTTTAGGCTTCATCCTTGATCCAAATCAGTCTGAGATTTCCCAAACCGTTCTTTGAAGAGAGTATTCTATAATTGCTTACAGGGAAAAATATATGTTTTATTATTCTAAGGAATTTACTTAAAAATTTTAGATGTTAGACCATCATTTTCAATAACCACATTTACCCAATTCAATCATCATAATTAGTATGTACAACAATATTACAGCATATCACAAAGCAAATTGTTTTGTCATTAGAGTAGAAATGATGGTCAAGAGAGAAATGAGAAAAAAGTTGGAGGTGGAAAGGTAACATACCTGGTCATAATCAATGTATCCAGTGCTCTCATTTAATCTATATGGCATTGTCTCAAAAAATATAGACACAGCAGATATCTTCTTGGTGTCAGTCTGCATCCAGGGATAAAACAAAGCTTGGAAAATTAGACCACAATTAGGAATCTACTATAACTAAATCTCACTTCAATGAATATATTTAGAGTCACAAGAGATTAAATCCATTCTTACAATATATTTTACAGTATCCTGACTGTTCATACGATGATTATTTGAGGTATTCATAGCTATACTAAACTTGGAAAATTAGAAGGTAAGTTGTAATTTTTTCCTTCGACCTATTCAAATAGATAACTCCATGCATTGGATGGATTTTCTATTGCAAAGGGAATTTAAGATAAATAAAATTCCAAGAGTTACTTTGATAAAGTTGAAGACTACTACTAAGGGGCCATTTGATAACAGCTGACGTAGCTGAACTGAATGACATATTGTTTGGTCATTTAGTGGATATAATGATATAAAAAATATTTAGGGATATAGAAATCAACAATGAATATGGCATTAAATGGAATGGAATGGAAAAACAGGATTCACGCAGCTGACCCTATATAGTAGGGATAAGTCTTAGATGATGATGATAGTAATCAACTAAACATGTCATTCAGACAATAAGGAGCTTGCAACCTACTTAATGGCTTATTCACTAATATTTGGGTAGTTATTGTATTGAACCTCCTTTGGTGATCCTGTAACCCTAAGAAGATTTAAAAGCAAACATTTAGGACATAACAGCTATTGATGAACATTTATCTTCATCAATCTCTAGGAGGTGAACCACTACCTACAAATTTAGCTAGAAAAAAATAAAAACTGAAGGAATGTCATAAGCACCTGATAACCATGTGAAAGATGTCCGCCATGTGGAAGATCAAGTGCCATAATTCTCTCATGAGGTTTCAACAGTGCAGTATAAACTTGGAAATTAGCAGGAGAACCAGACAGTGATTGCACATTAACTGCAAGAAATAAGTTAAGCTAAACTTTCTGCAAAGGATGCCAATAAAAAAATCACACAACCTACATAACTACGTAGCACTTGTTAAAAAGTGAAAAAAAAAAAAGAAATCAGGAATTTTAAACAGCCGAATATTATTGAATGCCTTCCCTGGCGGTCAAGCTTTGGATTTAGTTACAATTTGACTGGCTTTAATTTCAACTAGCAGTTATAATTGGTAGCTCATAATATTATGTGTTTAATCCTACTGAGGAGAAAAAAAAAAGAATACTCTAGACATTCAACCAAGGATGGCAGGCAGTGGCATCTTCCTCAGCTAGAAAACCTATATACTCCAAAAACACCCAAGGACATCATGCTGATGAGCTGATCTTTTCCAGCCCCACAGGTATAACTCAACAAGACTACAAGGGCTGAATTAATGGCTGCTTTCCAAGTTAAGATTGGCCAAAACACTTCACTTTATAGACAGCATAGAGGAAGGGGACTCAAGGACAGTTGAAGGTTGGCTTGAAGGCAACCAACTGGGGTCTTGGATGTATAGATACATGACTAGAGAAGCATTAAAACTGTCAAGGGAGCCGCAATCCACATTATCATGGACTCAAATATCAAACAACAACCTAGCCAATGCGTTAGTTAGGCAAGGAGTGAGTAGAAGCAATTTGTATCGGAAACAATTCCCCCATGAATAATGAAAGTACAAATTGAATGAGGGGATAGGCAGCTGGGACTGGCCTATCATATAAAGTGGTGTGAAGCACATTTGTATTCTATTGTAAATCATTCTTGCTCACATACTATTAAATTTCAAGCTACCAACAAACAAAATCTTTTACGTCTTAAAAAGATAAAAAAAAAAAATAGTTGAAAAAGCAAACCAACTTCAACCATACACTTGAATGCCTTGCTTGCAAAAACATATACACCATATGCATTTACCTCCCCATTTTGCAGGATCCAATCGAAATGCTTCCAAAGCACGCTTTTGACATAAGGATTCTGCCATGTCAATGTACCTGGATAGAGTATAAACCATAAATGCACCAAAGAAATAAGTAAGAGGCCATCTGATGGAACAGTCAACATTACAAAAATAAATGAAACGTTGGGGGATGGGTTATCCTCTTACTCGTTTCCTCCATAGTATCTAGCACCAGGATATCCTTCACTATATTTGTTAGTCATGATAGACCCAACAGCTTGCATCACAGAGACAGAAGTGAAGTTCTCCGAAGGAATGAGTTCCAATCCCTTTTGGAATACGAGAAAAAAAATAAAAATAAAAATATCATAGTATAAACTAACTTCCAAATTAAGCGCCATCACAAATACAGGTCAAGAAAGAAGAACCGATCAAACTAAATGCCCAAAATTGAGGTAAACTACAGATATGTAAATCGTCTGCAAAGTTTCCAAAACTCAACCAACTGGATGGACAGTTAATGTAGCAGAATACCTTCCATTGTCTAGCTTTCTCAAGCTCGATTATATTTGCAATCTCCGGATCAACTTCCTCCAGTGGAGCATTCAACTGCTTTGGCCACTGGAATCAAGTTTTCCAAGTAAGATTTTGGAGCAATAAGAAGACATTAAAACAAGATCAAAAGGACCTAAGCTTGAATCCTAGAGAACTGAAGATCTTGGAGAAAAATAACAAGGATTATACATCGAAGACAAAACTAAATTAAGCAAAACAAAACAAAGAAAAGAATCCATTTGCTTACCGCGACACGAGATTTCTCTTTGTCGTAAACGGCTTCATTAGGCAAAGAAGACTGAAAAGAACAAACATGAAATGATAATTGAGAAAACTTACGTGCTTGTCGGTAAATAAACATGAATTTGGAAGAATAAAGGAAACAGAAACAAACCATGTAATAGAGAGAACCGCCATTGGAGAGAGGACGATTCGACTTCCTGACGGAAGAGGAGAGCCTGCGAAGCGCCATTGCCATTGCCATCTCCTGCTCTCTCTCTCTCTCTCTCTCTCTGTCTGCTCTGCTCTTTTCTGGTTGTGTTCCTCAATTGGTTTTGTCTCGGTGTCGGGTGGAGTTGGTGATAGATTTTTTGTTTTTTTGGTAAAGATGTTGGTGATAGAATTAAATAAATAATTAACTAATTAATTAACACTCACATACTCTGCACCTTTGGTGTATGCACCAGCCAATAACATTCCGTCACACCATCTAGAAAATGACTTTTGAAATGTGTACAGATCACTGACGTGCCAGGTTTCTATTGACATGATGCAGCAAATTTTCTACACCAACGGTGCAGAGGATGTGAGTTCCATTTTGTTGGTTATTATAAAGAAGGCGGGTAAGGGAGAACGTGGTTAGTGCCTCACGGCCTTGATGGTGGTTAAAAATCAAAAATCAAAATCACAATAGAAAATCGGAGAAAAAGTCAGGAAAAATGAAAAAAAAAAAAACAAATAAAGCAAAAGGTATATTATCTGTCGGTGTGAGTGGGATGTGAGTTGTGACATTAGCTCTTCATAGAATGATAGAAGATACTTGAGTGGCACGTGCTTAAACACGTGTAAAAGGGAGGGAGCGGATACAGTAATGAGAACTTGTGACATTGCAGGAAGAGAACTTTTCGCATGGTGCTTTGCACATGAAACCAAGGCAAAATACCAATTTTATATGATATATATAGTAATTTTTTGGAAAAAAAATATAGTAATGGGCATTTTGGTAAATATACCTACACCACGACGTTAGTCAATAAGATTGGACTTGAGTGTTGAAATATGAAAGGAGTCTCTCATCGTCGCATAGTATTATGCAGGGCGAGATATTCCTAATTCAGGGTGGTGGTGTAGGCGTGGGCAGAACTCAGGAGACCCGGAGTCATCATAGTTTTTGTAATTTAACCTAATTTTTATACTTGGGAAAACATGTAAAAAGAAAAACAGTGTTTGTGTGTTGTGTTGGTTTGGGAAGGGTGGGGTGGTGGGAAAGCAGAATAAAAGAGTAATGCTGATCTAAAGGCAGAAATGAATAAACTGATTTTTAGTGAAAAGAAGTATTAGAATGTAGAAGTAATTAGAAAATAAACCCATTCATGTCAGAAAACACCTCCTGAATAGGTAGTGGTGCATTTACAATAGTGATGGTGGTGAGGGACAAAATGAAAGATGGTGGTGTTGATGGAAATGGTTGTATGATGGTGATGGTGATGGCCAAAAATCTCATAGCAGCATATGGATGGTAGATTAATTGGCTGTTTTTAGAAATATATGATTAAAATTGAAGAGTGATATAAATGAGCCAAATGATGGAATTGATCAAGAAAACATTGGTAGAAATGGTGGTTTATAGAGGAGGTTGAATCGCTCTTGTAGAGGTTCAAGTGAATGGACTGATTTTAGTGAAAAAGTTGAGAGGGTGTAAGGGTGCAATTTTGGTAGGTTCAACCTGAGCTGGACCAACCCATTCCACAATTTTATATGGGCTGGGCTTGGATTTTTGATACTTGGGTTGGGCTTGGGTTCAAGATGGCTTCAGGCTTTTTATTTTTTGGTTGAGCCTGGGGTTGGGGTTGTTTGAACCCAAACTGATGAAGGGTAATTTGGCCCGACCTAGTAAGCAACAAACATGTGGACTCAACCTAGTGCCTAGAAGTATGACTCAACATTCCTAGCCATTTGGCAGTTCAATGTACACCTCGACAGCTCGGATCATTCTGAGCACCTTAGCCACCCCTAGAGCTATGGAGTCCGGGCATCTCGGGATGATTCAGCTTGCCAAAGTGACGTGTGGCGCGCATCCGGAAGCCTGCCAGCCATCTCCGAACACTTCAGGATCATGTCATCATCTTGTCCGAATAGGATGAACGCGATAAGCCTTATCGGCTACCTTGTTATCCACCTTATGGAGTGGAATGGACTCCTAGGGTTCAGGTCGAAGATCTCGAGAGTGTTTCATAAGAGCTACGATAGCTTAGCTATATAAGAGCATTAATCCCCATAGCACAAGGTATGCGCGATTACTTGCTCACTAGCTTGCATTCAAACTTTTAGCTTGCTACCAAAACACAATACAAACTTTCTCTGATCTGCTTTCTTGCAATTTGAACCATCTTGCTAAGCGACTAGCATCCAGGTAACCTTCTAGCTACCAAAACACGATAAAAAAGTTAACCTTCATACCTTACTATTTTGCTCACTCAATGGCTTCTACAAGCAACATTGTGAAGAGCATTGAGATAACCGTCTCTAGGGGACAAGAACAGACTGCGGCTAGCCAGGAGTTCCCCACGGTCTTTATCGGCCAGTTCACCATCCCCCTCACTGTCTCGAGGGTCCCTACCATATCGACACAGCAGACTTGGTACCGAACACAGTTGTTGAACATCCCATTGCCCCAGGTAAGAGCTACCTTCTCCATGTCGGAGCCCTCTGTGGTCCCTCCTGGGTCGGGCACCAACAATTTGACGAGCTGGTCCAGAGTGTCTGAGCCATGTAGCTATAGGTGCAACAAATGCACCAGTTCCAACAATACTATTTTTACCAATAGTACCAACAACAATTTCCACCGTTATAGCCGAATGAACATCAAAATCAGCACCAGAGTTAGTACCAGAACCATAACCAGCATCGGGCCCATAATCAGTAGCAAGGTGCATGCCGATCTCCTCCTCAGAGTGTGGGAAACCTATAGGTCCCAATCCCTCTCCGGGACCGGACCCCACCTCAGGGCAGAGTTGACGGTCAACGTACACCCCCACCTTCTCAGAGAGGAAACCCAAAAGATAGGCTCGAATTCAGTCATCACATGAGGACCAATTAGCAACAGCACTCGTGGCCTGAGAATCGCGAGCCCCAAGTTAGCGATTGACAACTCGGGGCAAGAGGCATGGGCTCGCGACGAGACCCCTCTTCCCCTTGTAACAATCAGCATCAAGTTCACGACTGAGAAGACATTGGAGGTAGGAACCCACTCACACCTTGCAACAGTGTTCGGGAGCGGGAATGAACTAGAGTTGAAATACCGGACAACACTGAGGTCAATAGTACCAATGCGGAAGTAGCAAAGAAACAACGACATCACAAGACATGTTGATCATCAGCCAGGAATAGCCTGCCGCCAAGAAGTAGTTAGCCACTGGAACCGAGCAGGGTGAGGGAGGAAGTGAGCTCGGTAGATGCACAACCGACTCTTGCATTATTGAGTCGGCTCTTCTCCTATCACCTGAGATACTTGCAGCCCCGAGGCCAAAAGATTTCAAGACGCCTACACTAGAGACATATGATGGAAAGTTTGACCCCAATGACCATGTCGATGCATTTCAGTCTCAAATGCACCTTGTTGGAGCAGATGAGGAGTGCATGTGCGTAGCCTTTTCCACCACCTTCAGAGGATTAACCAGGCAGTGGTACAGGAACATTGCTTCGGGCCTGATCAAGAGCTGGACTTAGTTCGCCGACATGTTTATTGCCCACTTTGTCACTAGTAAGAAGTGTCCGAAATCATAAGAGAGCCTTATGAACATGGTCCAAATGGAGAATGAATCAATCCGAAGCTACATCAAGTGCTTTAATGAGGAGTGTTTGCAAATACCAGATCTTGGTCCAGCCGTGTGCCTTACTGCGATGCAAAAAGGAGTTAAGCACACTAAGTTCACATGGTATCTCAGAGTACACCGTTCGAAGACAATCGAGAAGTTCCTCGACTATGCCAAGAGGTTCATGAGCACAGAAGAAGCTCTTGGATCAAAGACAAAGATCTAGAAGGGCAAGAAGAGGAAGAGAGAAGATGAAGGATCTAGTAGCAGCAAGTACCGGCGGAAGAAGAGCCAGTCACCGAGAAGAAGCAAGTCTCCTCATAAGAGAAGTCACCACCTTAGGGCTTTAGGTTAGGTCGGCGATCTAGGACCCCTCCTATACCCCCCTTAATGTAAAGTGAGGTGAGATTCTGATGGCAATTAAGGATTCTTCTTATGTCAAGTGGCCACCAAGGCTATGGGGAGATCCTGTAACCAAAAACCCGAATGTCTATTACCACTTCCATCATGACATCAGGCATAGCACCGAGAACTACCGGAACCTCCACAGTGAGATTGAAGAACTAATCCACCGCAGATACTTGAAAAAGTATATCCAACATGAAGACAGGGGGTCGGTAGACCGCCAGGCAGACCAAAGAAGAGAAGCTCCAAAGATGAGTAGAAGGAACGATCAGCCACCTCAGTAACTACAGCCACTTGAGGACTGGCTGATCCGCGGGGTGATTAACATCATCACTGGTGGGTCCATTGTTGCGGAGTGCACTACAACAACAGGAAAGACATCAGTCCAAGAACTAGAACATGAAGAAGAGAACCCACCGAAACGACCTCGGGTATAAGAGCTCATCTACTTCACCAAGGACAATGTGTATGGGATACAATATCCGCATGATGATGCCCTCATCATCAAGTTTGTGATCAACGAATTCAAGGTAAAGTGGGTCCTGGTAGACTCAGGGAGTTCGGCGGACATTCTATTCCTAGAAGCCTTCGACAAGTTGCAGCTATAGCAGAGTGACATGAAGCCGGCAGATTCACCCTTGGTAGGATTCAGTGGAGAAGTAGTTAGGCCCGTCGGCTGAGTGATAATACCAGTTGTAGCAGGAACATGGCCTAACTCAGTGTGCTTCGAGCACACATTCCTAGTGGTCGCAATTTCGTCCCCCTACAACACAGTTCTAGGTCGGCCCATTTTGCTTGCCCTGTGAGCAGTAGTGTCCACCTATAATCTATCGATGGAATTCCCGACGAATTGTGGAGTGGGGGTAGTACGAGTTGACCAGCTAGAATCAAAGCAAGTGCTATGTGGCAGCGTTAAAAGGCAAGGCGAAGTTGGCAGAGGATGTCGAACTAGAGCCTCCACCTGACCACACAGAGGAGCAAGCTGCCTCTATGGAGGAAACAATCCAAGTATCGGTCTCTGAAGCCAAATCGAAGAAGACCTCCAGATCGGCGCTCTACTAAGTGAACCTCTTAGGTCGTAGCTAGTAAGTTCTTTGCTCAGTAACTTAGATGTTTTTGCTTAGTCCATGACAGAAATGCTCAGTATTGACCCTAGTATAATTACTCATAAACTTAATGTGGACCCCTCAGTTAGGACAGTTAGACAAAGAAAAAGAAACCTTGCCCCGGAGTAGTAGAGGGTAGTTGATGAAGAGGTCGGGAAGCTTCTCGCAGCAGACTTTGTTAAGGAGGTCCATTACCGGAGCCAGGTGGCCAACCCCGTGCTAGTGAAGAAGGCCAACGGAAAGTGGCACATGTACGTCAACTACATAGGCCTCAACAAAGCTTCCCCGAAGGACTGCTTCCCATTTCCTAGAATAGATCGCCTGGTAAACGTGACATCGAGACACGAGTTGCTGAGCTTCATGGATGCCTACTCTAGCTACAACCAAATTAGAATGAACGTAGTTGACCAGGATAAGACTGCTTTTGTAACCGAACTGGGGCTGTACTGCTATAAAGTTATGCCCTTCGTACTGAAAAACATTGGAGCAACTTTCCAGCGACTTGTAAATAAAGTTTTTAAACCTCTTATTGGAAATAAAGTAGAATGTTACGTTGATGACATAGTCATGAAGACATATTTTTTAGATTCTTTAATTGATGATTTAAATTGTGTTTTCCAAATCTTAAGAAAATACAACATGAAGCTCAACCCGAACAAATGTGTCATCGGGGTCACGTCGGGCAAGTTCCTCAGCTACATAGTAAACCGACATGGCATTGAGGCCAATCTAGATAAAACAAAGGTCATATTAGATATGAGACCACCCCAAAAGACAAAAGAAGTTCAAAGGCTAATTGGCCGGGTGGCCGCCCTAAGCCGGTTTATGTCAAAATTGACGGTCAGTGCCTACATTTCTTTAAGGAAATAAATAAGAATGAAAACTTTGTATGGACCGAAGAGTGTTAGCTCGCGTTTGATGAGCTGAAAAAATACTTAAGTGCCGCATTGGTTTTGACCCGACCTGAGGAAGCAATGAGCAGAAGTTGTACCTCTCTACGAGTGACGAGGTGGTCAACTTGGTACTGATCAGAGAAGTAGACCAGGTCCAATGGCCTGTCTATTATGTAAGTAAAGTCTTGTAGGTTGTAGAGACCAGATACCCCGACATTGAGAAGCTAGCGTACGCGCTAGTAGTAGCAGCTCAAAAATTATGCTTGTACTTCCAAGCCCACATGATTATCATCCTCACCAACAAGCCTTTGAAGCACATTCTGCTGAAGCCTGAGGTGTCTAGTAGATTGATGATGTGGGCCATCGAACTGAGTGAGTATGACATCTGGTTTGAGCCATGTCTAATAATCAAAGCCCAAGTCTTGGCGGATTTCATGGCGTAATGTACATTCAACGCGCTGGCCCCTGAACTGATTGAGTCCGCTAGCACGTTGGAGGTGTCAACCTGTGCGGCACCGGTCCCGGTTAGAATAGGACCAACCTGGGATTAGGAGCCCTAGATCTTCCACGTAGACGGCTCGTCTAATCAGCGAGGAAGCGGTGCTGGATTAATACCGTACGAGCCGAGCGAGGTGAGGCTGGAGTATGCTCTTTGGTTCGGATTCGAGGAGTCGAACAATGAGGCGGATTACGAGGCATTGATTATCGGGCTAAGTCAGGTGAAGGAAATCGGTGTGAAGCACTTCGTAGTGTGCAGTGACTCCCAGTTGGTGGTGAACCGGGTCAATAGTGACTACGAAGCTCGAGACCCGACTATGGTAGCCTATGTAGCTAAAGTAAGAGAGCTCTTGTCAACCTTCCTCTCTTGGCTTATCTGACAGATACTGAGATCCGAGAACGCTAAGGCCGACGCCCTATCACGGTTGGCGAGCACTAGTGACAACACGATGCAAACAGTGTACATAAAAAGGCCTGTCTCAGCCCAACATTCTCGAGGGGGGGGGGGGAAGAGGTTGCTCCTATGTTGTAAGCGGAACCGAGATAGGTTGATCCGTCTGTCAATTATCTGCTCTATAAAACCCTACTAATAGATCGTAATGTAGATCGGAGGGTAGAGCTGAAGGGATGAGAGATCCATCCCATGGACGCCCAAAGATTGCGGAATAAGGGGCGAATTTCAAAAAAAAATTCTCTCCCTTCAACTGGGAATCACATTCCCTATTTAGAAAATCATATTTTCAAGGATCATTCTTGAACTTTAAACTGAACCAGATCTGAACCAAAAGGAATAGGAGAGAATTATACCTGATACGGAGAAGTAATATCTCCCAACGAAGGTGTTCACGCCCAAGGAAGGATCCAAAGACTGCTCCCACTGAAGATGGCATAGTGCAGGATGGAGCAGAATCAGCAGTGTTCTTCCCCAAGAACTCTGTCCTTCGCAAGAATCAGTAGAATGGTACGTGAGCACAACTTTCTTCTCAATCCATTCTCAAAGAATTGATGTCAAGATCCAATCTTGACTTCTCCCACAACTGGAGATCGAACTGGCAAACATGGCATCAAGAACAGGGAGGCGGCAAGAGAGTATTCGCAGGGTGCAGAATTCTCTCTTCTTGATTTCAGCACTAAAGAGGATCTGATGTATCTCTTGGTCTCTCTCAAGGCTGCCGCCCCCTCTTTCTTTTTGTTAACTTAAAAAATCAGCTCCTAATCCCATTAGGAGGTGCTTATCCAAATCATATTTGGATCAGCCTTCTCTTCTAGTGATAAGGATAAACCCTTATCTTATCTGCAGATTAGATTAGCTTTCTCCCAATCCCATTAGGAGGTTTCTAGATCTGAATCACATTCAGATCTGGACTCTCTGAGTGGATAGGATTAAGACCCTATCCTATCTGCTAATCCATCTCAGAATTCGCCCCTTTAATTAACTAAATAAATAGCCCAGTTCGAAATGGGCTTTAGGCCCATTAAGCTTACGTGCTCACTTAACCTTCCTAACTGCTACCAATTTGGGCTTCCTTGTACGGCGTGGGACCCAAGCATTGATCTACACATCAGCCACATGGGTTCAGCCCAGCCTTTGTTACAAGGCCTGGTCGAATACACTGTTAAAGACAGTGCACCCTCTGAAACCCATCAAATGGGCTCTATGGGCCCAACACTTACCCTAAGTGGTCCCTGGGCCAAGCCACCTTATAACACCCAGGGACTGTGGGCAGATGCAAGATTAGCCCATCAAGTATTATCCTTAATGATCATACACTGCCCGACAAGAAAGGACCTCTCCCTCGGCTGCAAGGAACAGTGTTGCACTCTCCACTTATATGGATCCCGGGAATTAAAACCTTTTTGCAAACATTTTAGAAACCATAATATATATATATATATATATATATATATATATATATATATATATATATATATATATATATATATATACTTTTATATCTCATATAAAATATACTTTGCAAAACAAATCTCAACGATTGAAATCGGCTGCCGACAGTCTTGGTTTCCAACAGTGAGAGTGCATCCCCGATCATTACCTTTGTCCGACAAAGGGGCTGATCCTGTCACTATGATCACCCACTCAGATGAATTCTCGGATTGTCCCAACATACCCAGGTTCCGACACCTAGTGCAGTATCATAATCGAGTCTAGGGGTCAGGTGTAACTTTCCAGTTTTGCCCATCAATCTCCAAGGTCCAGGGCAATACTGGAAATCTGGTCCAGTTCAAAGATTCAATTAATCCCACACTGTATGTGCCTAGGGTCTCACCCCGGTAGCTGAGACAAGCCACCCCAACTGACTTGGTGGCACCACAGTGTCATCCTTGTCAGGATAGGTCTCCCCAGACCGACCCACTGGCTGTGAACATTCTAAACTAACACAAGTCTCAATAAGTGTCCAGTTTAAGGGTATTACACAGAAACATACCAAGGGAACATGAATCAAATATGCACTTTTATTCATTTACAATAAACTCATAAGGTACATCAATTTTGATTGAAGCTAAGGGCATACAAAACTGTCTAACAAGAGCGTCAATTAGCTCGATACGTTATTATCGATGAGTGGCTATATAGGAGGTCCTTCATGCTTCCTTACCTACGTTGCTTGCAACCTTCAGAAGCAGATCGAGTACTTCATGACATCCATGAAGGACTTTGCTGAGGACACTTGGGGGGTAGGGCAGTAGCCCAGATGCACTCGAGCTCGTCAAGAATTTGACAAGTGTCAGAGGCACACCAACATCCTTCACCAACTTATTGCCAATCTGAAGTACTTGACTAGCCCGTGGCCTTTTGCATAGTGGGTGATAGACATCCTCGAACCATTCCCACCAGCAACTGGGCAGAGAAGATTCTTGGTCATGGTGGTTAACTACTTTACGAAGTGGGTGGAGGCTGAGCCGTTAGTTACAATTACAGCTCGGAACGTGCAAAGCTTCTTCTGGAAGAACATAGTGTGTCGCTTCAGACTACCCAAGGTGATGATACCAGACAACGAGAAGCAGTTCGAAGATATCAAGTTCCAAAGCTAGTGCACCGAGAAGGGGATCCAACAAAATTTCACTTCGGTTGTACACTCTCAAGCGAACAAACAGGCCAAGGTGATGAACAGAGTAATCCTCTGTGGACTAAAAGCTCGCTTGGCATGAGCTAAGGGGTTATGGGTGAACGAGCTACCCAGTTTCCTCAAGGCTACTGAACAACCATCAAGACTGCAACCGGGGAAATGCCTTTCAACTTGACATACGGAACGGAGGATATAATCTCTACCGAGATTGAAATGCCAACTCTGAGGCTTGATGCGTACGACAAGGACGCAAACGACGATGAGCTCCAAACTAACCTGGACCTGATCCAAGAGGTACGTGACCTAACCTATATTCGGACCATGGCCTACTAGTAGTGGGTAGCTTGGTACTATAATGCCCAAGTCAAGAGACGGTAGTTCCAAGTTGGCAATCTGGTGCTCCGCAAGGTGATGGTACTTGAGCGCAGTGTAGGTAAGCTCGGCTCAAACTGGGAGGGTCCGTACAGGGTGAGACATGTGTTCGGAGAAGGCACGTACTATCTAGAGACGATGGAAGGGAAGTAGGTACCCCGAGCATGGAATGTTGACAAACTGAAAAAGTACTACCTGTAAGCTTGAGAGTTAGACATCTGCCAAAATTAACTAAATGCCACGATGCCAAGCTAATGACCTCAGCGCAACCTAAAACCTAACCGCTTCGGCATAGGCAACCTAAGACCCAGTTGCTTCGGCATGGGCAACCTAAGACCTAGTCGCTTCAGCGTGGGCAACCTAAGACCTAGTCACTTTAGCATGTGCAATATAAGACCCAGTTGCCTCTTCGGCATGGGCAGGTGAGAAGTAGCTCGTGTGCAGATAGGTCGGTCACATACCTTACAGTGTCTGCTCACTTCGACGTACATTGACATCGGATTATTCTTACTTATGCCTAGCTCGCCAGCTTGGCACTTCGGAGTAATTCACACTTAGAAAAATTGATGCACGAGGAGAGGAATAAAAAGATTCAATTCATTCAAGGTGCAATTTTAGTACATTCAAAAAAAACACAAAAGGAAAAGTTACAGCTAGTTAACCAAGCTCGGAGGCTCGGGACATCAAATATATATGGGAGGTCCAAGAAAAGAGGCAAGTAAAGTCAGTCATTCTGGAGCTCCTCACCCCCACCAGCAACATCCTCGGGTAGATCAGTCTCCATGGCATCCTCAACAACGGTCTCTTCAGCAGCCTCCTCAGTGTCTTCCACAACCTTCTCTACTGTCTCTTCGCCAAGGTCACCGTTGCCGCTCCCCTCTTCGGAGTCTGTATCTTTTTCCGTCTCATCGGCCATTTCCCGAGTTACCCTGATCGTGGTGACAGACCGAGCCCAGGGTACTCACGCCGCGTCAGCCATCTACTGAGCATAAAGCCTTTCTGGTAAGCAGCCATGCTGATCTTTTTCCTTAGCTGGGGGAATTCCTCCGAACTCTTGTAAGCTTAGACGACATTACTCATGACCTATGTTATCGCCTCATTGAATATGGTCTCGCGCTCCTTCAAAAGAGCTTGAATATTCTCTTTCTCTTGCTGAAGGTCCTCCTTGTCCTTCATCAGGAGCTTGACCAATCCCTTTTGAGCCCGGGCGTCATTTTCTAGTTTATGGACTTGACCGAGGGCCTTCTACAGTTCACTTTGAGCCTTCTTGGAGTCCTCGACTAGCAGAGCCCTCTTCAGATGTAGGTCTGATTGCTGCACCAAAAAATGGATCATAGAGTTCACCTACCAAAAGAAGGAAGAAAATTTCTGAGTATCGAGAGAGAATGAGGAAAAAGCATGGCTCGATGTTTAGATACGTACCACTATACAATGACTGGCTGCCTTTTGCCCGAGCTGAGTGACCGGTAGCTCGAAAAATTGGACGACCTCCGTAGTGTAGACTATTTCCTTTCTCTTAAGGTGGTTGTACTTCGGGTTCATGATGCTCGACTGCACTGTGGGTGGCTTGGACACCCCCGGCCCCGTGGGTGGCTTGGAGCTAGGGCGCCGGGGTCTCCTCGGTAGGTGAGGTGGGGAACTTTTACCTTGGTCCTCTTTGACTAGGTCGATAACAGGAGATTCCACAGTGACAATAGTCTCGGTGACGGGTGGGCCAAGAATCTCTTGAGAACGAGCATTCTTGGATGCCCTCCTCTTCTTCCCCTTCTTCATGCTCTCGAAGAATCAACTTGCGGGAATATCCTCTATGGTTCTTGTGAAAAATAACAGTCAGATTAGCCAAAGCAGTTAAGGATGAATTCAAAGGAAAATACAAGTGTGTGCATCGAGGTTGCAACCTACCAGGAGGACTCAGCTTGACTTTTATGAGCTTTTCCTTGGACAAGAAGTCTTCTAGCTTCATACCGAGCTGCACCCAAGAACGGATTTTCACCTTTGTCTTCTTTTCTAACTTGATGCTGTAGTCCAAAATGGTCGGTCTCCAATGAGTAGGGAATGACCACCCTGCGGTGTTGTGAACCATGAATAGCGCATCTTCTAGGCTGGGACGTTATTGGGGGCGTCATATAAGACCTTATACCCGGGATGAGGAGACATGTAATAGCTATGCCTATTCTCTGGGAGGACACAGGCAGAGTTCTTTTTGATGGAGCAGATCAAACTAAAGATGTCAAGGGTCAAAGGCCTGTTATAGTCATGGGAGAGGGAGATGGTACCTACAATGGTGCAGATCGAGTTAGGGTGGAGTTGATCTATGGTGATGTCAAAAAACTTGACGACCTCAATAATAAAGGGGTGGAATGGGAAGCATAGTCCGACCATGAGCTGCTCCTCGAACACCATGATCTTGTTGTGATCATGGTCCCAAGGATACTTTCCTAAAGGAAAGCTATATACAAGGTTATCAGGTAGCCTGTAGCGAGCAGCCAGAGCCAGGAGCCTGTCAGTCATCATGATCGAAGGCCAAAGCTATCTGGTCCCCGAGTGTGGCATGAGGTGGAGGCTCCCTTCCTGGAAGCCTCGCGCTCTTGCAGGGGTGCGTCTGCCTCGGACGGGTTGGAGTCAGAACCATGCACCAAAGCGCTCACCTCAGCAGGGTTTGACTCTTCAGCTTGTGCCGAGGTCCCCACCTTGGCTCTGGCGGACTCATCACTTAAGTTGAAGAGACTACTAGTACCAATGCTAGACATGATGAACTAAGTGGAAAGGAAAAGACAAACATAAAGCAGAAGAGGAGATAAGACGAACTCACCTAAAGACCGAAGAAGAGAATGAAGCGAGCTCGAGAACAAGGGTAGGTGGCACCGACCTAGAGATAGATGCATGACCTCAAAACCTGAATACGCAAAATATGGTGAAGAAGATGGGTCCCAGGGACCCCTTATTTATAGCCATTATACCTGACATCCAACGGTCTAGATCTGCATGATCCAATGGCTCTCATGAAAACCAGCTGCATGCCTACCAAGGCCAAATTCGGTTGAGCACTCGTTTTGGCATCCACGGAGTTTATAACTTGCGTGGCATCCGTGTGTCCCCAATATGCGATCTGGTTTTTTCTGATCGAGTTGTGTCATTGCGGTCCAACCATTGGGTTGGGCATCAGACCGAAAGGAAATCGAGCCTAATCCACCTGAACTTCCTGCACCAGATCGAGACCCCTGGCATGGGGATTGGGGGGCAATTGATGAGGGGTAATTTGGCCCGACCTAGTGAGCGGCAGACATGTGGACTCAACCTAGTGACTAGATGCATGACTCAGCATTCCCGGCCACCTGGCGGGTCAAACTACACCTCGGCAGGTCGGATCACTCCGAGCACCTCGACCACCCCTGGAGCTCTGGAGACCGGGCATCTCAGGATGATTCAGCTTTCCAAAGTGACGTGTGGCACGCATCTAGATGAAAGAATGGTAGGATCCATCTAATGGACGCCATAAAGATTACTGAATGGGTGGGCGAATTTCAAAAATTTTCCTACCTTCTCTCAATTGGGATTTGTATTCCCTAAATTTAGAATACAATATTCAAGGATCCTGTTTGAACCATAATCGAACCAGATTTGAACCAAAAGGGAAAGGAGGAATTATACCTGATCCAAAGAAGCAATATCTCCCAAAGTTGGTGTTCACACCCAAAGAGGACACCAAGATCCGCTCCTGCTGAAGATGACACAACTATATGTGGAACGAAACCAGCAGAGTGCGTCCTACACACTAGATCCTTTGCAAGAATCCTTTGGAAACTCTGAGCACCAAATCTTTTTCAGTCTTTTCTGCAAAGCTGATGTCAAGAACTGATTTCTTGATTTCTTTATTCTTCAAAGATCGAATCTTGTTAGAAAGAATGGCGGCGGTTGGAGGAGAACTCTTGGGATGAAGATGGCTAAATAGCTTCTCTTCTTTCTGGAGTGTGTATGAGATCCAATCTCAATTCGCAGGATGCTTTCTTGCACAAGACCCCTAGGTTCGAGATCTGATTATTTTTTACTTAGGGTTTCTCCTCTTTCTTCTTGATTAAGAAACCTCCTAATTAGGAGTTATCCCAATCCAAATCAGTATTTGGATAGGGGATGATCTTAATCCTATCTACAAATTAAGTTAGCTTACTCCTGATCTTATCAGGAGGTTACCAAATTCAAATCTGATTTGAATTTGGTCTCCCAGAGTGGATAAGGTAAAAGGCCCAATCCTTTTGCTAACTTTAATTCCAGATATGCCCCACAGATGGATGATCATATCAGCCCAGCTCGAAATGGGCTTTTGGCCCATTAAGTGTTCAGTGCTTAACTAGTTTCCAATCTGCTGCCCAGTTGGGCTTCTTTGTATGGCGTGGGACCCAAGCATTGATCTACACACCAGCCACATGGGTTCGGCCCAGCCTTTACATTTATTACAAGGCCCAGCCGAATTCACTGAAAAGCTCAGTGAACCCCTGAGCCCATCACATGGACCCTATGGGCCCAACACATACATTAAGTGGTCCTTGGGCCAAGCCATCTTATAAAAACCCAGGGACTGTGGGCAGGTGCAAGATTAGCTCATCAGGTACTATCCTAAATGGTCTTACACTTAACCTCTCAGTCCTTAATAATCAAGCACTGCCCGACAAGAGATGACCTCTCCCTCGGCTGCAAGGAATAGTGCCGCACCCTCTGCTCATGGATCCCGGGAATTAAAACCATTTGCAAACATTTTGAAACCATACAAATATATATATATATATATATATATATATATATATATATATATATATTAATTTTGCAAAACAAAATTCCAACGATTGAAATCAACTGCCGGCGGTTTGGTTTCCATTAGAGAGAGTGCATTCCTGATCATTACCTCTGTCCGACAAAGGGGTTGATCTTGTCACTATGATCACCCACTCAGATGAATTCTCAAACTGTTCCAACATACTCAGGTTTTTATCCATGCTAAGGATCTCACTGATTGGCATATCAAAGACAGCCTAATTCGACATCTAGTGAAGTATCATAATCGAGTCCAGGGGTAAGGTGTAACTTTCCAGTTTTGCCCATCTGTCTCCAAGGTCTAGGGCAACACTGAAAATCTGGTCCAGTTGAAGGATTCGAGTAATCCCATACTGCATGTGCCTTGGGTCTTACCCTGGTGGCCAAGACAGGCCATCCCAACACTTGGCAGCACACCAGTATCAGCCTTGGCAGGATAAATCTCCCCAGACTTATCCAACGGTTGTGAACATTTAAAGCTAACATGTGTCTCATTAAGTGTCCAGTTTTAGGGTTTTACACAAAATTATACCAAACAACATGAATCAAGCATGCGCTTTATTTATTTACACTAAATATCAAAAGTACATCAAATCGGATTGAAGTTGAGGGCATACAATACTGTCTAACACTAGAAGCCTACCAACTATCTCCGAACACTTCGAGATCATGTCGTCATCTCGCCTGAATTGGATGGATGCGATAAGCCTTATCAACCACCTCGTTATCCACCTTTTGGAGTGGAATGAACTCCTAGGGTTCAGGCAGAAGATCTCGGGAGTGTTTCATGAGAGCTACGGCAACTCAGCTATATAAGAGCATTAACCCCCATAGCACAAGGTACACGTGATTACTTGCTAACTAGCTTACTTGAATTCAAGCTTTTAGCTCGCTACCAGAACACAATACTAACTTAAGCATCGGAGCGATCTCATCAGGTTAACCACCCCGAGTTCTTTGATCCGTTTTCTTGTAGTTTGAACAATCTTAATAAGCGACCAGCATCTAGGTAACCTTCCAGATAGGAGCTTCCAGATCATGCACCATCACAAACCAAGCCCAGCTTGTACTTATCCTAACCTGAGCCAATTTGAACCAGGCCCAACTATACAAATTCAGTTATACATATATGCATATATACATGTATATATAGTATGTACATACATACATGCATTATACACAAACACAAGCATATTTGCACAAACACAAAAATGTATGTCAAATTTTAGACTAGGCTCATTGACCAGCCCAATCCCAACCAGAGTGCATCAAATTTCAGTGCAGGTTGGGTTTGGGTTGGGAATATCAAGCTTGACCTTGGGCTTGGGCCTGGGTTGAAATAAACCCTACCCAGTCCCCTAGCTTGCACTCCTAGGAGGGTGTTTATCAATGTGAATGGTTTTGTTTTCCAAAATAAAAACAATTGCCACATTAGTGAAAATGTATTATTTTGCTAACGTGCAATTGTTTTCAGAGTGGAAGACTTAAAACATACTCAGTTTCTTCTCTCGTCTCTTGAACCTTTTTAATACTTTTTTTATCAATGTAATGTAAAGATCTTTTAATATTCTAAAAATCCTATTTGGCCCTTTGAAAAAAATAAATCCCTCCTTTTCAAATGATACCTTCTTTCTTGCTCTATTTCTGCAACCGCAATAGAATTCCATCGTTCAAGGATCTTACTCTGCTTTAAAATAGGGAGCTCTGCTTTAAATAGAACTTTATCCTTCAAGAAAATGGTTTGTGAAATCGTATACGGGAAATGGTAAAATGAAATTGTTTGTTTACCGTTGGATTGCAATCTGATACTTCTTTGTTTATCATAGTCACATGTAAATTGTAATATAACCTCCACTCTATATTTTTGTCTGTTTTTGGATGTGAAAGCACTCAGGGATATTGCCTCTTGAAGTCACTAAACAAGAGAGACAAAGAAAGTAGGGACAAAGAAGGCTCAGTAACAGGGTATTACCTCTCTGAATTCTATCACTTTCCTTTTCTTGGGTAGCCACCATATTTGATCAGCTTCTCGGGTGAGGAAAGAACAGGAGAAAGGAGGAATGTAGAAGGTAGTTGCTACTTAGGTTTGATCATTTGGTGGTAGTTGTTGGGGTCTTGGTTTCTTTGGCTCTTTTTGAAAATCTGAAATGCTGAAAGGTAAAAGAAATCTTTTATGCACACAAGGTATATTTAGGTCTACTAAACTTAGAGTAAAATCTAGAGCATCATTTGGATGGTTCGGATTAATTGGCCGATTTCAGAACATTCATATGATTAAAATTGAAAGAGGCGGTGCAAATAAGTAAACTGTTAAAACAATGGTAGAAAATGGTGGTTTGTGGAGAAAAATAAGAGGTGGTGGCAATGCCCGGTTTTGGATAATGATAGAGTTTTAAAGGGAGAAAAACTTATTACTTTCTATTTCTTTATGCCTTTACTGTAGGGGTGCAAGTCGGGCAGGTTGGGCCGGGTTTATGGTCAACCCAGGCTGACCCTAAAATCTGGGCTTTAGGCCTGAGCCTGTCCTGAACCTGAGGCCAAGCCCGATTTTTCCAACTTGAGCCCAGCCCCCCCGTAATTTGATGCACTCGGATTGGGTTTGGGCCCGGGCCGGGCTTGGGTTGGTCAATGAACCTACTCTAAAATTATACATATATAAATGTATTTATGCAAATATATATATATATATATATGTAAATATATATACAACATTTACATATATACATATATATGTAAAAATGTATATAATTGGGCCAGGCTCGGGCTGGGTTCTGGCCCAAAAAATAAAAAGCTCAACTTCTTGGGCCAAGCCCAGTCTGAGGACCAAAAATCCAAGCCCAGCCTATGTAAAATTCCGGGTTGGGCTGGTTCAAGCTCAGGCTGGGCCTGCCTTAAATTCATTCACATTGGCTCCATTTAGAAAGAGTTCAAAAACAAATATTAATGCTCAGTTTGGAAGGAGTATAAATACAAATATGTATAGTACAGATACATACAAAATATAAAGTTTTACACTACAGTTTGTACTTGTACTCCTAAACTGAGCCTACGGTGCAAATATAAGGTTTAAAATACCATATAAAAAGTTTTGAACTGTACATATTTGTATTTATACTATTTCGAAACTGAACCAATATTACAAATAAGAGTATAAATGCAAAAAATGCAAATTCTTGTTCAATTTTGCTTTGGGTTTTAAATTACTTTGCATCAGGTTGCATTTTACTTCATCTGTGCACTAAGGAGGTGTAATCAAGCCGAGCCTACTTGCGATATAGTCAGCACCAGCTCAGTAAATACTTGAATTCGGCTCAAAGTAATTGAGTTCAAGTTGAGCTTGATTAAGTTGAGTATTTGGTCGAACTGACTTCGAGCTTCACAATACCCGGTTTAAGTGGCTTGCAAGCCTAATCAAGTTCATAATAAGATACTATTTTTTAATATATTTGTATTTATAAAATAAAAAGCATTGATTTTTTACATTAACTTTTATATAATATAAATAAATAAATTTATAATTAACTTTCATAATATACTTATATTTTTTAATATGCTTAATATTAACGTATTTATAATTTTTAATACTAACTTATTTATAATTAGCTCGAATTGAGTTCGAGCGAAAAACATGGAACTCAATCGAACTCAAGTTGAGTTCCAAGCTTGAGCTCCAACAGCCTGATACAAGTCTGGATCTGCTCCTCATAGAGCGCTGTCTTTTGAAAGAGAAAATTTCCATGACAATTTGTCAAATTCATATAAAGAAGAGGACTGACATTCATGCTGAACAGAATTAGTGGAACAAGGTGCTAAAACCATGTGCTGTTTACATGCATGCACCCCTAGAAGTTCCAGGAAAACAGGATATAATAGCGGGCTAAGCGATTGAGGACCATCAAACATCAAATTGGACTTTTCATATTTAGAGTGGACATGTTTAAAAGAATGAACATCATACACAATCAAAACTGAAGGACCTTTCCAACTTCATAAAAAGAATAAATAAATCAAATCATAAAGATACAAGGGGTCCAACAGATGAGCACTGTCCAACTGAAAATTGCCTTCCTTCTGTTCAGACTCAACAAGAACGTTAATTCTCATCATCAGTCAGTCAACTGCTTCTCATTTGTACAGCTATGGTGTGTTCAAGAGCATTCAAAAGTTCTTGACGACCTTCAAACACAGGAAGAGGAGAATCCATTGTTCCATCAAGTTCCTTGAGAAATGACTTAATAAATATTCTCCGGAGCAACAAGCTGCAAATTTCCCTAGGAAACCTTACAGGTAAGCAAACATCTACAAAGACAAGCTACAACAAATGGAAACTGGAAGAGAAAAAGGAGCATGGCACTTACTAAAAAGATAATCTAGGACTTTCAAAGGCGGAAATAACCCCCTCTTTCCTGTATTCCACTTCCAATAGTTCTCCTTAAGAATGACTTCCTATTCAGAGACCAACTCCTCAGCATCGCCCTTCTCCGCCAAGCAGATACACGGACATAGAGAGATGGGAAAGTAAAGCAAAGCAGTAGAAGCAGTAGCACAATGAGACAGATCAACAAGACATTGTGAAATCCATCTTTTAGGGCAGGATCTTTTTGCTCTGTCCATGGAACTCCCCCAACGTTCATCCCAAATACTGTTGAAAGCATCCACCATTGAAGAAGGTTGATATTAGATACTTCTCACTAACAGAAAGCTTAAAGCAAAGCTCAAGAAAAATAAACTAGCAAACTTCTTTCAGAAACAATCAGAAAAATAAGGAAACTTACCCCCAGTGATGATTGATAAAGGAAGGAATATTATTGAAAGGAAAGAAAGATAGTAAAGCTTTTTATTTATTTGCTCAGATTGCCAACTATCGAGACTGGTCTGTATTGCTCTGACACGGTTTACTATGAACCCAACATTCTCCTTAAGCCTTCTAAGGCGTCCAATCAGCTCTTCAAGGGAAACAATGTCTTCACTGGCAAACCAACTTTTTGTAGCACATTTTTCTTTAACACGTGGGAATACTTGCTCCCCGTGTGCAATTACCTGATTTAAGGGAAAAAATTAAACAATATTTGAACTTGAACAATGAGGCCCATGTCATGCTAGATTTCATGTTGAAATGTCCCCTTACCTAGAGAAAACTAAATTGGGTAGAACAATTATGAAGTTTTGGTATTTTGAGTATTCCAAAAAAAAAAAAGAAGATATGGTTTAGAAAACAGTACAAGAAAAACATGTCGGTGCCCATCTGGTTGTCAATTTCCAATGATTCTAACCACCCAGCATGTCATATATACCATTGTCAATGAAATGCCTGGAGTTGAGAACTACCTGCAGTAGGCGTTGTAAATTCAGAAGCATCTTAGGAAATCTTCTGTCATCCAGCATTTGCTTTTTCAGAGCAAAGCTACCTTCAATCAAGAGAAAGATATCATATATAGAAGTTTAGTCAAAGAACAAATCATGTAAACTCAAACAGACAGGAATATGCACTAAGTGCTGGACGAAAACACTACATAAGCAATTAAGCCAACCAGTATCTTATAAAAGAGCATGTGACATGCTAATGTGAGCCTGTTTGAAGGAGAAAATAGTATTAAGGGAAAAACAATTTCAAATCACACTAAGCAGGTCATTATAACACTACAGGAATGTACAGTATAAAAAAAAGATGTCATAGTATCAAGGGTAAATCTGTTTTCTAATGGAAAGGTAAGCAACCCAACATTTCTTTTTGTCACCCTATCATCAATTAAGTAATCTAACACTAAGTTTTTTCTTTTCCTTGAGAAATTGTTTTGCTTTTTAACAAGCAGCAACAATCTAAAACTATGGAAAATTTACAAGAAGATGCTATACAAGATGGACATCACATCTCAAATTATGCATCTATACAAGCTTCCTATGCGAATAAACTCTATAAAATAAATCCTAATAAACACCCAATCTTGGCATCCATCAGTAAAACCAACCATTTCTTTAGTATTCCATCTCAAAACAGTAGAGGAGACCAGAATTAATCCAAGATCATGCAGCATGCAGAACAATCCCCATCCTTTTCCTCATTTGACTGCATTTCAAGATCCATGCAGAACCTCCAATCCCTGAGATGCAGAACAATCATGTTTTCTCTCCAGTTTGACACAAAACCTCCAATCCCTGATACTCCCCAAGTAAGCACATTACACATTTTATTTACAAGCTTGCAACCAAGTGTTTTATTTGATAAAGAAAATCTAGTTGTCAAAATATGTACAAGCTAGGAAAGGTGGTATAGGCCAAGGATCAAAAAATCGCAACGTATTGGGGCATATCAGCCGATATGTATCGTATTGGACCTATCGGTCCACCCCCAAAACACCCCTATTACAGGTGTTTTGGGGTCTGACCTGGTTCAGGGGGTAAACAGGCCTTAAACTGACCCCCCTGAACCAATGTGAAAAAAACTAAAATAAAAAAAGATAAGGCACAGCCCGATACAGGCCAATGCGCCCCAATCAGTGTATTGGCCTTTACCAATATTTACAACCTTGGTATAGGTGTGCATGCATTAGAGAGAGAGAGGGGGAGAGAGAGAGAGAGAGATTGATTCTGGTGGTTTGATAGTTAGAAGCTAATAAGCATAGCAGCCTTCAGATCAATGAGTAGGGTTCTAACCTTGCAAACAAGGTTAGAGAAAGGAAAAGAATTTCTCCCTAAAAGACTTTCATGTGATGACAAAAAAATACTTCCAAGTAAAATCCCCTACCCATCCTAAAAGAAAAAGGCAAAGGAAAATAGGGGTGCAACTTGGGCAGGCTCAGGTTGAGAATTTATCAAGATCTGAAGCCTGGGCCCGAAAGCCTGGGCCCAGCAGCGTAAATTCTTCAAATCAATCACCTGACTTGCACCCCTAAAGGAAAGAAAAGAAAAAGAAGAAGAAAAGGGGAGAAATAAATTCCTCCTGTTCCAGCCATATACTTGAAAGTGAAAACCTAGTTGTCAAGGCGACGCCTAGGCAACAAGGTGCCCTTGGAAGCTCACCTTGTCTAATCGCAAAGCAGCTTTTTACATTGTGTTATAAAATGCTTTTATATTCTTAATATTTTGAGATTATAATTATAAAATAGATATTACTAAACTAAAATATTCATTTTGTGTTTATATATATATATATATTGTGATGATTTATATTTGTCAGTTTCAGATCTGAACTTGTTGTAAAAGAGAAGGGAGGGAGAGAAGAAGAGAAGGAGAAATCGAAGAAGAAGAAACCTGTTCGAACCCAAGAGAAGAGCATGGTTCTCATTCTCTCTTAGGTCAGCCAGGGTATATAGTTTACTAAGATAAATATTAAATGCCATTTATGCCCCTATTTAAGTTAGGACACATCAGCACCAACTAAAAGACACATCACTATATTAATAAAATCCAAATGACTATTCTACCCTTATTTAGTCGACACTAACACTCCCCCTCAAGCTGGAGAGTATATATCATATAGTCCTAGCTTGTTACATATGTAATCCACTCTTGCCCGACTCAACCCTTTGGTGATCAAATCTGCCCATTGACACCTTGTATTAACATATGCTGTACTTATCATTCCACTAAGAACATTTTCTGTCACAAAGTGACAATCAACCTCTATGTGTTTTGTTCTCTCACGGAAAACTAGGTTAGAGGAGATGTGAACTGCAGCTTGGTTGTCACAATATAACTTCATCGGAGTGGTAATCGAGTACCCCATGTCCTATAGGAGATTTCTCAGCCACACTAGTTCACAAGTTGAATGTGCCATGGCTCTGTATTCAGCTTCTACACTACTTGCCACCACGGTCTGCTTCTTGCTCTTCCACGTCACCAAGTTACCCCCAAGGAAAGTACAATAACCTGTAGTAGACCTTTTGCCAGATATAGATCCAGCTCAATCAACATTTGTATATCCCTCTATTTCAATATTTCCACCACTCTTATATAGCAAGCCACGACTAGGAGCTCCCTTCAAATACCTTACAATCCTTAGGACCGCGTCCCAATGTGGAACCCGAGGATTCTACATAAATTGACTCACCACTCACTGCAAATGAGATATCTGACCGAGTGATAGTTAGATAGTTTAGCTTGCCCACCAACTTTCTGTACCTTCCTGGATCTTCAAACTCCTCACTTGTATCACTGTTCAACTTGACATTCAATTCCATGGGTGTTTCCACTGGTTTGGCACCCAATAAGCCTGTCTCCTCCAATAGATCAAGAACATATTTCCTCTGGCACAAATTAATACCATACTTGGGCCTTGCCACTTCTATCCCTAAGAAGTATTTCAATTTGCCAAGGTCTTTTGTTTGAAAATGATCATGCAGAAATGTTTTCAATCTGTCAATCTCGGGCTTGTCACCATTAGTAATAACAATATCATCAACATAAACTACTAACAAAATCTTCCCTACATCAGAGTCATAACTGAATATTGAATGGTCAACCTGACACTGTTTCATGCCAAACTTCTTTACGACTTCACTGAATCTGCCAAACCAAGCACAAGGGGACTGTTTAAGTCCATAAATAGCTTTCTTGAGCCTACACACCTTACCGTCCTCCCCCTGAGCAACAAACTCGGGTGGTTGCTCCATATACACCTCTTTAAGAAGATCACCATGCAAGAAAGCATTCTTAATATCAAGCTAAAACAAGGGCCGATCATGTATAGCAGCTAGGGAGATCAAAACACGAACAGAGCCAATCTTGGCAACATGAGAGAAGGTCTCTGTGTAGTCAATACCATATAACTGTGAATAACCCTTGGCAACCAACCGAGCTTTCAATCTCTTAACACTACCATTAGGCAAATTCTTGACCATAGATACCCACTTACACCCTATAGTATGCTTACCTGAGAGAAGAGTGGTGAGATCCCACGTATGATTATGAGCTAGAGCGGAGAGTTCTTCTTCCATCGCCTGACGCCACCTCGGAGAGATAAGGGCTTCCTGGACATCCTTAGGAACAAAAACAGAAGATAATAACGAAACAATTTGTCAATGGGAAGGAGATAGGTGAGAAATAGAAACATAATTGGAGTTAGGATGAAGGGTACAACTACGTTTACCTTTCCGTAGGGCAATGAGAAGGTCAAGGTCAGAAACGAGGGGTGATGGTGCTGCAAAAGTCACTTCTAGATCTGTCGACGGTGAAGAAGCTGGAGAGGTCGATGCATGTCAATGCATATACCGTTGATGGATAGGTGGTCGTGTAGGAGGAAGTGGCACCGAAGGTGAAGACTTAGGCGCAGCTGGAACAAGAGGAATGGGGTCCGCAACAAGAACTGGAAGCGAAAGGAAAGAAGGGGAAGATACATGTGACCCAAAAAAGAATGGAACCGACTCAAAGAAGGTAACATCAGGACACAGAAAACAATGTCAAGAATTGGGATTGTAACACTTGTACCTTTTCTAGGTCCTAGAATAGCCAAGAAAGACACATATCGTAGATCGTGCATCTAATTTGTCCAGTCTGGGACCAATATCATGAACAAAGCACACACACCAAAAATCCCGAGTAAGAGGAAAAGGAGACAACGTAGGGAACAGAACAAAGAAGGGAGACTGACCATTAAGGATGGACATAGGCATTCTGTTAATAAGAAAGCAGGATGTAAACACAACATCACTCTAGAAACGTTTGGGTACATTCATATGGTGCAACAGGGACAGAGCGATTTCTAAGATATGGCAATGATTATTCAAGCCATGTCATCCTTGAATAATCATCAACAAAAATAACAAAGTACTTGTATCCATTGTGTGACACTATTTTATTTGGACCCCAAATGTCTAAATGGACCAAAGAAAAAGGACTCGACATACGATAATCGACTCTAAGACTGAAGGAAGCCCGATGATGTTTCCCATACTAACATGACTCACAATCCAAAGTAAAAAGATGACTCAATGCTGGAACAAGTTGCTTTAAGTGCTTTAAGAGATGGGTGCCCAAGTCTGCAATGTCACTGGAGAGGGGTGAGAGACGATTGAAGAGTTGTTGAAGAACCACCACCACCACCATTAAGGTAATACAGTCTACCAGCTTCATGCCCTCCACCAATCTTCATCCCCATCTTGAGATCCTAAAGTACACAAGATGAAGGATAAAAGGTGATAGAGCAATTAAGAGACTTGGTCAATTTACTAACAGACATACGATTAAAAGGAAATTTGGGTACACACAAAACTGAAGACAAAGATAATGAACCAGTTTTAACATCATCAATACCACTTATGGAAGAAGTGGAACCATTAGCAAGGGTGACAGTGTGGGTTGTAGAGGATGAAGAAAGTGAAGAGAATGCACTTGATGTCCCAGTCATGTGATCAAAAGCTCCAGTGTCAATGATCAAGTGGGAGGGTTTGGATGCCAGACAAGCCCTGGGTGGGCAAGCGTAGCTGTACTTGGCTGAGAAGTAGCCTGGATCAACCGCTCATATTCAGTATGTGAAATCTTGTTCAGAGGCATCTATAGGTGAAGGTGTCTGACCGGTCTGTTGACTCCCTTGTTCCATATCACCACTTGCCATTGCATGATTTGCACAGGATGATAGTGGGTCGTGTAGATCATAGCAAAAATTAACAGTGTGCCCATCTATACCACAATGCGTACACTTTCTCGGACCATGATTACGTCCTCTACCATGAGCTCCCCTAAATCTCGACCTCCAACATGCCAACCACCACAACTATACATGTGTCCACCTCTACCACCACGGCCTAGCTAGCCCTGATGAGCTACTCCCCTACCACCACGGCCGCCACAAGGGCAGTCCTATCGGATATGATGGGGTACTCGGGAGGGCCAACAGAAATCCTTCGGAGACAGAAAAACACCTCATCGAGAGAGGGGAGGGCAGACCCACCTAGTATCTGAGCCCTCACCAGTTCATATTCAGGCTTCAGTCCCACCAGAAATCTGGTTACATCAAGTTGCTCTCTCTGTTGTTGCTGAATCTTAACATCAGATGTAAGGGGGTGATACACACTCAACTCATTCCTCAAATTTCTCAGACTAGCATAATACTCTTCAAGACTCTGGTTGCCTTGCTGCAGACTAAAACACTCTTGATAGAGCTGATATACTCTGGTGGTGTTATCCTGTCCTGAATAAAGCTTCCTTGCATGATCCCAAATTTCCTTGGCTATGTCTATGAACATGAAGTTTACACTAATCTTAGGTTCCATACTATTCCATAGCCAAGTCATAATCTGTGCACCTTCTTGCTCCCAATCACCATACTCCTGGGAATCGACTGGGGATTTTTTCTCTTATATGCTTTACTTTCTTTTTGGCTCTGATAAACACTTCAACAGATTTGGCCCAAGGTACGTAATTTTCTCCATTCAATTTAATTGAGGTCATTTGTACATTCAAGTAGTCTTGAGGGATCATAACCAACTTATGTTCATTATCTCCCATGGCTGTAAAAAAAAAATAAACTTTTTTTTTTGTTTCAACCTGCCTTACCCAGTAATCACTACACTGCACTCCAACAACACTGTACTTCACTCCTCAAGTTAATCACTCACCATCATACGACTGACCATTGCTGAAGCATACACTGTCACAGGTTTCAGCAATGTTAACTCCCACTATTGTCACTTTCGGCACCTCACAAACACATCACACACAAGAGTACCACACATCTGAACCTACCATGAAACCTACTGTTGCAGCCCTCTTCGTTCCATCGATTAGAGGGTTCTCTACCGATCACCTGAAACCACAACTTCACACCCAACCGAATACATTAAATGCTCCAGAATGAAGATACGGCAACTCCTTTTCAGCCCTTTAACGAAACTCCAAAAAAAAGAAGAAAACTGAGAGATTACAAACAGATCTAGACTGACTTAACCTGGGCGCTCTGATACCATGTGATGATTTATATTCGTCAGTTTCAGATATGAACTTGTTGTAAAAGAGAAGAATTAAGAGAGAGAGGGAGAGAAGAAGAGAAGGAGAAATCGAAGAAGAAAAACCTGTTCGAACCCAAGAAAAGAGAATGGTTCTCATTCTCTCTTAGGTCGGCCAGGATATATAGTTTACTAAGATAAATATCAAATGTCATTTATGTCCTATTTAAGTTGGGACACATCAGCACCAACTAAAAGACACATTGCCATATTAATAAAACCCAAATGACTATTCTACCCTTATTTAGTCAACACTAACATAAATATTTTTAGTTTTCTTCTTTCTTCTTTCTCTTCTCATGAATATATTGATTTTCTATACTTTAAATTAAGTTCATACTTTTTTTATGAAAACTATGGATAATTAAGGAAATATGGTTATGAAACCTAGGAAACTACCCTAGACATATTTTTTTTTACTTTAAAAAATCCATTGCCTAGCCCTGTCTAGGCGACTAGGCATCAAGGCACCCCCTTGTTGTCAAGCCTTGCCTTGGCACCTTGAAAACTATGGGTGAAAACTTTAAGGAAACTGGGTAAAGTAGCAGCATACCCGCTGTTTGGAGCCTAAAGTAATTTCTCTTCCCAGTTATTTAGTAGAACATTTCCTTCTTAGTTAGCCCGTTAGCATTCATTGTTGGTCGGAAAATGGTTGGGATGCAAAGGTGCCCCCAATGCAAACTCCTCCTCTCGGAAAGCTATTTATGAGGTATATTCTTTCTTTATACATTCGTTATGATGCGGGTAGTGGGTCAAGAATTTTGTTTTAGGTCCAATTTCCTGTGCTTTATTCAATTCCCAATTATGAATGTGAACCCATCTCTAAGTTTGTGAATTTCTCAGCCTCGGGATTAAGTTGGGATTTGGGGTTTAGAAGAGTTCTAAGGGAAATGGAGTGTGATTCTTTCATCCTCCTCTTGGGCAAACTTGACTCCATTTTTTGGATCAATGTGTTGAGGACAAGAGAGTGTGGTCCATTTCCTCACATGGTCTTTCTACTTGCGCATCCTTCTTCAACTTCCAAATTCAGCATTCTAGTTTGGGGGTGAATTTCCCTGCGAAAGAAATTTGGGGTAAGCCAATCCCTCCTAAGATTCAGGCTTTTTGTTGGGAAGTTTTCCTTGGTAAGATTAACACCATTGACATGCTGCAGAAACAATTAAAATAAAGGTTGCTCATTGGGTAAAGTCAATGGAGGATTTTAAATCTTTCTCTATAAATGATATCCTGAGAGAGTAGAAGGAGGTGGCTATGTCAGCTCAAAATAAGGAAAGAAAAGTGATGGAATGGAAACATCCAGAAGCCAATTGTGTAAAACTCAACTTTGATGGTAGCTACGTAGGCAATCAGGCTTCAGCTGGGATGGGAGGGGTCTTTCGAGACTCAGAAGGGAAGGTGCTTGCTTTATATTCAGGTCCTGTAACCAATGGTGATGCAGTGACAGCAGAATTGTACAGTCTTCTTCAGGGCCTTAAATTTGCTAAGCTGTGGGTTTCTTAACATGGAAGTGGAAGGAGATTCTCAAGCGGTTATCTCATGGACAAGAAACAGTACCAAAATCCCATGGGTTTTACAGGCATACAGTCCATGAAATTGAATCCCTGGCAAGAGGGATGAATGTCACATTTAGATGGGTTAGAAGAACAGCAAATGGGATGGCAGACACATTGGCTAAACAAGGGACTACAAGAAAACATGTTTTTTGGGCGAAAATCTAAAGTTTCTTGTGGTGGTGGCCTTTCCACCCTGATGTAATCTTTTCTTTTTGATGCTTAATAAAAGTTTTCTTCATTGATAAAAAAAGTATTTCCTTCTTAATTACATTTAATAATTCCTTAGGGTTATGAATGCCAAAACCAAAAGAAAGTTATTTTTTCCTTGATGCTTTTTACACTGAAAAAGGTAGATTTTTCTGATTGTTCCAAGTTGGGAAACAAATGACCTTCCCCTGTGGATGATCTTTGGCATTTGCAAACAAAAGAGGAATTCATATAACTTGGTCAGTGGGTAAATAGAAAACCTACTTTTTACAAAGGGAGCTTTTACTCAAGGGAAGCTACCTGGAAAGCTCTTCCCCAAGTTCCTAGATATGGCATAATAATCAACTTGAATTACACTTCCTGTAACAACGAATACAAGAAATGCCATGTTGTCCATGTTTCAATTGTTAGATAAGAGACAAGGTATAATGTCTTTGATGAGGAAAACAGAACAAACAATTTCAATATGACAGCAGTTTCTTCTTATTTTAGACTCTGTGATCAAAGGAACAGGGAGAGAAACATGGCCTACCAACATGATGATCTTAAATAATGTCAGACTATATATGGAGACGGATCAGTGCGATTACATAGAGCATAAGTTTGGGTCAAAATTTCTTCTATTCCAAAACCACAGTGGGGTATAAAGAAATATTACCCATGTTATAATTTGATGGCTAATGTCTTTTTGTCAACCATGAAGAAAATTAGCGTTTTATGCTTTTCAACACAATCTACTTGTAAATATAAATTTATGTCCTTGGAAAAGTTCTAGAAAATTTGTAAAAGACATGTTTACAGGAGTAGGATAAACTTTTTGAACTTACGAATGCAGCAGCAGATTCATAACCATGGCATTATGGAAGTACAGAAGAAAGGATGAAGTAATCTTGTAAGATATTATGTGTTAAGATATTAACTTCAGTAATTTATATTCTATGTTGTTTATTACCTATGGCTGTCTTATCATTTAGCCCCATCCTCCTTATCTCTTTGCTTTGATGGAGAAATCTATGATCTTAGGATTGTTTTTGAAGGATCTTATCTGCTGAGGTGGATAAACAATCTGGAGTTGTGGAAGGATGATTGAGTAAGAGTTTATAGTTCAATGCTGATAAGGAAGAGGAGATGAACAGGCAGGCCAAAGGGGGAGGGATGGAGGTTGAAGATGAGGGTATTTTGGGAATTGTAAAAAAGAGTAGTTTGCATGGAGTAGGTTTGGAGGGCCTTAATGAATGTGGAGACTGCAAGTTTCTGAGAATAAATGAAAGATGTGGGGCCCATCCAAAGTCAAATAAATAAGATCATAAGATGGGCTCTCTGTTTTCTAAATATGACAAAAAATGGAAAGAAGACTTCTATGATATCGGAAAAGGAGTTTCAAGTTCAAAATGCTTCAGATGCTGAAAGTGTTTCAGGTTCGTGTGTTCGAGTGCCTAGTGATCCGGTGTTAGCCTTAGACGTGGGTGATAGTGAGGAGATTGAGGTCAGTTCATCTCAGGAAAACATTCTTGGCTTTGGTGAGACCTTTCTAAGGGTTCCAGGGGAGGTTTTTAAAGAAGTGAAGGTTGGGTTAAGGAAAGGGGAAAGAAGTTGTAGAAGGGAGCAGTAATGACGAAATGGGGAGAGAGGTTGGTGAGGCTGGAGGGGTAAGTTTGGCTGATGCCATGGGCTGCAATGATTCTTCACAGGTCGAGAGATCAGTCAAGGATCACCTTGTTTTCAAGGAAGTAGTGGTCGGAAGGATTGATGTGGAGTTGGACCAAAGGAGGAAGACCAAAGAGAAGAGTTTGAGTGAAGTTGTAGTGGTGACCACTAAGAAACCTTGGGGGTCAAAAAACCTTCAAATTGTTCAACTTACTAAAGTCTTTCTCGTCTGAAACTTGGTCTGATTAGGTGGGGCCTACAAAAAAACTTTATAAAGGTGTAAGAGAAAGGGTGTGAAGATGTCCATGCTGATTAATGCTGCTGTTGTTGGGCATGACTCCCATAATCACTTCAGATTGGATTCTCAGCTAGAAGGTTTACAACTAGAAAGAAAGAAGAATATTGAAGTTCTTGAGTCGACCGAAGGTGTTGGTTACTACTTCTGAAGAAAAGGTGGTTGGGTTAGGAAGCTTGCCTATTGAGGAAATCGTTAAAAGAGAAGTAGCAGTTGGTAAAATGCTATGCCGGTTTTTCTGGGGTGGTGAGGAGTTTGCTAGAAGAGCATTTGAGGAGTTTGAGAGATCAAAGAAAGAAGAAAGGTTGATAAAAGCAGAGGTTGGCGAAAGTGACGAGATCTGGAACGAAGATGATGAAAGGCAAGAGGAATTATTTGAAAGGGATGAGACTAGGGTGATGATTTTTGCTAGGTGCCGTATTGGATTTGGTGTAGTTGGTGGTGTGTGGGAGTCTTTGGGGTTGAGGATTTTGGAATGCTTTTGTGCCTATTAGTTGAGTCTGGTGGTTCTCTGGTTCTTTGAGTTCTTATTTTGAGTCTTTTGTAAACTTTTGTTGGTTGTTTGAGTCTTATGTAGTCGTGTATTTCCCTCTGGTGATATCTTAATGCCTTCCTCATGTACCCTCCCTTTTTCTTTTTTATTGATCTTTTTCTTTTGCTATTAAAAAATTACCTGTGGCCAGTAATAAATAGAGGGGAGATATGCCAAAGTAATCATAGTCTTTGATTAAAGGTAACAAGGTAGAAATTACAAATTAATAGACTGCGGCTTGCAAATTAAAACAAACCTTTCCTTGCCATGTTGTATGCAAGTTCATGGTGCAACAAATAAGAATTAGACTGAAGTAGACCTGTCAAGCTTTCACCATTACCTGCTAATCCAAGATAAAGCTCAAGATTCACTTGACTGGGGAATCCAACTTATTTACTTATTGATATCTTAGTTCAACAACATCTAGGAGTTCTTTATGACTGCATTATAAAACCCTATGGGACCTACTGAGTATTGGGAATAAACAAATGGGTTTTAAACGCGAATAAGAGTCTCAGGAAACTTTTAGTTTCAATTCTTTCAAATTCTAGTTCAATAGCAGTTTTAGTGAACTTAAGATACATCTAATATTTATGGTAAGCCCAGTTATTTATTATTTCTAATGTGTATGATGTTACTGTTCAAATATATCTATGGAATTTCAAGAGTATATTGAGAAATTCTACTTCCATTTCCATAGAAGATTCAATTTGAAGTCTCTATGCTGAATTTTCACTATTTTCACTTGTTTCATAAAAAAAGGCAGCCCAGTGCACAAGGCTCCCACCAATGTGGGGTCTGGGGAGGGACAGATGTGCGCAGCCTTACTCCTGCACATACAGAGAGGCTTGTTTCATCTTTTCTACAAAACCTTGTGGTTTTATTTTTTATTAAATCAGTAAGAGGTTAATCTGGATGCAACTTGGTATGAAATTAGTTTAGTTTAGTTAATCATAACTGTTGAGTTCAAGTCCCTAAATATGCACCCATCAATAGAATGTAAACCTCTGGGTTGAGTGCAAGTCATTTCTATATGGCATAAAATAACCCCAATTTTCAGTGATTAATGCCCAGCAAAGGCTTTAATTAACTTTAAATGTAGTTGTTGCATGTGGTTGCATGTGGCATCCAGACACAGAAAAAGATTCTTTGTTGAAGGTAAGATAACTCTGCTTGGTGTGACTGATCAACTCTTGAACTTTCTTGAGTAGTAAGTTTTTCCATTTTTACCACATCTTCCACACAATAGAACCACAGAGTATCTTTTTAGTTCCCCAAAAAATCTCTTTGTAACTTATAATAATATCTCCATTGTTTTTTAAATTCTTTCGTTAGTAAAACCCAAGTTTCATTAGCTAAAGCCCTAATCCTACTTCCCATAGTTAATCTTTTACAACAATTCAAACCCTCCTGAAATTGGCATCCTAATTTCCTTCAACTACCATCACACTGGTACACCTTACAGTTCAACTGTAATGCTACTCACCTCAGAGAGTGTAAGAAAACAGAAGCATAGACTACCTAGGAAATAACAAGAAATAGGATGCTAAAAATTCTAAATTGATCTTAAATTTGAGATGTCATATTCCTGAACCAGAAAAGAAGGGAATAAATCAAGGGAGCTACTCAGCATGAAATAATAAAAGAATTAACAGAACAAAAATAAATCTATGCTATAGCTTAAATAAGATATTAAAAGGCAACTACCTTTATCGAGCTCAAGCTCAACTGAATCCAATTCCATCTCGAGCTTGGTCACTATATCTTGAATGTGATCCACATGTGTGTCAATAATATGAACAACAAGATTCGAGACAGTGTGTGGAACTGGATTATCAGCCTCCTCAGAATGATTCATTGTCAACAGAAACTCAAGAACATGCTCTCTGATCACGATCCCACCCTCTCCGTTCTCCTCACCTCCAACGGGATTCTCCACACTGGGAATCTCGTAAAGAAGAGATTGAGACAATGGAGAGAACCCCAATCTCGGAACACGACCAAGAGAAACCGTGATCACAGAATTCTCAGTGACTCTTGCAGCAATCCTGAGGGTGAAATTGCTGGAAGAAGGGCCTGGTGAATTAACCCTGAAGACAAGTGCTCCATCAACATGCCCACAGAAGGGCCCATTACTGACGAGTGAGAGGATATCTTGGAGTTTCAGAGGAGGGCAAAGGACATCAATAAGGTATTGCGCTGACAATGAGAGTTTCTGATTTCCCTTTGGAAGTTCAACGTGATACCAGCAAAATTCTCTGCCATTCCCTTCTGTGAGATCCCATTCCTTGGTGAAGTAACCCCCCAGGCCATCAAATATATAAGCTTTCTTCCTCACAGCGCCAGGAAATTGTGTCCGATAGAGACGGGTTTCCTTGATAGAGGTTTCAGCAGAGTTCTCCTGACTGTCCCGACTGTTCCGACTCTCGGTTTCCTCTGCCTCACCATTTATAATTGATTCTTCAAGCTCCATATGTATTCAGAAAATAGTCTCTCTCTCTCTCTCTCTCTCTCTCTCTCTCTCTCTCTCTCTCTCTCTCTCTCTCTCTCTCTCTCTCCCTTCAAATTATCGATTCAGATAACCAATAGAGTAATAAAACAATACAACCCAAGATTCATGCAGCCTTTACCATCCAAAACTCTCCCCTTTATTTAAAGATCCCCTTTTAGTTCTGATCTCCGTGTTTCAAAAATCTTAAAATTTCCGTAATCCAATATCAGGGCACTATCACCAATAACTCTCGATCAAATTCAATGGAAGAAATGAAAAAAGTAGCCTCAAAAAAAAATTTCCATCAAATCAGGGAAGATTCGAAAATCAAAAGCTCACATCCGAATCATCGTAGGTCAAACAAGGAGTCTCCACCGTCTGCATTCCTAGGAAAGACCAAGATTTCAATCTTCAGCATTCCTCAACTCAGTAAACGTATCCACATCAATCATCAACCAAGGGAGAAATAACCCAAAGGTTCTTACCTCAATAAAACCCTCGAAAACCAGCTTCCAATCTTTGCCCAGTTCAGATACCGAAAAAACCATCACAAATCATCAGAAAGAAACAGAGAAAATTAACCCGCACTCCTTGTTTGCCCTTCTTGATTCGCTCAACGCCTCAACCAACCAAAAGCAAAAGAAAAAAGAAAAAAAAAATCAACTAGTATTTTAGATATTTTGTAAGTTGTAACAGAGGAAGAGGAGGAAACCCATAGCGACAGGAAGACAAACGGTGAGGCCTACGCTATCGTTTGCCTCCCCATGGAGTTTCCTGGATGGTTCCTCCCTCTTATTGAGAATTTAAAATTTATCAATTATTTTTATTTTAAATCAATTATTTTAGTCAAACCCACCACCAACAAAAGCGGAGGTCCAAAATCAATCACATCTTTCGATCAAAAAATATTCAAAAAAGCAAATCTATCTTTTTCTATCCATACCCAAAACCGTTATAAGCTCCAGCTCTATAAATACTTGGTGCATAATTCAATTTGATGTTTCTCATAATAGGAGAAAAATTAAGGACAGCGATAGAGAGCTTACTTGGGTGGGGGCGGGGGAGGGGGTTGATCGTCCCGTTAATTGGTTCTATAAAATAGACGAGGTCTAAAATCAAACTAATTATTAATTGTCATAATCGGATCTGCCCCGATTATGTTGGACATTCATAATTACCTAAACCACATAACCAAAACTAATAGGCAGTTTGGTTTTACCTCGAGTAGATCCGACCCATTGACAGATCTAATTTATAAACATATAATTTATAACCAAGTCTAGATCTCACTACTTAATTTTTGAGGAGATCAGCTTCAATGTTCACATTGTTCGTAGTCTTTTACACCGTGCTCACAAAACTAATGCTCACACTGTTCGTACATTATGACATGCATTTATATGTTTTTTTCAATGAAGATGTTCTCAATGGAAGGCTATAAGATCGTGTGCTTGAAGTATTAGTTACATCTAAAATTTTCTAAGTACGATTGACCACCTGCTTCAATGATATATCAAAGAGTGGACGACATGTCACTTTAAGCCTAAGGGCCCCGATGCTGAACTAGTAACGACTTCGATACCATGATAAAATAAGACCTAGTTGCTTTTTAAGCATATGGGTAGTTTGGGTAAATCTTATTTATGCCTTATCAGTGCATAGGTAGTTCGGGTCATATACCTTACTGTACCTACTCACCTCGGGTTACCCCATATCGTGCCTAGCCGTTCTAGAAGTTAGGCACCTCGGGAGAACCTACACTTGGAAATTTTTTTATGAAATTGAATATTTAGAAAAATGTTGTACGTGAGGTGGCTAAAAGAGTAACTACATTTTCATTACTTCAAAAATGTCAATTTGTATATAAAAAAAAAGTTGAAAAACCTACTATGTTGAGCTCAGAGGCTTGGTTAGTGATGTTTATACAATGGGGGTCCAAGAAAAGAGGCAAAGGTAATCATTCATCGTGTGAGTCCTTGCCCCCCATCCTCAGTAGTAGCTGAATTCTCCTTGACTTCATCGGTGTCCATAACTTCTCGGCAGCAACATCCTGGTCGTCTTCTATAGCTTCCTTGTTGAGATTGTCATCATCTTACTCCTCGGAGTCTATGTCTTCTTTGGCCTAAGCATCTCCATAGTGATGCCCATTGTGGTGACAAATCCAAGGTTGAGCTTAGGGAACTTTCGCCTTGCCATCTAGTGGCAAAGTTTGAAGCCCTTTTAGAAGGCTGCAATACCGGGGTCCTCCCTAAGTTCATCAAATTTCGACGAAGCCTTATATTTCTAGACGACAAGAACCTCAGCATCCTTGATCCCCTGGGTGAGAGCAGCCTCGCACTCAGCAAAAGTGGTCCTCTACTCCTCGGCTTCTTACATCAACCTCTCGACCTCCTTTTGTAGTTGCTCGTCTTTTGTCACCAACTCGGCTTCTAACTTGTTGACGACCCCGACTGCCTTTTTTACCCTAGCCCGGTATCTCGTGGCCACCACCTCAGCAGTTTTCACCTTCGCAGCCTGTTGCTCTGACTGCTTCAAGAGCACATGAACTATGGAATTGGTCTGCAAAAGAAGCAAATTTTACTAAGTACTAGAGAACATCCAAGCGACAACACAGTAATGAGATCGAAGACATACTACCATGACATAGCACAGTGCCTTCGCGCCTAGTTCAGGAGTCTACTGCTTGGCAAGCTGGGAGATCTCCTTGGAAAAATGGCCTTCGTGCTCCTTTTGAGGCTGACTCGAAAGTCCATGATACTTCAGTTCTCCTTGGGGCCCTTACCTGAAGATTCGGCCTGAAATGATTGGATCGAGGCTCAGAAGGCTGGGCCACCTCAGGCTGACAAGGCGGTGACCTCCTCTCTTTGTCCTCCTCGACCAAGTTGATAACTGGAACCTCCTCGACTTTAGCAGGGGTAGCGGGCTCAACAATTGATTCCTAGGAAGAATCGCCTCAGAGTGTCTTCCTCTTTCTCTTCTTCATGTTAGAGAAGAGTTGAGTCATTGGAAGGTCAAACATGATGCCTTCAGAAGACGAGCAGAAGATCAATCAAAGTAATATAAAAGAAAGTAGCATGAAAAGACGAAGTACCCGCGCCCGAAGTGATGACCTACTCGGGGGACTCAGCCCAGCCTTAACGAGCTTCTCCTTGGCCAAATAGTCCTTTAACTTTGGGCCAAACTTCGCTAGGGAACACATCTTTTTCTTCATCTTCCTATCCAATCGATCTCTGGGGTTATTGATGCCATTCCTCTAGTGTGTTGGAAAAGGCCACCCGTCATCAATAGCAATCATGAAGTATCTCCTCTTCTAGGCTGGGACCTTCGAGGGATACTCATGAAGGAGTTTATATCCAGGTTGGTATGATATATAATAACTAAACTTGTTCATGCCCTTGGGACTAGTTGGATTCTGTTTAATGGAGCACAGCGAGCTAAAAGTATCTAAGTCTAAGGGGAGGTTGAAGTCATGAAAAAGAGAGATGGTACTGACCAGGGTGCAAACCGAGTTTGGGTGGAGTTGATCAATGGTGATGTCGGAGAATTTTAAAACTTCAACGGTAAAAGGGTGAAGTGGAAAGTGAAGCCCAACAATTAGGTGCTCTACGAAGATGGTTATCTCCTTGTGCTCGTGTTCCCAAGGAAAACCCTCCAAGGGAAGGTAGTAACCATAGTGGTCAGGGAATTTGTACCAAGCAACCAAATCACAGATTTGCTTGGCGGACATTGTGGAAGGGCCGAAGCTATCTAGTTCTCTAGTTTGGCGTGCACGGTGTGTAGACGAACCCTTCTTATGAGAAGCTCTTCGGTCTTGTACCAAGGTGCCCACCTCGACCGGACCAGACGCTAGATATTGAGCCCAAGTGCCCCCTCGGCCCGATTAGACCCCGTACTCTCTTTTCCAAACAAACTACCATTACTAGACATGACGGAAAGGAAGACGAAGGAAAAACTGGACCAAAGGAAGACAACTTACCTAAAAAGAAGGAGACTGACCTAGAGATTCCAAAGTTAGCACGCGACCTCTAGAATGCAAGAGCTCAAATCAAGACAAAGAAAATGGGACTCCAAGGCCCTTATTTATAGCCGTTGTATCCGATCACGGACAACTCTGATCAACCGGATCCACAGTTCCCATGAGGGCGCTCGCTCGACTTTCAAGGTCGAAATTGGTTGAGCGTGTGTTTGGCGTCTGCGGAATTTATAATCCAAGTGACGTCCACACGTTCCCAAGACGCGATCTAGCTCTAAGGTTGAGCCAGTTGGGTCGTTTAGGTATGACTCGTTGATCGGACCTCAACCAAATTAGAGACTAGTCCAAATCCACCCAGGCTTGTCGTGAACTCCTGCACTGGGTCAAGTACCCCTGGCATGGGAGTGAAGGGAAATTGATGAAAGGTATTTTGGCCTGACCCATCAACACCCAGACACGTGGAAACAATCTGCTAACTGGATGATGATTCAGCATTCCCTACCACCTCAACAGGATAGGTCAGCTCGGGTACCTCAGGCACCTCCGCCAAGACCGAGGTTCGAGAAGCTTGTGATGACCCGACTTGCCAAGGTGACACGTAGCCAACTTCTAGAAGCTAGCCAGTTGTCCTTGACCTCTCTGGGATCACACCGCACATCCGCAAGCCTTATCCTTATCCCGCCCGGATCGGACGAACTCGGTAAGCCTTATCAGCTCACACAAAGTCCACCTCCGAGTGTAGAATGAACTCCTAGTAGCACGGGCGGGGGATCTTGGAGGTGTTTCGTAAGACCTACGACAGCTCACCTATATAAGGGCACCAACCCCAATGTTACAAGGTATACACGATTATTTGCTCACTAGCCTTCTAGCTTACAAGCCTTCAGCTCACATACAACTGCTGAATTAAGCATTGGAGCACCCACATTGGGTCCTCTGAGCATTATTTTCTTGCAATTCGACCAGCCAACTAAGCAGATCGACGTTCGAAATGCCCTCCAACTAGGAGCATTCAGATCTTGCACCATCAATTACCAAGTAAAAAAAACTATTTATTTTTTAGGAAAACATTAATGCTTCAGAGTGAACACAAAAAAATATCATTTTCAAGTGAGTTCTACGTTGACTGAATTGCTTTGTTCTTAAAGGTAATTGAACAGTTGGTTTTGTAGTTATTGTATTATTTTCAAAGTTAAAGATTTTTTCGCAAATACAACTTCATGGCGGTTCCTCTCACTCTTTTAGCCCATATAATGGCAAAAACCGCTTGTGAAAGCCCTCCTAAATGGGCACTCCTAAATAAAAGGGTTCAACCCATTCGTTTTTTGAAAGCTTAATCATATTTCATTCAATCAAGAAATTGGTACAAGTATAGAGAATTGACAACAAAGCCAACCAAGAAAACTCATATATAATTTCTCAGGAAGAACAAAATATAAATAGTGTATGAAGGAAGAGCTTCTGCAACCAAACAAAAGGTGAAGTAAGAATCATCAACAGAAGTAGTAATCCCACACATCTCCAACCACCAAAAGCGAAGAGAGAAAATGATAGGAGAGGTTCCCAAAAGAAATTGCAAAGTGTCGATAAAAGTATGGGTGAAGTAAAGACAACAAAGTCCCAAATGTTACAATCAAGGTTCAAAGTATCGATATGTATCGGCCCATATCAGCTAATACCACTCTCAGACCATGATTCTGAGGGTAGCTAGGACTTAAATGATCCCTTTGAACCAATTTTCAAAAAATAAAAAATAAAACATAAAAAAAGCACCAACTGATGTATTGGCTTATGTCGATATTTAGAACCTCGAATATAACCGCTACTAGAGACTATCACCCCATCGATAATTGCATCCACCGGAGAACTACGAACATAATTAACCATGGATGGCAAATGCAAGGTAGCAACCATTGGTATTGATTGCCCAACACAAGATCAAAGAGAAAGCAATCCCCTTGTCAAAAACCCCTACATAAAGAAATTAAAAAGAAATTAAAAGCATAACATGAGGAAAAGAAAAGAAAAACAAAAAACTAAAGGAGAATAATAGGGGAGAGGAAAGGCGGTTGGGTGATAAGAAAGGATTGAACAAAATAATGGTGGGAAGAAGAAAAGAGAGAATCAGTTGGGAGGAAGAAAGAAGAGTAAAGTAGGGGATGAGGGAAGAAAAGGAACAGTAGAAATTAAAAAAAAAAAAAGGGAGAAATGGAAAGGGGAGCTCCCCAAAGGTAGATGGACGATGGACGGCGAAGACCAAGAAAACCCTAGAGAGAAAGACTCTATAGAGTTCAATCCATTCATTCAAAGAGTACAGCAGTGGATTTGCAACATGTCAACATCCAAAGATTTCAACAGTTAGTCTGGGTCGTCCTTTGATAATTAAAGTTAGAAGAAGTTGTTAAATTGAATGGATAAAATAATTAAATAAATAAAATATTCAATGGTATATTAGTCTAACCAACATCAGCTTCAACCATTAAGTATCCCACAACATCCTTCAGCCATTAAGTATCCAACAACATCCTTACAAACTGAATCACTAAAAGACGAAGCAATGAGATTTTCAGTTCGGCCATTTCAACTGTTATCAAACGCCCCATAGTCAAATTCATCCATTAATTCTTTTTTTGGTAGAGATTGTTTTACGATTTATATTCACCATTCTTTTGTCCCTCGTAATGAAACTGCTCGCTGTTGGTTTTGTTATACTCTCGTCTGTTAATTCTTTTGTTCCATCTGTGGGGGCACGAAGGCTCAATATACACACTGAATTGAATGGTTGGTGTTTATTTATGCATCAGTAAAGATGCATGTGCAATGCATGTTAAGGCTTTTAAAACTGAACCTGACAATGAACCAGTTGGGGTCCGGTTCCCGGGTCGAATGGTTTAATCGTTCGAATCGAATAAATAGCCCGTTCTGATAAAAAATAAAAAATAAAAAAATAAAAATGGTCAAAACTGTTGAATGGTTCGAATGGTGCAACCGCCCAGGTCAGCACTTTGCTGACCAAATCAATGTTTTTTGGCAAATTTCCGATTTTGGGGAAAAATAGAATCGGTCCCAGTTTTTCCAGTTGGTCAAGTTTTGAACGGTCGGCCCAATCTGGTCCAGTTTTGAAAACTACGATGCACGTGGCAGTTTTGAACGACAACAATAATAAAAACATGATAACAAAAAAAAACAATAGTAATAATAATTTTAATTTCTTATCAAAACCATGTAATCAAGATAAGTAATTGAAGCATGGTATGTATTGGTGATTGGTGAAACAAATGACCTATTTGACAACAGTCTGTTTTATTTATTCTTTTTTTTTTTGTATTTTAGCTATTTTCATCATTAATCATAATAATTCTCATTTTTTAAAGTACTATTAAATATGTATATGCATTGCATATGGTAATTTCAGATAACATTAATAATTTTAGTATCTTTATTATAATCATTTAAAAAGAATAACTATTCAAAGCATGGTGTGTTGGTGGATTTAAATTTTATATATCATTTTTATTGTTAATAAAAATACTTCTTATTTATCATATTTATTTTGTTTAACATGATAAATATATAATATTAGAGATGTGCATAAATTGTATAGACAATTTTTTTGTATTTTATATATTTTCTTTTTTATATATTTTTGAGTTTTTATTATGTAATTATGACATCACGTGCTAGCCTATTTGACTAAAAAAAGCAATCTTATTTTTGGGCAACTTTAAATTTTTATTCCATTTACATAATAAACTCTAAAAATAATTCTTGCTTATCACACTTATTTTTGTTTGATATGATGAGTTTATAATATCTTAGATATGTTAAAATTTTCTATAAATGTTATGTATTTTTATTTTATTTTTGTATTTTTATCTATTTTTTAATTTTTACCATGGTTTTGAAAACTGATGAAGGAAGATTTGGCCCGACCTCACAGTTATGCGACACGTGGCAAAGACAACATCTCAGCACAAAAGCAAGCCTAAAGCGCGAACACCAAGGGGACACCAACGGACCGAACTCCCTACTGGGGGCCCGAACTCACCCTGGCCCCAAACTAGAAAGTAATCCGAGCTAGCCTACCTTGTAACAGTTCGGGATACACCTCGCCAAACTGGCCAATCTTGTAACAGTTCGGAATGCACCTCGCCGAACTGGCCAATCTTGTAACAGTTCGGAATGCACCTCGCCGAACTGGCCAACCTTATAACAGTTTGGGATATACCTCGCCGAACTGGCCGACCTTGTAATAGTTCAGGATACACCTCGCCGAACTGGCCAACCTGGTAAACAGTTCGGGATACACGCCGAACTGGCCTACCTTATCAGTTCGAGATATACCTTGCCGAACTGGCCAACCTTGTAGTAGTTCGGGATACACCTCACCGAACTAGCCCACCCTATACATCCGAACTCAAGATTTTTCCTCGTTCACCACTCCGCATCACCGTCTGGGCACCAAAACCAAACAAGTCATACCATGCCTGACACTGAGGAAGTTCGTACCCGAGGGCGCCGCACCCGACTGACTTGGGATCTGACGCTTGACGGCCGCACTCTAAAACAGCCACCTACCACTGCCATCTCCAGTTAGAGAGACAGCTAGGCAGTGGCGGTTCTGTCCCAGTAGAAAGGACGGTGACTGAATTGATGGACGCAAGAGTAATCATACCCGACCTGACAAGGGCCTCGGAGCGAGTGCGCGAAGTGATTTTAAGAACCCTCTGCCCCCAACAAACAAGGTATGTGAACTTTGCGCTATCTGGTCTACACTCTGCCTTGAGAGATTACTGACTTGAGATTTGGAGTTATCACACCGGGTTCCCCCCGGAGCTCTCTTCTTTCCCGTTTCAGGCTCCCCGACGCTCCAGCTCAGAGGCGAGTTCGTTGACAGCTAAGACCGGCCAGATTGTGCTCCATCAATTGGCGCCGTCTATGGGAAATAGCTTCTAAAAGCCTCCCTCTAAATCTCTTCTACCTACCCTCCTTTCAAAAACTCCAACACCCATTCCAACACTGAAATGGCCTCCTTCAGCAGTGCCGGACGTGGAACCAAAACAGCCACTACCGGAGAACAACTTCATGCTCCGGTGGTGTGCATTGGGCAGTTCACCATCCCCCTTTCAGTGGATGGGATCCCAAGCTTGAATGTGCCACACGCGGTGGCACCTCTCCCACTACCCATTGAAACGAACTTCGCGGAACCAACTGCTGTCCCACTGGCAACCCGCCAAAACTAGATAGATGATCTGATGCAATGCATGCGGGCAATGCAGGCCCAAATGCAGCAGTTCCAGCAGCACCAACTCCACCACCTCTCCCAACACCATTATCAACAACAATTCCCTCAGCTACCCTTGAACCAGCCGCTCCCCCCCGGCACCCTGTTTCAAAGCCGGTCAAGGCCTCCCCCCAAGGTGGATGGCCTCACCAAGGAGAGGCTTCTCGACCGCAAAACCCCCTAACAGTCAGGCCTCATCCCCGGGCCGAAAGCAAAGAAAGATCACCCCCGCCTCGCAGCCCGCGGGTGGGTCAAGAACCTCGCCAACAAAGTCACCTCGGTGCTCCAAGCCCGAGTTCCCACTCACGGAGAATCGCTTCAGCGCTTTAGCAGCAGGCCAGCAACCCGGGCCCATCGAGCTCGGCAACACGGAGGCAAGCAGCACCAGCACCAGGCCCACTCAAAGACGGCGCCGGCGAAGTCGCCGAACTGCTACTCGCGTGCTACCCGAGCTTAGAGGCAAGGAAGAAACGAGCTCGGGCGAGGTAAAAACCGTCCCCATTCTCTCAGTTCCTTCCCCCCTTTCAGCAGAACTTTTGGCAGTCCCCTTGCCTAGAGATTTCAAACTCCCTTCTCTGGACAAGTATGATGGGTCCTTCGACCCCAATGACCACGTCGACGCGTTTCAGTCACAAATGCACCTCGCTAGGGCAAGCGAGTCGTGCATGTGCATGGCCTTCACCACCACCTTCAGAGGGGTGGTCCACACCTGGTACCGGAACCTAGCTTCCAGGTCAATAAAAAGCTGGCCCCAGTTCGTGCAGATCTTCACTGCGCACTTTGTCACCAGTAAAAGGTGTCCCAAAACCGAGGAAAGTATCTTCAGGGTAATCCAAAGAGAGGGAGAACCCATCCGGAGCTACATCAAACGGTTCAATGAAGCATGTTTGCAGATCCCTCGGTTAGACCCTGTGGTACAGCTCGCCGCGACCAAAAGAGGGATGACGCATAAAGAGTTCAAATGGCACATGGTGGCCAGCCAGCCAGCAACCGTGGCCGACTTCCTCAAGCTCGCGGACAAGTTTATGAGAACAGAGGAAGAGATCAACCAGAGAATCGAAGGCGGGGTGGAAAAAAGAAAAAGAGAGGGCGAGCAGCCCTCCAACCCCGACAACAGAAGAGGCCATAACCGAGAGGCGAAGCCGAGCCAGCCGTCCCGAGCTCCCTTAGCAATTCAGACGGATTACACGCCATTGAACGCAAGGCAGATCGAGATTCTGATGACAATCAAGGACGCGCCTTACGTAAAGTGGCCACCTCGCCTGAAGAGCAACCCCAACGAGAGGAACAAAAATTTATATTGTAGTTTTCATAAAGATCACGATCATAGCACCGAGCAATGTAATAATCTCCGTGACGAGATAGAAGGACTCATCTATCACGGGTACTTAAGAAATTCTGTACACTACGACAATAGTAATAAAACAGGTCGGCAAGGGGAACACGGGAAGGATGTCCCCGAGCCAAGCAACAGACCGGCCGAAGTCTTGCAGCGACCTCCCCTAGAAGAAAGGCCAGTCCAGGGAACCATCCATGTGATAGTGAGCGGTTCGGTGGTGGCAGGATGCACTTCGGCGGCAGCAAGGACGTCAGTTCACGAAGCAGCCCGAGAGGAGCAGAACCCTCCCAAGAGGCCGAAGAAGGAAGAACCGATCTTTTTTACAGAAGACAACGCGCGAGGTGTTCACTACTCCCACGACGACGCGCTCGTCATAAAGCTAAGGATCAGCGACTTCGAAGTCTGGCCCGTGCTGGTCGACTCAGGTAGTTCGGCGGACATACTATTCAAATCGGTGTTCGACCAATTGCAGTTGCAGAAAAGCGATTTGAAACCTGCTCACACTCCTTTGGTAGGCTTCAGCGGAGAGGAAGTCAGGCCCTTGGGAAAAATAACAGTACCTGTGGAAGTCGACACATGGCCGTGCGCGGTAAGACTCAACCACGATTTCCTGGTGATCGCAACCCCCTCCGCATACAACGCCATAATAGGGCGACCAATTACGCATATTCTGCGTGCAGTGGTCTCCACCTATTATCTGGCAATGAAGTTCCCCATGGACTTCGGTGTGGGGGTAGCGCGGGGCGACCAACTCGAGTCCCACAAATGCTATGTTGCCGCCCTAAAGGGAAAAAAATAAGGCAGCCGACGACCTCGAACTAGAGCGACCTGCGGAGCAGGACGAGGAACGAGCTTCGCCCACTGAGGAAACAGTCGCAGTCCTGACCTCGGCTACAAACTTGACGCGAACTCTGCAAATTGGCGCCTCCATCAAGGAGCCTTTGCGAACTGAACTGGTGAGTTTCTTACTCCAAAATTTAGATATTTTTGCATAGTCCACGACAGATATGCCCGGTATTGACCATGGCCTCATAACTCACAAGCTTGACCCTGTAGTCAGACCCATTAGATAGAAGAAACGCATCTTAACCCCGGAGTGCTGGAGGGCGGTCGACGATGAAGTCGAAAAGCTCATCGCAGCGGACTTCATAAGGAAAGTTCATTACCCGAACTGGGTAGCCAACCCAGTGCTGGTGAAAAAAGCCAACGACAAGTGGTGCATGTCCGTCGACTACATCGACCTGAACCGAGCTTGCCCAAAAGACTGCTTCCCCTACCCCGAATTGACCGCCTCGTGGACACGACCTCGGGACACGAGCTACTAAGCTTCCTGGACGCCTACTCAAGCTACAACCAGATTAAGATGGACCAATCTGGCCAAGAAAAAACCAGCTTCATTACCGAGTTCAGCCTATACTATTACAAGGTCATGCCCTTCGGGCTAAAGAATGCTGGTGCGACCTTTCAAAGACTTGTAAATAAACTTTTTCGGCCTTTAATTGGCACGAAAATCGAATGTTATGTAGATGACATGGTCGTCAAAACACAATTTTCACGAGAATTAATAAGAGACTTGGATTCTGTCTTCCAAATTCTGTGTCAGTATAACATGAGACTAAACCCAAACAAGTGTGTATTCAGTGTCACCTCGGGTAAGTTCCTAGGGTACATTGTCAACCAGCGCGGCATTGAGGCCAACCCGGACAAAATAAAGGCCATCCTTGATATGAGACCACCTCTGAAAGTAAAAGAAGTTCAAAGGCTAAACGGCCGCATAGCCGCTCTGAGCCGCTTCATGTCCAAGTCGGCAGACCGCTGCCTGCCTTTCTTCAAGGCAATCAAAGGCAAAGGGTTCGAATGGACCCGAGATTGTCAGCTCGCGTTCGACGAGCTAAAGACTTACCTCGCCACCGTACCAACCTTAGCCAGACTTGAGGAGGGCGAAGTCCTAGAACTGTACCTCTCGGCGAGCGACGAAGTGATCAGTTCGGTATTAGTAAAGCAAGTAGATCGGGTCCAGCGGCCCGTCTATTATGTTAGTAAAATTCTGTAGGGAGCAGAAACAAGGTACCTGCAGATAGAAAAATTGCCTATGCACTAGTGATGTCAGCTTGGAAGCTCCGCCCGTACTTCCAAGCTCACACCGTCGTCGTCTTAACCGACAAACCGCTAAGACAAGTTTTGCTGAAGCCCGAGGTCTCCGGTAGGCTGACGAAATGGGCCATCGAACTCAGTGAGTACGATCTCCAGTACAAACCCCGGACTGCAATTAAGGCCCAAGCTCTAGCAGATTTTATCGTCGAGTGCACTTTCAGCAACGAAGCCCTACAGGCCCGAGGTCCCTAGTTCGAGCAAACCCAGAGCTCCCGAGCCAATAGAGTCTGAACCCTGTGAAGTAGTAGCCAGTGTGGCATCTCTCCTGGTCAGGAGAAACGCAAACTGGGATGAGGAGCCCTGAATCCTTCAAGTGGATGGTTCCTCGAACTAGCAAGGCAGCGGGGCTGGAATAGTCTTATGCAGCCTGGGCGGAACAAAGTTAGAATACGCACTACGCTTTGAGTTCGCGGCATCCAACAACGAGGCAGAGTACGAAGCACTGATAGCCGAGCTGAACTTAGCGCGAAAGGTAAAGGCAAAGCACTTGGTCATCTGTAGCGATTCACAGCTCGTAGTCAACCAAGTTACGGGCGAGTATGAAGCACGCGAGCTCTCCATGATCGCATATTTGGCGAAAGTAAAAGAGGCCCTGCTCAACTTTCAGTCACACTTCATCAGGCAAATCCTGAGGTCAGAGAACACTAAGGCCGACGCTCTGTCCCGGTTAGCCAGCACAAGTCACAACAACGTGAGAACCGTGTACATAGAGGATTTACCTCGGCCTAGTATTCTCGGGGGGACAGAGGAGGTCGCTCCCGTCATCGAAGCAGAGCTATGCTGGATCGACCCACTCGCGAGTTTCCTGATAGACGAAACCCTCCCTGCAGAACGCAATGCGACCAAGAGGGTGCAGCGCCAGATAGCCAAATACGTCATAATAGACGAACGGTTATACCGATGGTCCTACACGCTTCCCTACTTGCGTTACCTGCGACCTGTCGAAGCCGAGTTCGTACTCCACGACACTCATGTAGGCCTGTGCGATGGATACTTGGGGGGCAGAACACTCGCCCAAAAAGCACTTCGACAAAGATACTACTGGCCAACGATGAAAGCAGAAGCCGTCGAGCTCGTCAGAAAATGCAACAAGTGTCAGAAACACGCCAATATCCACCATCAGCCTGCTTCCGACCTAAAATACCTCGCCAGCCCGTGGCCCTTTGTACAATGGGGCATCGACCTCCTGAGACCATTCCCGCCAGCAACAGGCGGAAGAAAATTCTTAGTTGTTGCAGTAGATTACTTCACGAAGTGGATAGAAGCCAAACCTCTGGCAACTGTTACGGCCCGAAACATACAGAACTTCTTTTGGAAGAACATAGTATGTCGTTTCGGGTTACCTCGGGTACTAATTTCCAAAAATGGAAAATAGTTCGAGGATATCAAGTTCCAAGAGTGGTGCCAGAACATGGGGATTCGACAAAATTTCACCTCAGTTGCACACCCGCAGGCAAATGGTCAGACGGAAGTAATGAATAGAGCCATCCTGCGCGGACTGAAAGCACGTCTGGGTCAAGCTAAGGGACTGTGGGCCGAAGAGCTACTAAGTGTCTTGTGGGCTCACCGAACTACAAAAAAATCCACCACGGGAGAAACCCCCTTCAACCTCACCTATGGCACTAAAGCAGTGATCCCGACGGAAATCGAAGTACCAACATTGCGACTAGAAACGTACGACGATCGGACAAACGGAGATGAGTTACGTACCAACCTTGACCTACTGGATGAGGTAAGGGACCTCACGCATATCCGGACAGTGGCCTACCAGTAGCAGGTAGCTCGCTACTACAATGCCAGAGTAAAGCAACGAAGCTTTCGAGTCGGCGACCTGGTCCTTCGTAAGATTATGGTGCCCGAACCCGGCATGGGCAAACTTGGACCAAACTGGGAAGGGCCCTATAAAGTAAAGAGAGCGCTCGGGGTGCATACGAGCTCGAAACCTTGGAAGGCAAACAAGTACCTCGAGCGTGGAACATCATGAACTTAAGGCGATACTACCTATAAACCGCCAAACGAAGTGGACGAAATCAGGACATGGGCCACGATGTAGAGCCAAGAGGAACATCAGCGTAAACAAGCAAGGAAAAAGGCATATTATCAGCTCGGCAAAAAATCAGTTCGCTGCAAAAGACTCATGGCAAAACAGGTCGTGGAAGTATAATAACCCGGACAAGTGGCATATTATCAGCTCGACAAAGAAACAGTTCGGGAAAAAGGGACACGTGGGCAAAAAGATTATCTATTCCATTGCAAGAAACAATGCATTGGCCATCAGAAGGCACTTACAAAAAAAAAATTGTTACATGCCCGGAGCTACTTCTTCGCCATCAGAAAGCACTTCAACAACACCCGAAGGCCCTGCCTCTCCTTCAGAGTCCGGCTCGCCATCGACAGCATTGGCCATCTCCTGAGTTATACGCGAAGTGGATATGGCACTAACATCAAGGTCGTGGTATGTGTTCCGGATCATCCACCGACTCAGTTTGAACCCCCTCCTGTAAGAATCCAGCATCAGATCGTCAAAACACGGAGAGGCAATGTAGTCTTCAAAGGCCTTCTTCTTGGCGTCTTCAATGCCTTGGGAAAAAATCTGCATTTTCTCCCTAATGTCCTCCTAAAGATATTCGACTTGATGCTGCAAATCCAGCTTCAAGTCTGCCATGTGCTTGACAACAACCCCCATGGCCTTGGCATCGCGCTGAGACCTCACCTTCCTGGCCATTGTGACACGAGCAGCCTCTTCGGCAGCATAAGCGGCCGCCTCTGCAGCTCGGGTATTCACCTCTGTAGCACGGAAAGGCTCTTCAGCAGCATGAGCGGTAGCCTCAGCAGCTCGCGCCTGTCACGAGCTCATCTCCACTTGGGCTGCTAAGGCATGAATTGAAGAATTCACCTACCAAAAGAAACAAGTGAACAATGACAGCAAAAGCGATAGAAAATGAAAAAGGCAGACGAAATCTGACTTACCACCATAACATTAGTTACGACACAGTAGGCGACCTGGTTCAAAGGAAGATCGGTCCACGCCGCTATCTCCTCAGGGAAAGTAGCCTCCCTACTCTTCTGAAGAGCGTAGTTCGGCGGCAACACGCTCCTGAACTCCCCTTGAGCTCCCGAACCCGAGGGCCCAGCCCGTGTATGAGCAGACTCAGAGTGAGCAGGAGCACTTGAGTATGCAGGAGTGCCCATATAAGTGGTCTCAGCGTAAGGTGCCCCGACAGCTTCATGCATCGGTGGAGTCACCTCGGGCTCCCTGGGCAGATCCGGCGTGTTGTTTGGAACTTGATGCTCCTCTTCCGGGGGCAGCTCGGTACGCGTTCGCTTGGCGACCCACTTCCTCCTCTTCATACCTTGGAACAGACGCCCCCCACGAGTTCTCTCCGTGTCCATCACACCTGCAGAAACGAGTTCGACATCAGAAAAAATAAAGGAACAAAGCAACAAGAAACCACAGAACTAGAAACCTACCCAAACTCAGGCCGGCTGCAATAAGCTTGGCCTCCGTTAAGTAGTAATGGCACTTCAAACCTAGCCATGCCCATTGCCGGGCGAGGAGAAAGGTAATACGCCCATCTTCCCCCAGGAAGAGAACCCGCCTGTCTCCTGAGCATCAAGATGGAGGAGAATATCTCTAAGTCTAAAGGGAAATTCTACTCGCAAAAAAGGGAGACTGTCCTCACCAGGTTCCGAAAAGAATTCGGATGAAGTTGACCAATGGTGACACCAAAGTGGTTTATGACTTCGACGAGAAGGGGGTGGAAAGGAAGTCGCAACCCCGCAGTGAGCTGCTATCGAAAAATCACGATCTCATCAGGACCGTGTTCCCAAGGAAAGCTACTCGAAGGAATAAAATATGTATACCCCCCAGGCAGATTGTAAGACACAAGTATAGATTAAAGCCCCTCAGGCGTCATGGTCGATGGACCAAACCTGTCTAGCATCCGACCTCGGCGAGAGGTAGATGCCAAACTGCCCGAAGCGGCTCGGCCTACTGGTTCATAGTCCTCGGGTTCCACCTCAAGATCACTGAGGCAGTCAGGGGATACGGCTCAGTTTGTAGAACCTACATCAGTCCTACTTGAAGAGTCGTCTGAGCTATCAAAGCTAAACATTGAGGAAAGGAGGTGGATTCAAGAAAGTACTCACCGGAAGAAAGTTTTGAAGGCTCCGGAGACGGGAACAAGCCAAAAAACCTTGGAGGCTATGTAACCAGCCTAGACGCGAGCTGAAAAAACTTGGGCACGAGCTGAAAAGTTGGACGCGAGCTCAATAGGCAAACCGCAGAAGTGACAAATCGACTGGGGTCCCCCACTATTTATAGCTACAGTAACCAAGAACCGACCATGCAGATCAAAGATGATCTGACAGCCCACATTTGCGCTGACCGCATGTCCCCTGAGGTTGAGACATGATTGGCACACGTCTTTCCAAAAAAAGCGAAACATCAACGCACGTCTTTTTTGAAACCGACGTCGCGCTGACGCACGTCTTTCTGAAACTGACCGTGCCGCACGTCTCCCTGACAAATGCCAGCGCACGTCCAGCTGTGGCGCGCCTTTTTCTGACCCGCTGTCACGTCCCAGCGGCATGAATTTTTGAAATTCAAAATGCGTCGTCAGTTTCCCGCCTTCTCGGAAACCGAAGAACCCTCACAAAAGCAACTCGCGCAGTCAAGATTCAAAGGACGGGACAAATCCACCTACCACCTCGCAAAACTTCCCACACCAGGGCAAGACCCTTGGCACGAGGAGTGGGGGGCAATTGATGAAGGAAGATTTGGCCCGACCTCACAGTTATGTGACATGTGGCAAAGACAACAGCTCGGCACAAAAGCAAGCCTAAAGCGCGAACACCAAGGGGACACCAACAGACCGAACTCCCTACTGGGGGCCCGAACTCACCCGGCCCCAAACCAAAAAGTAATTCGAGCTGGCCTACCTTGTAGCAGTTCGGGATACACCTCGCCGAACTGGCCAATCTTGTAACAGTTCGGAATGCACCTCGCCAAACTGGCTAATCTTGTAACAGTTCAGAATGCACCTCGCCGAACTGGCCAACCTTGTAACAGTTTGGGATATACCTCGCCGAACTGGCCGACCTTGTAACAGTTTGGGATACACCTCACCGAACTGGCCAACCTGGTAAACAGTTCGGGACACATGCCAAACTGGCCTACCTTATTAGTTCAGGATATACCTCGCCGAACTGGCCAACCTTGTAGTAGTTCGGGATACACCTCGCCGAACTGGCCTGCCCTATACATCCAAACTCAAGACTTCGCCTCGTTCACCACTCCGCATCACCGTCTGGGCACCAAAACCAAACAAGTCGTACCATTCCTAACACTAAGGAAGTCCGTACCGAGGGTGTCACACCCAACTGACTTGGGATCTGACGCTTGACGGCCACACTCTAAAACAGCCACCTGCCACCGCTACCTGACACCGCCATCTCTAGTTAGAGAGACAGCTAGGTAGTGGCGGTTCTGTCCCAACAGAAAGGATGATAGCCGAATTGATGGATGCAAGATTAATCATACCCGACCTGACAAGGGCCTCGGAGCGAGTGCGCGAGGTGATTATAAGAACCCCTGCCCCCAACAAACAAGGTATGTGAACTTTGTGCTATCTGGTCTACACTCTGCCTTGATAGATTACTGACTTGAGCTTCAGAGTTATCACACCGGGTTCCCCCCGGAGCTCTCTTCTTTCCCGTTTCAGGATCCTCGACGCTCCAGCTCAGAGGCGAGTTCATTGACAGATAAGACCGGCCGGATTGCGCTCCATCAAAAACCAAACCGGAAATGGAACTGCTTTGGTCACTGGTTCTTGGGTCCGGTCTGATTTTCAAAACCATGGTTTTATTATTTAATTATGACATCACTGGTTGGTTTGAATTTAAGCTTAACATAGGCTTAACCCTATGCATTGGACCTAAGGCTTCAAACCAAAGTCAAGCATGATGATTGATCTATCCAACATGGGCCCAACCTACATCAAAATTTGACACACTTGGGTTAGTATTGGACTTGGTTATGTCAATTAGCCCCATAACAAATATTGACATAAAATGCATGTGTAGAATTGTGTGTGTGTGTGTATGTGTATAGTGTGTGTATATACATATATATATATATATAATTAGGCATGACTTTAGCTACTTAAAGGCTATATGCTTGGGCCAAACTTGGAAAATAAAAAAACCCAAACTTTGGAGCCTAGGCCTAGGCCCAATTAAAAGGACCCAAAATCAAAGCTAGCTTGTCTAAAATTATAAGCTGGGTCAATTTAATCTCGAGTTAAGCCCACCTAATTTGCCTTCTTGTGGTCCATTGACCATCAATTAGATGAAAAAGCAGTTTTCTTTTTATGTTAATTTATTTTTATTCTATTTCTATCATTAATTTGCCCACTTATTTTTGTTTGATATGATGAGTACATAATATTAGAAATGCACCTGAATGGGGTTTTTTTTATAATTTTTTTTTGTTTTTGATAATTTTTGTGTTTTTATCCTTTTTTAAATTTGTATTATTTATTTATGATATCATGGGTTGACCCATTTGACCTAAAAGGTTGATCCATTGACCCATCACTTGAATAGGAAAATGATTTTGCTTTGGGTCAATTTTAAATCTTGTATTTCATTTCTATCGAATAAAAAAAACACTCTTATTTAGCATACTTATTGTTGTTTGATATGATAAATATATTATATTAGAGAGGTGCCTAATTTTTTTTTCATATTTTTTTATAATTTTTTAACATTTATATTTATTTTTAATTTTTAATTTTTATTATTAACTATGAGAACATTGGTTAACCCATTTTAAGTGGATGGTTTAACTATTTATTTGCCACTCAAACAAAAGGGTGCTTTTTTTTTATTATTTTTTGTATTGGTTTTGAGCATAGGTTTTATATTATTAGAAATATTGAATATAAATTTAATTTGTATAATTTATTGGTGAGAAACAAAAACTTCTTCAAATAAAGTATCTAAGGAGAGAGAATGAGAGTTAATAACTTAATGAGAGGGAATATTAAGTGGAAAGTAATAGTACTTTAAATTACATTTTTGCCCACACAGTTAAAGAGGGACTAAATTCATAAATAGGCGTGTTTTGGTAAAAAAATCCACAATGCTCATTTATTTAATGTGCCTTAAATATAATATTTTAAGGAAATGGGAGTTAATACCTTAAATATATAATTTAATAATGTAGAATATATTAAATTTAATAAAAGTAGTAGTTCAAATTATGTTTTTTATCGTCACAATATAGGGAGACCAAGTTAGGAAATAAGGGTATTTTAATAAAAAAAATCTAGAATTTAGACCTCTTTCATGTTTTTAATACATGTTTTGCTAACACAGGTAAAGAGGGACTAAATTCATAAATAGGGGCATTTTAGTAAAAAAATCCACAAAACCCATTTATTAAATGTGCCTTAAATATAAGATTTAATGAAAGAAAATGGCAGTTAATACATCAAATATAGGATTTAACGATGAAGAATATATTGAATTTAATAAAAGTAGTAGTTTAAATTATGTTTTTGCCCTCATATAGGGAGACCAAGTTCAAAAAATAAGGGTATTTTAGTCAAAATTTAAAAAAATCTAGACCCCATTCTCATTTTTTAGTAGTACTATAGATTTTCATTTAATATGATGAATATATAGTATTAAATGCATGCTTAATGTCTTGGAAATTTTGTAGTATTTTTATATTTATATTTTTATTATTTAACTAGTGAAGAAGCCTATGCGATGCACGAGTGAAAATGAATGAAAAAATAATAGTTAAAGCTATAACTAAATTCATTAATGCAAATCAAGTATGATAAAGAAAATACAATTTGTGATAAAAAATGTCAACTTGAACCCAAGTTGGGAAGAACTTGGATTTAGGCCATTAGAAAATGGTTCGATTGATGTTTGACAATTTATGATTATACTTTGCTATTACTTTCTCATCTGTTTGTATGTGTGTTATCTACTATCTTCCATGCCCTTTTTTGTATTGTCTCTAATTTGCACTTTTCACTACTTCATTAGAAAATATAAAGTGAGTTGTGTCGTGCCGACATGACACGATTTTGTGGGTTTCTATGCTTTAATAGGTCGTGCCATGCCAACACGTGGTCCTGGGTGGGTCATGCCCTACTTGGCCTAAAACTCTTCAAAGGTTAGGCCAAAAACACAAGCCCAGGCGAGCTCAGCCATAGACTAGGCTGTGAGAGGCATGATTTTTAATTAAAAAATAAAAAAAAATAATGAAAAGTTAAATAAATTAACAAAATAGACAAGAAATTGAAAAAAAATCTTAAAATTTTATTCCATATGAATTTTGAGGTATACAATTGTTTGTATATGAAATTAAAAAATACAAAATAATTTGAATAAAATAGTAAAATAAAATTGAATATATATATACATACATATGTCTGTTCCGTGATGGGCTGCGGGCCTATACCAGCATGGTCCACTTTTTTGTTCTATATCGTGCTGATGCATGAGCCTCAAAACCCAAGCCCAACACAACTCAGAGGTATGGGCTATCCGAGCAGTGTTGGGTATAATCTACTTTATAGTTTCACATTAATAAGAGATGAACATTGGAATAACAGAAAATGCTGAAGGTAAAAATGAAAGGATGCAACTTTGGTTGATAGCCAGTATGTTAACGGTTAGTATTTATTGGAAAAAACTTCGTTTCATAGTGTACATCCCATTTAATGATAGGTTAAATAAATATCAGATTTGATTAAAAATTGAATCAGATTTGGATCACTCCTATCCGATTCAAAATGATCCAATGTGTTATTTATATTATATTTTTTATAAAAAAAACATGTATATATGATGAAAATAGCTGAAAAATACTTTCATTTTTTGTTTCTTTAATTAAATTATTATATTTTCTTTTTTAATAATTTATTATTTAAAAAATACTTAAGCACATGCAATGCACATGAGAAATTTTCTTCAAATTAATTAATTAAATTGTAGATATCTCGTAGTTATGATAGAAATTGAAAATTAACAAAAGTAGCAATATAATTAAAAATAAACTTAAATGTTTGTAGAAAATAACAATTATTATTATTATTATTAAATTTTGTATTCCATTTTTATCATAAATAAAAATAACTTTTATTTTAATAATTATTTTTATTCAATATGATGAATATATATATCATTAGAAATGTTTTCAAATGTTTTTGACAAAATTTTGTACATTTTCATTATTTTTTAATATTTATTTTTCAATTATGACATCATGGGTTTCTTTGAAAGGTTTGACCATTGACCCACCATCTAGATAAGAAAATAGTGTTGCTTTCATATTAGTTTTAAATTAAGAAAAATTATAGTTAGAACCGGTTGTTGCACATTTAAAATTAGGGTATAGGTTAGTTCATAAACCAACGATACTCTAAAAATCGACTTAACATTTCAAATTATTAAAACCCACCATGTCATTGGAGGCTTATGTGGTTGTTGCCAACATGGGACTCTTAATCCATGTTGGACACAACAAAAATCTTATACCAAAATTGCCCTTTAATGCTAGGTGATTGGAAAATAAAAAAAGGGTTTTTAGTTTCTCTCCCCCCTCTCTCTCTCCCACTCTCTCATTCTCACGGTCGTCTCTCTTTGCTCAATGGTTATGTGATTTGAAAATAAATAAAAATGGTTTGTGGTTTCTATAAAATTTACACCAACTTGGTAGAAATTTACAACTTGATTTACTGGTGGTTGGTCCCTTTAATTATTTTATATGATTTTATTAATATTGTATAAGTTTGTAAGAAAAATAAAAAACGAGAGAGGGAGTGGGAGAAAGATTGAGGGGAACGATAGAGATTGAGGGAGAAGGAGATATTGATCGAGAGAGAGAGAGAGAGAGAGAGAGAGAGAGGTTTGATTCGGCTACAGACCGAAACTGAGAGAGTGGGAGAGATAGAGGGAACATGATATCGAAAGATGACTATGAAAGTGAGAGAGAAGGAAGGGAGATTGAGATATAGAGAGAGTAGGAGAGAAACTAAACACCTTCTTTCGGAATAGCTTTTTCTCTATGTCCAACATGGATAAAGAGTCCCATGTTGGCAACAACCACATAAGCCTCCAATGACATGGCATAGGCTTTTGTAATTTGAAATGGAGAGCTGATTGTCAGAGTTTTGTTGGTTTCTAGACCAGCCTGCAACTTAATTTTTAATGTTAAGGCTTTGACTATAATTTTCCCTTAAAATTATATATTTCATTTATATTATATAAAATAATTTTTACTTATCACACTTAATTTTTGTATGTCTATGATATGATTTGACTCAAACCACTATCCCACCACTCAAAAAGAAAAATAGTTTGGTTTCTAGGTTGATATTAGATTTGGTATTACATTTCTATCATTGATAAAATTATTTGTTATGAATAATACTTATTTTTGTTCAATATAATGTATGCATAATATTAGAGGTGTACCCAATATTTTATTTTTTATGAATATAGAAAATTAGTTATGTGCCCAAAATTTTCTTTATCTTTATTTTATTTTATTTTTGTGATTCTTTATATTTTTTATTTTTAAAAAGTTTACTATTTGACTATTACATCATTTCATTTCTGCGTAGATTTTAAATTTGGCATTCCATTTTCATCATTAATAAAAATACTTCTTACATTTCATACTTATTTATTTTAAATTTTTATTATTTAATTATGTCATTATTTATTAATATATATGACCTCAAATGGTCGAATTGTTTGCCCACCACCAATTAGGAAGAAAATGGTTTTGTTTTCAAATTGCTTTTAAATATATTTATTTTTATACTATTAAAATTAATATTGTGGATTTAATTACAAGAATTTAATGATGAGAAAAATATATCTTAAATAAAGGATTTAATGAGAAAGAACAAAAGAATATTTTTATTTCCAATTGGCTTAAAATTTTACATTCCATTTCCATCATTAATAAAAACATTTCTTATTTATCATACTTATTGTTGTTTAATATGTATGTTAAAAATATTCTCATTTATTTTATTTTATTATTTAATTGTGGCAACATGGATTGACCCATATGACCTACAATGGTTTAATTTCTTACCACCACCTATATGAAAACACTATTTTTTTCTAGGTATATTTTAAAAGTATAAGCTTTTATGTTATTAGAATTATTAATTTATTAAGTATGGATTTAATCAATAGAAATTAATGATGAGAAGAAAATAAAATGACTTAAATATATGATTCAATGAACATGAATGCAAATTAATAACTTAAAGGGAAATTGTCTAAAACTCACCATGAGTTTTCAACATTTCTCTTAAACTCACCACAACTTTTCAAAATGTCTAAAAGTCACCGTGTCAGTAAGTTTTTATGCCTCTTAATAGAGGTGTCCATGTCAGCATAAATTACAATTTTTATGACCAAATTACCCTTGAATGGCGAGTTAGAGGAAAATGGTCTTTTCAGTTTTCAATGTTCTTTTTCTTTTTGCATTTTTAGTGTTTTGTTATAATTTCCAATGTTTTTTTTCATAATTTCTGTTTCTTTACATTTTCTATTTTCTATGATCTATTAACATTTCTTTATTTTTTGTTACTTTTTTTTGCAATTTCTGTTTTTTATAACTTTTGGTGTTTTTTCTACAATTTTTATTTTCTGATTTTGTTTTTCAATTTCTATAGTTTCTATAATTTGAAAATAAGTTTAATATATATTTTTTAGTTTCTATATTTCTTTTATATTTTTTGTAGTTTATGTGTTTTTATGTATTTTATATTTGAAAATATTTTTGAATTGTTTCTTTTTTTCATGTCTAAATATTAAAATATATATGTGTGTATATATTTTATATTTTTCTATGAATGCTTAAATGATAATATATTAACACCATTAGTTTGTTTTATGTCAAGTTAGTGACATGGTGAGTTTTAGACACTTTCCCTAACTTAAATGTTGGATTTAATGAGAGGGAATACGCATTGAATATCTTAAAATCACCTCTTTTCAACTCATTTAATATCAATAACTTATTATCCTATTTGCCCTCATTTTTTATAAGTAAATTTCAATATAGAGGGGTAAATTTTGTCCTCAAAAAGTTCCAGAAATATTCTTGAGGCCATTCAATTTCTATAGTTTCTATAATTTGAAAATAATTTTTTATTTTGTTTTCAATTTTTATAATTTTTTATATTTTTTGTATTTTCGGTGTTTTTATGTTTTTATATTTGAAAATATTTTTTGAACGTTTCCTTTTTTTCATGTCTAAATCTTATAATATATATATGTGTATATATTTTATATTTTTCTATGAAGGCTAAAATGATAATATATTAACACCGTTAGTTTGTTTAATGTCAAGTTAGTGACATGGTGAGTTTTAGACATTTTGAAAAATTGTGGTGAGTTTAAGAGAAATGTTGAAATCTCATGGTGAGTTTTAGACAACTTTCCTAACTTAAATGTTGGATTTAATGAGAGGGAATTGAATGCATTGAATATCTTAAAATCACCTCTTTTCAACTCATTTAATATCAGTAACTTATTACCCTATTTTCCCTAATTTTTTAGAAATAAATTTCAATATAGGAGGGTAAGTTTTGTCCTCAAAAAAATCCCAGAAATATTATTGAGGCCATTTGTGCTTTTTAAAGTAGTATAGACATTTTTATAAATTTTTTATATTATTTATTTTTTATAAAAAAACATGTATATATGATGAAAATAGTTGAAAAATACTTCAATTTTTTTTTGTTTTTCTTTAATTAAATTATTATATTTTCTTTTTTAATAATTTATTATTTTATAAAATAAATCTGATTGGATCATAATCAAATATCCAACATCCTTATCAAATTCGAATCTAAATCAATATTTGTGAGATCTGATCGGATTGGACTAGACCTATAATTTATCTGATCGAATTTGGATATACCGTAATTTGAATATGACCCGATCCATTTGCATCCCCATAAAAAGGGAAGGTATAATTAGGCTTTTTGACGAAACATTGTTACCATCCTCATTTTTATATTTATTACAGATTATAGAAATATATAATGGTTATAGAGAAATTAGGGTATAATGACTAAGGAGGGATAATAATGGAAATATAAAATCCTATATTAATATTATAAAATACAATTGGAATAGCAATGACTAATGGGGGCAATAATAGAAATAGATATGTAATTGAAATAATAATGACTAAAGAGGGTAATAATGAAAATAGATAATTGGATTATCCATCTACCATTCTCATTTTAATAGAAATAAATAAAAATGCCATATCTTTATTCCTCACTTGATTTGTTGTGTCATAAAAATTAAGGTATAATGACTGAGGGGTGATAGTGGAAATAGAAAAATCAGGGTCTTTTGACGATAACCATTTTCATTTTTATAAATGGTATAGATTATAGAAATATGTAATGGTTATAGAGAAATTAGGGTATAATGGCTAAGGAGGGACAATAAGGGAAATATAAAATACTATATAATAATATAAAATACAATTGGAATATCAATGACAAAAGGGGCAATAATAGAAATAGATATGTATTGGAATAATAATGACTAAAGAGGGGTAATAATGGAAATAGATAATTGAATTACCCATGCTTGAATTGTTGTATCATAAAAATAAGGGTATAATGACTGAGGGGCAATAGTGGAAATAGAAATATCAGGGTCATTTGACGATAACCATTTTTATTTTTATAAATGGTATAGAAATTAATTAATAATTTCATTTTCTAACATTATAATATTTTGTTCACCCATTTTTATTTGGTTATTAATTATAATAATAAAAATAACTAAAATTTTATACTTTTTGATAATTGTTAAATATAATTCTTAATTTTATAGAAATTAGTTAAAGAGTTTTCAATTTCTATAAAATGTTGTTAATGAATTAATTAATAACAATATTTATTAATTTTTGGTAATTTACTAACCATACTTATAAGAATATTAAATTTTTGGTAATTTACTAACCGCATTTATCAACTTTTGGTATTAACACTATTTAATACTCATTGAATATGGGTGAGATTAAATATTAACCATATTTAACTATTTATTAATTAATATGAATATTTTAAATGAGGGAGAGTTGATATAGATTGAGGGGGATGCATTTTAGGAATTGATTAGGGATTGGGGCAACATGATACTTTCCTATTGGTTTAAATGAGATACCTTATTGTCACTTGTTTGACATCACAAGTTCACTTGTTTGACTATGAAGGAAATGTGGTTTTGTTTAATTTTTAGAACATTGGTTTTTTTATTAGTGTTTTTTTATCTTATTGTCAAATCAACCAATTGATCCATTAGACCAGTATTTTGGATCCATTTATCATCAAATTACTTGTTTGCAAAAAACAATTAACTCGAGCAACAATATATTGACCTAATCAGGCTGCATTTAGCATTCCTTATTTTAAGGACTTATCTCCTTTTTGTAGTCAAAATGCCCCTATGAACACTGAGCTTTTAACTATAAAAAGGAGATAAGTCCTTAAAATAAGGAATTACAAATGCAACCTTAGTGGGGTCACAAGTTAGCCATTGATTCTCTTTTTTCCTTGATCTTTGTATTTCATTTCCATCATTAATAAAAATTATTTTTACTTATTATACTTATACTTTTAATATCATGAATACATATGAATACTTTTTATTTCTATTTTTTTTTTACAATTTATTACATCTTTCTATTTTTTATTTCTATTATTTAATTATGACATCACGGTATATCTCTTTGACCTAGATGGTTGAGCTGTTGTCTTACCACTTGCATGGATATAAAAACTAGTTTACTCTTGGGCCAATTTTATTGTATACCATTTTCATTATTAGTAAAAAAAGATCTTATTTTCACACTTATTTTTATTTAATGATGAATATATAATATCGAAGTTGTGACTAAGCATTTTCTATAAAATTTCTATACTTCTTTTTTTTTGTATTTTTGGGATTTCTATATTTTTAAATATTTATTTTTTAATTGTGACATCATGGATTGACCTATTTGATCTAAAAGGTTGGACCATTAACTTACCATCTAGATGGGAAAATGGTTTCACTTTTAGACCAATTTAAAATTTTGTATTATCATATACATCATTAATAAAAATAATTATTATTTATCACACTTATTTTTGTTTAACACAACTAATATATATTATGAGAGATGTGTATAAATTTTTATTTTTATATTTATATATTTAAAAATTTTTAGTATTTAATTATGTTATAATGGATTAACCTATTCGACTTAAATAGTTTTGATGAAGCGTGATTTGGCTAACGAACCACGAAGAGACACATGGCATGTCCAAACCGTCTGGTGACACCTCAGCTCCACATGGAACAGGTCAACTAGACTCGAGATGACCTAAACCGACTTGCCTAACTTACATCTCGACCTGGAAAGAATAGCAGACCGTCCCCCTACTGGGCAACACACATCACCTTGGGAGAGCCAATCAAGTACCTCGAAGGCCGAGTTGACCTCGACCTAGGTAGCCAAGGACTTGATTAGCTAGCTCACATCCGGGGTACCAAGCTACCGGCCTACGTGGTGGATCACCCTTATCTGTGGTAGTATGCCATTCGGTCAAGAGTTAGGCGGCGACATGTTACCTACTTGGTATGGATGACCCCAACTCTTGCACGACTCGGAGAGACTAGATGAGGATCACTACCCACGTGGGATGAACACACCCTAAAGATAACAAACTAATAAGGCCTGATGTGCCCGGATACCCTGAAATGGAACTCGGACCCCGACGCTTATAAAAGGACCACAACATTCCTTCACAAGGTATGCACAATTAAGTGCAAACAATCTCTTTTCTAGCTCTCGATTCTCCCTTGCTCTCTTGCTCGCTTTAGCTCGACTAACTTAAGCATCGGAGTGCTCAACCCGGGTCTAAACTCCTGGACACTCTGATTTTGTTTGCCTTGCAAATTGGCCTACCAACCTCAACGCTCATTGTCAAAGCTGTCCTCCAATAGGGAAGAAGATGATTTCGATCAACATTAGGTTTTATTTGTGGATTGTTTTGAAAATATAGTGCTTTATATCAATAAAATTATTAGTAAGCATGCGCGTGCTTTGCACATGATAATTCTAGACGATGCTAATGAGAGTAATAATCCAAAAATTTCTATAAATATGTAATTTTATTTTTTGTTTTAATATGCTTTTTGCTTTTTATTATTAATTGGATGCATATTGCAAAATCAAAATCTGATTACATAAACACCTCATCTAAATATGTGATAATCGATCTAGTTGTGAAGTTCCAAGCATTGATAGGTCTACCTGCTTGGTTAGATTCTTCTTTTTATAATATTTTATTTTTTTGGTGTTTTTTCTATTCATTTATAAAAAAATGTAAGATTTAAATAAAAAGAATTTAATGCGGTGAAAAGCAGTAGTTCAATTTACAATTTAAACCATACAATTGAATAAAATTAAAAAATGAGTACTTTAGTTGAAAGAAAGTTCCGCAATTTTATTTATATTTTTAATAGTAGTGTAAATATAGAATTATAGATGTGTTCATTTTTTTCTATATTTTCTTTATATTTCTGTATGAAAATAATTCCGATATGTCACACTTACTTTTTGTTTAATATGATAATTAATTAATACTATGCATGTGCTTGAATGTTTTTCTGCAACACTTATGTGTTTTTTTCATTTTTGTATTTTTATATTTCTTAATTTGTGTTATTTATTTATGACATTAAATGTTAATACATTTGACCCAAAAGTTGAACTATTGATCTTTTCCAAATAGTAAAATAATTTCATTTTTAGTTCTAAAGTATGTATTTCATTTTTGTTATCAATAAAAATAATTATTTTTATTACACTTATAATTTGATTAATAAAAGTATTCATAAATGTGTCTAAATTTTTCTACATTTTTGTAATTTTCTATATTTATTTCTATTTTAAAATTTTTATTACCTAACTATGACTTCATAGGCTTATCAATTTGATTTGAATGGCTGAATTTCTTAGTCATCACTTGGATAAAGAATGGTTTTGTTTTTTAGACAATTTTAAAATATATGGGTTTATATTATTAAATATATTGACATAGATCTAATTAGTAAAATTTATTGGTGAAAAATAACTTAAATATAGGATTTAATAAGAGAATATGAGAGTTAATACCTTTAAGTATAAGGCTTAATGAAATGGGATTAAATGAGGTGGAAATTAATAACTGAAGTTACATTTTCAACCCTTACAATTAGAGATATAATAAATAGACAAATATAGGCACTTTAATAGCCATAAAAAATGTCATTAAATCTGTAAAAAATGACTTTCATATGCTTTATCAAACAAAGAAATAAAGGGTAATTTTAGTCCAAAAAAATTCTACTATGCATCCACACTTTTATTATAGTATAGATCTTTTTTCTTTTGTTCATTTATTAGAAAAATGTAAGATTTAAATAGAGGGAATTTTATGAGGTGAAAAGTAGTAGTTCAATTTATAATTTAAACCTTACAATTAAATAGGACTAAATTAAAAAAATGAGTATTTTAGTCAATGTTTTATAAATCAAACCAGATCGGATGGCCGAACCATTTTGGTTGGGGAACTGGTTAGGTCACCGGTTTTGCTTTGGCCCTTAACCTCTATTTTATGAAAAATTGTTGAAATGGTCAAAGCACTTCTGATCTAGATAGTTTAACTGTTAAAATGTTCAACCCATATAATGATTCAGTTGCTTTCAAACTAATTCTAAATTTTTTATTTATTTTAAGGATAGAAATTAGAAAACAAAAAATGATAAAAGAATATTTCATATCTCAAAATCTTGTTCGATTATTCCCAATGGTCAAAATTAGTTAGGGTTTTTAGTTATTCCATTTTGATTTTGAGTTTTCTAATTTATGTGATTCATTTTAAGTTGTAACAACAAAAAAAAAATTGCAACTTCAATGAAGAAATTGAAAAATTGATGCAAGAGATTAGAGATCAAACACTGATCTTATATTAAAATCTGAGATACACCAATGAATCAAATGATTTGGGATTTGAGAGAGATTTAGAGAAATGTAAGAAGAGGGCAAGCGGTGTTGTAGCAATGGTTGAACCGCTGACTCAGAAACTGGAATCCAAAGAGATTCCATTTTTGGGTCGGTTTTTAAAACATTGATTTTAGTCAAAAGAAAATTTCACAATCTTATTTATATTTTTAATAGAATTGTAAATATAGAATTATATATGTGTTCAATTTTTTCTATATTTTTTTATATTTTTGTTTAAAAATAATTTTGATATGTCGCATATACTTTTTGTTTAATATGATAATTAATTAATATTATACATGTGTGTGAATGTTTTTTGCAACATTTATGTATTTTTTTATTTATAATTTTTATATTTTATCAATTTTATTATTTATTTATGACATTAAATATTAATACATTTGACCCAAAGGTTGAACTTTTGATCTTTGCCAAATAGTAAATTAATTTCATTTTTGGTCAGTTCTAAAGTAAGTATTTCATTTTCATTATCAATAAAAATAGTTCTTTTTGTTAAACCTATTTTTTTTAATTTGATTAATAAAAGTATCATAAATGTGTCTAATTTGATTAATAAAAGTATCAATAACAATAGGTTTATCAATTTGATTCCAATGGTTGAATTGCTTAGCCATCACTTGGATAAAGAGTGTTCTTGTTTTTTAGCTAGTTTTAAAAGATATGAGTTTATATTGTTAAAATATTGAGCTAGATCTAATTACTACCATTTATTGGTGAAAAATAACTTAAATATATGATTTAATAAGAGAAAATGAGAGTTAATACCTTTAAGTATAAGACTTGATGAGAAGGGATTAAATAAGGTGAGAAGTAATAATTGAAGTTACATTTACAACTCTTACAATTAGAAATTGATTAAATTCACAAATATGGCCATTACAGTACCCATTAAAACTGACACTAAAGCTACAATAAAATGACTTTTATACCCTTTCTCAAACAAAGAAATACAAGGTTATTTTAGTCCAAAATTTTTTTCACACTATATATATAGTATAGATTGTTTATGGATTTAATTAGTAGAATTTAATGATGAGAAATAAATATAACTTAAACATAAGATTCAATGAGGGAGAATAAGAGTTAATATTATTAATATATGTTTAATGTGAGGGAATAAAATGAATTTAATAGTTCTATTCAAATTACAGTTTTTACTCTCTAAATAGAGATGAAGTGTTTCAAAAGAGAGAGGCATTTTGATCAAGAAAAATTCTAGAAACCATGGGCAGTTATTCCCACTTTTTATAGTAGTATCTCGTGTTCTTGGGATTAGCATAGTTTGTGTTCATATAGATGCCTAAAATGTCACCAAGGCGATAAATATTCTAAGTCAACTTAAATGGGACGAAAAACTCTATATATTGTATTTTTTGAATATTTTTGAATATTGTAATGTTGTTTATATTTTGATGGATCAAAGCATCACACCTCATACTAAGGCTGCTAGAGCTAGAATATTAAACCAAACTATGGAGTTTCATGATCATGTTCTAGACTGGTTGAGAAATCTATTCTGCATTCATCCAATATGTAAGATAGTGAACATGCACATCACTACGATTCATAGATCGGGCATTGAGCTTGAGTCCCAAACCAAATATTGCTTCTTACCCAAAAAACGTCAACAACAAGGTGGTGTCTAGTTGGCATTGATTTTCTAAAAAACAGTTATAGTACCAAATAACCTCAAAGCCATTCCGAACACGCACAACAAAGCTACTCCTAACTTGCACAATGATTCTATCATCTTGAACTAGCACAGTAAAACTAGCTTCATGAATAGGAGTTCCTTGTTTTGTCTTTCTAACTTTGGCTGTGTGGATGAAAAGCTCGTGCATGCCAATGAGAATCGATGGTCTCAATTTTTCTGAGACAACAAATACCTCAAGCTCATACTCGTAACCTCCCTCACATGGAAGTGAATTGTGGCACTTAATGTGTGATAGGCTCAAAGACCAGGACTGTGCCACACATCATGAGATCAAAGGAATGGTGTCAGGGAAGGCCTACTCAACTAGTACTTGATCCCTCACTCCATGCATATCTCTCCATTGAATTGGAAGAAATCTAAGATCTTTTACCCCAACTAACATGCATTGATCTGGAATATCCTTGGGTGGTACATAGTTTATATGGGAAGTTCACCTCTATAAATAAAAGGTTTGGTCTCCCATTGAAGGGGGACATTTTCCAAGAAACCTAAAACATCTTCCTCTCACCACGTAAACACTAACATCTAGACCTCAATCTTCAGAATTCATTGGCCATCGCACACCCTTTGGCTTGCACAATCAGGGAATGATCTTGAAATATTGAGAGTTTAAATGAATGTTAGTTTGTCTACTAAGCCAAATAAGGTATTTAAAAGTACATGGATGGTTTATTGTTTAAACACCTAAGGTGTTTAAGTATTACCTTTTTGGCACAAAAAACAATGCATATATATAGTGGTGGATCTAGGACCTTTGATTGATAGGGGCAGGGTACCGAGTCGTGAGGATGGATACCCAATAGGGATAAGGAAAATTTCCATCTCTAGGTTTGAGGAGATGAAGTAGAGAGATGAGATTGAATTGTCGAGGGATATGAAATGGAAAGAAAATGGCCTTATAACTTGATGAATATGGAATAGAGACATATGTGTTATTCTTTTATGTTTTTTCTTTATTTCTTATCTATTCGCCTCTAAGAAAATAACCTCATATAATTAAGAAGCTAAGTTTTATTTGACCCCCTATTATTTTATTTGAGTGGGAGAAATTGTAAAAAAATTAAATTTCTTCATAATTTTCATAATTATATAAAATCATTTTCAAATATTAGTAGGGGCAATTGCCCACACTGACTTCTACATAGATCCACCATTGCAAGTATAATCTTTTACTATGGTTTTAAGTACATAAGTGCAACAGATAAAATATAAAAGCCCCCAATTGAGGAAAACATTAAATGCACATGAGCTGATGTAAAAGGGTAAAAAAATAAAGCTAAATCTGTTTAATCAAACTTGATTTTAGTATAATAAAATCAGAATGCTCACATAGTGCTTATTGTTTATATGGATCGAAAACAAAAATATAACACCATGGTTCCAACCCATCTTAGTTAGGGGTGCAAGTTAAGCAAGTCGGATTAGGTTTATGGTCAACCTAAGCCCAACCCTAAGAATTGGGCGAAGGCCCAAGTCCAAACCAAGCATGAGGTCAAGCCTGACATTTGAGATTTGCCAAATCAATTCCAAATTAAGACATTTGAGGTTTAATAAAACATCCAAGTAATCAATATTTTGAGGCCACATATGATACCTATATCTATATTAGAAAGAGAAAAAAGAGGAGGTGAAGGTTCCTCTCACCACAAAGCTTACATGGTCTTCCTTCTTCTCTCATTTCTCATAGATGTGGTTATTATATTTTTTAAGTTAAACTATCTATATATGCTTTGCATGTGGTAATATTTTATGATGATGATAATAGTAAATAATATGTTTTCAAAAATTTTTACAATTTTTATATTTCTATGGTTATAAAATTTTTTCTTATTTGTCACACTTATTTTTGTTCAATATGATGAATATATTGAAAGATGATCATCCAATAATAGTGTTATGCAAAAATTCCAGCCACTAAAATAGTGAAAAATCAAAATTTTGTTGAAACTCTAATGTTGAAATTCCATAGGAGAAAATTTTGGCTTTTTTCTTCTTGGGATCAAATGGGTTTTGGACCATGAAAGATCTGATCCTTTTGGAACAAGGTTTTGTGCATTACCTAATTTTGAAATCCACAAATGTAGAATTTGATGTTGTGTTCACAATCAGGCCAAATCCTTCAAATCACTGCAACAAGTTGAAGATGGTGCTACTTTGATCTTGTAGTCTTGAATTCTTTCTCTAGAAGTTATAACAGTAAATGTCTGGCATTTCTCACAAATTTGGCAACATTTTTAACCCAAAACAAACCTAAAAGAGTATTGAAAAGAGTGGATAAATGGACTGATCGAATAGGGTTCAAAACCCTAGTCAAAAGCTCTCACAAAGGCAAGACAAAATTCAAAAAGTAATAAGAGAATAGGATGCATCCAACACCTTCATTTTCCAATCTATTTATAGATTTGGGAGGGATGCATGAGCCCTTTCTTAATCTAATTACAACTCCTAACTCATTTATTATAAGATTAGATAGAGTCCAAACCTCTTAAATCAGCCATTAGATTGGAATCCATCTTACTAATCTAACTAGTCTAATTAGTCAAATCCTATTCTTATTAGACTTCTCTAATACATAATTTGACTAGAACTCTAATGTGAGATTTTTAATTATCCATTAACACTCTAATAGTTCTAAAAAAATTCTTATCCAATTGGAAAATTATAGTTTGTATGGGGTGGGACCCACAACTCAATGGGAGAGAAAATATGCTACATGCTTTATTCAAGTTTGTGGGGTTGACTACTTAAATTTTCATTAGCCACATTGACTAATTTTATCCATACTAATATGGACTTATAATCAGGCCCATAAAGTGTTTAAACACTTTAACTATTAGGGACCTTATCATCCTAATGGCCTAAGTCCAGTAGTTCAACCCATTATATGATAATCAAGTCAATGCAACTCAATTAATCACTTGCAATTAATCTCTCTATTGACAATATTTGACAGCATATTAAGGGAATGACTTTTTCTCTCTTTGTCCTTATGATATGGTGTCCAACTTCCAAGACCACTTGGATCATTCATTGAGGAATCAAATAATCCTATTATTGGAAATTTCTAGAGTCCAAAGAGGAAGTTGTACAAAATATTATTTATGTCTTGACATAATAGCAAATTCTATCACATTGATCATTAGTTGAAATACCATCTTAAATTCTCCAACATACTCAGATATTTGACCCTAGAAGGATCTTGTTGGTATATAAAAAATAGGCAAATCTAATACTCAATCCAATATCAATATCAAGTATAGGGATTAAGAACAACAACTAGTTCTACCTATCATAAAGTTTAGGAACATGCTAGGTTTGGTCTAATTCAATGTTTTTTATAAAAACTCACCCCTTACACCTTAGGATACAACCCAAGCAATTGAGACACGCTACTTTACAAACTTGGGTAGTGTGAGAATGACAACCTTGTCAAGATAGACTTTCCCAAGTGTATCTACTTGTTGTGAAGATTTAAGCACATATTAAATTAATTATGTGGTCTCATACATAATTCTAAGCTGAAGCCTTTTTTTATGTCGAAAGCCCCACAACTAGCTATCAACTAGCAGACAACTAACGCAAGCCTACTCAACTAATCTCATAAGTAAACGCCTGTTCGAGGATAATTTACATAACAACCCAAATGACACTTGAAATGAATGTTCCTTTATGATAACTTATGTACAATACATTAATTGGAGTTGACGGTAATACATACTATCTAACATATACAATATTAGAGATGTGCCTAAGTGTTTTTACCATTTTTTTGTATTTTATACTTTTGTGTGTCATCAATGTTAACACCAAATTTTTGCTTGATTCCTTCACTCCATCTCTTTATAAGTTCTTTCGAGACCCCAAAACTTGAAAACATAACTAGACTGACCTGAGACTTATCGAAACCTAAACATCCATTTAAACTACACAAATAAACTTAAAATTAACATGAACATTGATCCTTAGACTTAAGAAATTATAACTTAATTACATATTGAATTTCATGACCAAACTCTAAAGATTCACCATTAATAACATCAACTTTCTTCCCAATGGTCTAAATCTACCCAATGTTCAAACCGTGAATCCATGAAGCCAAATCCGACACGTGTCTTAAGGGTACTAAGATATAATCAACCCCTAAATTCCACCTTGAATCTATGGCTATTAACCATAAAAATGCTAAGATTTCATTTCGATAGCCTTGGATGAATAAAACTAAACAATTAAGATCAATAAACTCTTTCTCGAATCTGAACCTTCCACCTGACTCCTCATCTTAATCCATGCTCACACACCAAAATTCAACTCAAAATTCCCTTGTTTAATCGTTTGATTAATAAAGATCCCGATTTGATGCTTATATTTAAGTTATACAAAAAATGATAACCGAAGAAACCATGCCCATATCATTGACTCCAAAATCCTCAAAATAATGTAATAATCCAATTTCAGTCTTAAATTCCTTAATTTCCTTCCAAAGCAAATCAAGATTATGTTTTAGAAAATCTCATTAATTAAAGCATATCAAGTAATTGATCTTTATTGTCCAAATCTCATTCGACTAATCAGATCTCACCACCATATTCAGCGGTTAAAAAAACCTTAATACGTTAGAATTCATGACCTAATTCTTTTGTTTTACGGTTAAGCAAACAATGCTCTTTTTAAGCATTATACTTGATTAATGAGCCATAAGCTAAAACCTTGATCTAAACAAAATCTTTCAATCCATATCTCTAATCAAAGATTTGTCTCTTTCATCAAATTTAGGACATTAAAAAAATGCCTTCCCTCCAAATTTCATCAAAATATTTCCTCATTTAACCTATTATTAAGCAAAGATTCTATTTTAGCAAATCTTATTAATTAAAGCTTATCAATCGTAGATCTCCATCACCCAAACCTCTTGTGACCAATCGGACCTCACCACCATATTCAAAGACTCAAATAAACATAATACATCGAATTTCATAACCCAATTCCTCTATTTGACAGTTAAACAAGTAAGATTCCATTTTAAGCGTTTTTATTGATTGATGGGCCATAAGCTAAAACCTTGATTCAAGCCAAATCTTTCAATCCTCACATTTGATCAATGATCTATCTCTTCTATCAAATTTAGGACATTCAAAAATGCTTACTTACCAAATTTCATCCCAAAATTCCCTTATTTGACCCATTGTCAAGGAAAGATCTTGTTTTAGCAAATTTCATTGGTTATAGGTTATCAATTATAAATATTCATTATAAAAACCTTATTTGACCAATTAAATCTCACCACCGTGTTTAGAGATCCATAAAAACCCTAGTGCATTAAATTTCATACCCTAATTCACCTGTTTGATTGTTAAATAAAAAAAAATATATTTCAACGTTCCTTATTAAATCACCCCTTCATCTATCCCAACATAAGACCTTAAGAGGGTGGGGCTGTTATTTTCCCTTCACTTAAACATCACTGACCCCTTAGATCATTTAGGATATGCCAAAATGACTAAAAGAACCCAAACTTCCAAAGTAACCCTTCTTGAACAAAGGAAATGACATAAGGGGAAGGGCCATTATGGCTATTTCAAATTTATGCATTTTTTCCCACTAAGAGATCAAATTCAAACTTTAATAGACAATTTCAAAAACAACTCCACTTGGCGCAAGAAACCCTAGAAAAATTCATGGAAATCTTAGATTGATTGATTGAACCCTTGGAGATCCTCTATAAAACCTATTAGATTGAGTTTATTGAGTACTCTTGGATGTTTAGGCTTTTCTAAAACCTTAGGACACATGGTGGATGAGTTTTAGACCTTCCCCATGGACAAAAATCAAGCTCTAAAAGCAGTTTTTTTAGAATCAAGAAACAAAAGTGAAAAACTTCATTCGAATCCCTAACCACTTACAAAAAGAACTTGAGAAAAATTCCAAATCTAGGGTTAGAACTTGCCAAAACTGCCCTATTTCTTGTTGTGTTCACGTTCTAACTTTAAAAAAAGAATAAAATCCTCTTAACTATTCATTCTTTTCCATCGGGGAACAATTGTTAATCATCCTCTTGGTCCAACACATTAAAAAACACCATTTTCAATCTTTGGAATAGCTTTTATCAAAATCTACCAAGGTTAAATATAAGAGATAAGTATTTTAACTTATGCTATTAATCTTCTTTAGTTAATTCTTGGCTATATTTTTATCATGTATCTTGTTAGTTTAAGTTCAAGTTGTTTGAGATTCTAAGTTTTTGGAAATTTCTCTTCAAGCTTATTGTAATCCTAGGATTAGAGGGAGAGGGGTGAAGGTTTTAGGGAGCTTAGAACCTAATTCTCGACAACATCACCTTAAAAAACGAAAATTAAAAAAATGGTAGAAGGGATTTTTCACAATATTTTTGTTTTATCTTTTTTTTTAATGGAAACTTATCAAGTTATAAGCATAGACAACTCAATGATGGGCCATCATTTATAGCTTAGAGGGAGGGGCTTCTAACACCTTCCTCTCCCAATCCAAATGAATTTAGAATCTCCTGATTATGTGCCTCATTGGTGGAGAAATTGAGCCACTATATTCAAAATAAAATCATTTCTCCAATGTTTGTAGAGGACACATTTCCTTTTAAATTAAATGGGAGGCAACTCCTTGTTATGAGCTAGCCACAAGCTAAAAGCTTACATTCAACTTTTTTAATTATTATTAATTTTATTATTATTTAATTATGACATCAAATGTTGATACACTTGATCCAAGAGTAAGGATTAGCTGAGCGCGATAATTGTTCAGCAGGCTGTGGAACCAACACTAATCTTCCACGCTAGTTATAAAATACATGGAACCCACACTTTTCATAGGGGGACCCATGAATTTATTGTTGGTGTGGAACATTATTATTGGTTCCACAACTGGTTGAACAACCACCAAATTGGAAAATAACTCCTTTTGGGGTTAGTTTTAAATTTGTATTTTATTTCTATCATCAATAAAAACAATTATTCTTTGCCACACTTATTTTCCTTTAATATAGTTAATCAATATAGGATTAAGAGTCAATACCTTAAATATAAGACTTATTGAAAGGGAATTGAATGAGGAGACATATTGTAGTTCAAATTACATTTTATGCCCTCATAATTAGAGAGGAACAATATTCATAAATAGGGGTGTTATAATCAAAATTGGATCCAATGAATGTTAAGAGTTAATACATTAAGGCCATATTTGCTTTTCGATAAGCTACTCATGTTCTTTTATTTTATAGGTAAATAAGACAATAACTGTTTTACCCATAAAAATCCATTATTAGAAGGGGCATTTTTGTCTCATCCAAGTGTTGGCAACTTTCCCCTAGGTGAAAAAGTTATTTACCCACTTGGGAGATGGGTATCACTTACCCAACCTAGAAAATAAAATTTCCCTGGTCCCCACATAAAATTGAAAAAAGAACATGGGTTTCTTCGTAAATGGGAACCAAAATACCATTGACCAACTTTACCCTCTCTCAAAATCTAAAAAACAAACGCCCCCTAAATATAATACATAATGAAAGGGATTTGAATGAGGAGAAAAGTGATAATTCAAATTATATTTTTGTCCTTATAACTAGAGAATGACCAATTTCAAAAATTGGGATATTTTAGTCAACAAAAGTTCCAACTCTCATTCACACTTTTAATAGTGGTATAGGTTATTAAAAATATAATGTCACAATTAAAAAGCTTATTTTATTTTCTCTAATAAAATCTATCATTATCCTCTTTGATAAGATCATTCTTCTCCCCTCTTTCTCTAATAGTTAATATTTGTAATATGTCCCCCTTCCACTAATTAAACCCCTTCTTTCCTCTTAACTCTCTCTTGACGCTTTTTGGTTTTCTTAATAAAGTAGGGGTATAATTAAATGGGTTGGGTTGGGTTAAGGGCCAACCTAAGGCTAACCTTAGAGATGGACCTTGACCTAAATCCAAACTGATGTCAAAATAAAAAATGCCAATCTTTTGTTTCGGTAGAAAACATTTTTCAGTCCTAACCTAATCAAAGCATCGTATGGGTTTACTACTTTACTTGCTACTTAAAACAAAGAAAACACTAAAAAAAAAACCAAGGTGAACAGGCAGTCCCACATCACATGTGAGCCGAGTTCTGATCCATTAAAGTTTGAATATTTGTAATTTTTTTGACATTACAATATTTAACATGTTACAACTTTGGACAACCACAAAATTTATGCTACCAAAAAGGTACAATAATTTAATGAAAAATCTAACGAGTTCAAGTTTGGGAGATGTTCCCAATGCACAGGTGAATCTTGCTATGGAGCATACTATATGGGGAGCCCGTCCACTCTCAAGTCTAACCTCCCCTAAGGTTTCTTATAAATTTTAAGGCATCACCTTAGACTCAATTTGGAAAGAGTACAAATGCAAAAATGTACAGCGTAAATACATACAAAATATAAGGTTTTGCACTCTACATATTTGCATTTGTACTCCTTCCAAACTCAGTCCTAGGGAAAAACTTTGGGTGTTTGTAAAAAACAGCCTGAGCTGTTTTGGGAGACTGCTGTGAAACATCTCATAATGAATGTGGGCAAAAAGGTATTTACACAATATTATTTTAGTTGAAAAGACAAATGAGGATCTGAATTAATTAAAATTTCAATGTGCAAGAGGCTCCCAAAACAGGCCAAGCTGTTTTTTCAAAACAGCCAAAGTGAACTCTCACCTTACCTTTCTAAAAAGGATACTATCTTCCCTTGTTGATTGACATGGCAAGACAAAATTAAAACAACACTTCGCTTCACCATTAATTGCTCTTAGCATATGACTGGTAAAATTCTACTAAAATCCTTATAATACCCCTATTTAATTTGACTTTAAATCAAATGGACCAAAATGCCTATTTTGGCTTACTTTTAATTTACAATACATGCTCACTAAAAGTTCTATCTTCTCAAAGAGTGTCTTACACATGTATGTCACTTATGTTTTTGTAGCTGAGATGATCAATCACTAAATATCCCTCCATAAAGTAATCATGTTAGCTATATATCAACCAATAATTATTTGATCACTGAAGTTTTTTAAAAGTAGACATCAAACTTTAGACTGTGGCAACATGTGATTAGGCCTAAATTTTGTAGGTGGCATATTCAGAGGAGGAGTTTTAATATGGATGGCTTTGACTTCATAAAGCCATTGATTTGGCCATGTCAAAATTCAGATAACTTTACATTATTTATGGAAGTAGATTCAAACATCCAAAACCTTGTAAGGGCATCTTTGATGTTTCTCCCTTTTTGTTAAAGAAGAATCATTTAATATTTGGAGCTTTACATGTTAGACCCACCTACTGATAGTTCATTTGGTAATCGACTTCTTGGTAGCTAAGGACCTACTCAAAATGATGCAATATTCCAAATAAGTGGTGTATAGTATGACTTGTGTAAAGAATTAGGGCTGCAAACAGATTGAATCAAATCTAAGTAGATCCAGGTTTGACTCATTTATATTTGGATTCAAATTAGATCTTATCCATTGAATTTATACTAGATTTGAATTGAATTTTATTGCAGTAGGACATTGAAAATTATAAATAAATTAAACTAAAAAGATTAAAACATTATATATCATTAATAAAATGAACTAAAAATGACTTTGATATATATTATATTTCATGAACAAGATGAATTGACAACTACATTATGAACCAAGGTAGGGATGGATTCATATTTGATCCAATCATAAACAAATGGATTTTGGGTCACCCTAATGACATTGAATTTAAATCGGAACAATTAGATATCATTTGCCAGCTTAAACAAATTTGTGTGTCCTTAGCTTTTTCTGTTTTTTTTTGGGGGGTTGGGGGGGGGGGGGGGCGGAGGGGATGGTTCTACTACTATATTAGAAAATTTTTGAGATGGGATAACCTCAGCTTCTCATTTCATGGGAGTTGAGGAGAGTAATTAGTGCTTAACATTGCTATATACAAGTTTGTATAAAAAATTGTTATGTACAAGTTCATCCTTGCCAATACAAGGTTGGAGACCAAAGTAGATCCCTACCCTTCTAGGGGATGAAAATGTGACAACCCAACCTTTCCATCAGTACTAAGTTTAGGAATGGCAACGGGTTTGGTGTGGGTCACCCACTCATCATCGGGGGATAGGGAAATCCAAAATTTTCTCGCTCCGAGGCAACCACCTAAAAATAATTAATTTGAGGATATTTTAGAAATAGGATTATAAGAATTTATGGGTATTTTAGGAATTGGATTATGATAATTTGGGGGTACTTTAAAAATAGAATTATGGGTCCTGGGATTTTAAGAATTTTAGAAAAAATTATATTAAACCTAGGGATATTGTACTAATTTACCATCAGGTTTGGGAAAATTATATGCAAATCCCATCCCTAGTTTGGGGCAAAAATATTTTTTTGTCCTCACCCCAACCCGAAAATCCACCCCATTTGGGGGGGAGGGGGGCAGAGCGGGGCCCTGGTTTTATGAGGAACATTGCCATCCCTAACTTTGCTCTATCCAATTAGGACAGCATGATAATTTTTTGGTAAATTGCTGAAATCTCCACTAAAGTTTCTAACCATTGCTGAAATCTCCCTTGAAGTTTGGTAAATACCATTACCTCCCCTGAACTTTATGATACAGTTGCAAGTAGACCCTCCTTTTTGATATCCTCTAAAAAGATTTACCTTTGAGCGATTGATATGAAGGGCAAATTTGAAAAATGAATCAACTTCAAAATAGAGGTTAAAAGGGTTTGGGGCAACAATTCATATGTAGAGAAAACTTGGAAAATGAACATTTTGGTCAAAGTAACCGTATGGTTATTTTGGGCATTTAATCCCCTTTTTAGAGGATTCTAATAGAAGGAGTCTACTTGCAACTATGACATAAAGTTCAAAAATCTAATTGCAATTACCAAACTTAAGGGAAGTTTCAGAAACAACCAGGAACTTTAGAAAAGGTTTTAGCCATTTACCCTTTTTTTATAAGTTTTTTTGGTATTTGGTGACAGGCACAACACTAATAACCACCCCCAAAAATTGGTGGTTGTGGGAATCCAATCTGCATCTTTACTTAATCGAACTGAGAGAGAGAGAGAGAACTTGATTCACCATCCAGTCACTAGCTTGGTTTGCTTCCCTGGAAGAATGAATGTAGGAGACACCACACTCTAACAAATCAGCTAGCTTCGACGAAACGATGGTCTTCAGCTAGGAGTTTGGGTCTTCTTTATGAGGCCAGAGATAATGAGCAATGAATCACCTTCAATGCAAACTGTCAAGATTTTAAAATTGACAAAATTATGAACTTCCCATGCGACCCAAGCTTCAGCAACATTAATTAGAAAAGTGGAGAATTCGTATTTCATCCTCACACAATCTTGTTTATATTCCTTACGACCCTTACATGCATGCGAGCATTGAAAATATCCTTGAATAAAAAATACAGGTAGGGAGATGTTCCGAATGTAGGGTTGGAAGGGGTGTGAGGACCGTGCGAGGATAGACGAAATCCAAATTCCGGATCTGGTGCTGATTCTGGCGCAAGAGCTAAGCAACCAATCACGACTGAACACGGTAATATTCCGTACTACTTACACATGATCAGTTATTAAGGTCACTTCGCAGCAGATCCCTGTTCAATTAGGATACCAACTCCTCTATCTCCTGACGTATCAAAAACGTCCTCTATCTTACTGATTTCCCGGTTTTTATTTTGGAAAACCAGGATGTCCGTTATATATAATATATTTACCTTTCAAAAGGATTACATTGAATTATCTCGCAATTTATTTCTTCAAAAAACCATTCAATCGTTACCTAAGAAAAGTAAATTCTAGCAGGCTCCAGCCACTCACACTTCCTCTCCATATCTCTCTACTCTCTGGTCTCTACTCTAGGGCATACAAGTTATATGCGGTTGCAAAAAGCAAAATAGCAAATACTTGTTTTCTTCTTCTCTGTTTCACCAATCGCCATGGCGACACCGGAAATAGAACTCGCGACGACGGGGAAGAAAACAGAGATTGAGGAGGAGATAGATGAAGAGGAACTTTCTCCGATTGAAGAAGTGCGACTGACGGTGGCAAACACCGACGATCCATCGCTGTCCGTATGGACTTTCCGAATGTGGTTTATGGGATTGCTATCATGTGGACTGCTGTCGTTCCTCAACCAGTTTTTCGCCTACCGGACGGAGCCCATCATCATAACCCAGATCACAGTTCAGATCGCTACGCTCCCCATCGGCCGCTTCATGGCCTCCGTTCTCCCACGGACGAAGTTCCGTCTGCCGGGTTTTGGGTCCAGGGAATTCTCCTTGAATCCTGGACCTTTTAACATGAAGGAGCACGTACTCATCTCTATATTTGCCAATGCCGGCAACGCTTTCGGTGGCGGATCGGCATACGCGGTAGGCATTGTCAACATCATTAAGGCCTTTTATCGCCGGAATATCTCCTTCTTTGCTGGTTGGATACTTGTCATCACTACCCAGGTTCCCTCTCTCTCTCTCTCTCTCTCTGTATATGTGACGCTGAAGCAATAAACTAGGTCCAGGCTGGGCCGTGCTAATGATGCTGAGGCATTAGCACGTTGTTGGGGCTGCGGCCTGCCGGCTGCAACGAGTAACTGCGTCCAGGTTGGGCCGTGCTAAGGCCAACCCCTTTATCCATACCCATTTAGGGATTTTTGGACTGCAATTCCCCAAAATTTATTGAGTTGTGCTTGTTTGGGCTCAAACTCAGCCCGAAGAACATGGTCGTAACCCAGCCCATTAATTACCCAGTTAGAACTACAATAAAATTTGGATTTTTAACTGTATTATTAAATTTATTTAATGCACTCCATTGATTCTTCTCAAGTATTTTATTACGATCCTTTTGGACCTTTTCGCATTTTATAACATAATCTCTGCCCCAGTTACCTAAAACTTCTTCCTTTCCTAAAATTTTTCTTAAACAATATCATATTTGCATCTGAAATATCTCTTGACCATTATGTCACATTTCCCAATGACAACATCATTCATTTAACCTTCTATCAAACATATGATATCAATATCTTTCAAATTAAACAAAATAACTCAATTAACCAAATACATTTAAGACATTTTCCATTATCTCTCCTCTTTATCACAGCATTAACTCTACCTCCTCCATTAAATCATGTCAAGAATTATCTCTCCTCTCAATTATTCTATTAAATTGCCTAAATCCATTTGAATATACTTACATTTAATTTAGTTATAATATAATTATTTTTAAAGCAAAGTTGTAATTATTAATAAAAATGAAATTCCATCTAATTATACTTTATAATATAATTAATTAAATTAAATTATATTAATATAGTTATACTTTACCGTATTATGTCATCTCTACCATCTCACGTCCTAATAAAGTAATAATAGAACTTAGTACAATAAGTAAATCGAATAAAAAATTAAAATACATTTACCTAAAAATAATGGACAAAAATTAAGTTATTAGTAATAACAATAAGTAATTCATAACTTAAAATTTGAAATCCATTCAAATTCAATTAATAGATATTTAAATTTAACTAACAATAATCCATTCCAATTACTAATATTAACATAAAATTTGAAACTAACTTATAAAAGTAAAAACTATTAAAAGTGCAATATATTTAAATTCAAATTGAAAATAAAAAACTAAAACATAGTAAAAATAATTTAAGAAAATAAAAAAATAAATATTAATAGTTATTGTTGATGAAAATAAATTTTTGTGAACATATTGAAAATAAAATTAATAAAAAGTAATAAAACCAATAAAACTAATAAAAGTAATTTTTAACTAATGGAATTTTTGAAATTAATAAAGCTACACTTTTATAATTAATAATAAGAGTAAAAATCAATAAAATTTTCTTATATTAATAAAATAATGAAAATAATAAATAAATGAAAAATTAATATCCATTCAAAGTTCATTTGAATTTAAAATAAAATTAATAAAAAATTATATAGTAATAATTTATTCCATATTACTAAATTGTAGTTGTCCATGTCAGCATCCCCTCTCTATTCTTCACAAGTATTTTTCTATTTTTATAATTTCTTTGGCATTTATTAACAGAATCTTTACCATCTTGTGCTCCATTTACCTAAAACTTCTCCCTCTCCTAAGATTTCTATCTAACATTTACCGGTAACTTCATCCTAAAATATCTCCCTCTCTTAAAATTCTCTTAAACTATCTCACATTTCCAATGGTATTATCTAACGTTTTTTTTTTTTTTTTTTTTTTTTCTAAATATCTAGGAACGCAACTTGGGTGGGCCTAACCTGCACCTGAGGTGGTCCAACCTAAGATTTTGCATGGATTGGATTTGAGTATTTGGGTTTTGGAATATGAATGCGCTAGACCTAAACTCAAGTTGGGTTTGGGTTGAAGCCTCAAGTAGCTCAACCATAACCCGAGCCTGACTTGACCTTACCCAAGCTTGCCCAACATTTTATGATGATATACACTTTTACATATTTGTGTAGTGTGTTATGTATTTATAACGTATATATGTATTATATGTATAATATATATTTTTACTATCATATACACTATAAAGTATAAACTATATTTATTTATAATATGTATATGATTAGTTTAAACTCATACCCATGTACAAACATATACAAATACACATATTATGTAAAAAAGATTTTTTGCTTATATATCTACATGTATACATGTATGACTTATGTATATATACCTTTATTAATGACATTTGTGCATATTTTCAATTTATTCTACTGGAAATTGGGCTACAAAGCCCAACAAAAGATGAATTATATTAAAAAAAAAACTTCAAACCTGACCAAGCTGTCTAAGCCCAGCCTCAGCCCAAGCCCAATCAGAGATGTGCTGGGTTGAGCTCGGGTTGGTAAACTTGGGCTTGACCATAGGTTGGGCTAGGCTCAAGTTCGAGGTTTGAGACATAGGTTTGGGCCTAGGTTAACCCTAGACTTGACCATACCCACCTGGCCACCCATATTGGATCCACACCCCTCTCTTTCCCACATTCCGAATACATGCATTTCATTTTCTATCAAACATATTAAAATATTAATATTTAGAGTTTAAACTATGATACTGGAAAACAACTTCTAACCAAAAAAATGGTATTAGAAAAGTGGAAACGAATTAGGTGGTATCCCTCAAAATTTATGTAGGGGTTGGTTAAAGCTCTTATGGTTTCAAATTGATACATTTTTGACGTCATAGATTTTTTCTAATATTCAAGTTAATTTAAATATTAAAATAAGATAAGCAATTATAGTAAAATTGTAAATTAAAAAAAATCTTATTATAATTATAATTAATACTAGTAGGAATCTGAAAGAATTAATAATTTTATTTATTATTAATAACATTAAATTAATAATGAAAATTTGTTGTTAACTAACTAAAAGTATTCAAAGTTATTATTAATATCTAAAATTTTAAGAATTGTATTTTTCATTTAATGTTGATTTATAGAAAATAATTATTGTCAATTTAATATGAATAAATATTTTTTAGTAAATTTAGTTTTATTAATACTTTATAGTAATTTTAATTATTGTTATTATTTTTATTATTTATAAATGAAATTTTGGTTAACTTTAAATAAATAAAAATGATTACAAAAGATAGCATTTTTATTAATTTCACTAATAATTAACAATTATATAGGAATGACAATGGGATGGGTTCAGGGCGGGGCACCCCATCCTTGTCCCTACTCCATAGTTAAGACACTCTACTCCATCCCCACCCCGTTCCCTCAGGCAGGTTCAGGGTAAGGGAACCACTCGTCAACGTCCTCCCCCTGGGATAATTTGGGATGGATTTAATCAATCTTCCATTAGATGACAATGGAAAATGATAGTGTTGACCACAATGTTCATTTAAATAAATTTAATCAAAAGAAAATAAAAATATAAATTTAATAAAAAGAAAATAAAAGTAAAAATATTATTTTTGCCCTTAATAAGACATGGGCAACCACTCTATTGGCTACATTTGTTCAATTTTGTTTTTTATACAAAAAAAGTGTTAGGGGTATTTTTGGAATAAAAAATTATGGGCCCAAGGGCAAAACAAACACTCCTTAATGAAATCGTGGGCCTAAGGCCCCGGCATCGATTTTGAAATTAACCCCTGTCCCTGATCCTTGACCAATACAAGTTGAATGGGTTGGTTTTTCCAAAAAGGTTAGTCGGTTTCAGTTGACCAACTCCTTAACCTGACCAGGTCAATTTGGTTGGCCAAATAGCCTATGACCGCACCGAACCAAATCATGAACACTCATAATTTCAACTAAATTAATAGTCTTATATATAATAAATAACAATAGTTTAATCTCCCATAATTATTGAAAATTTATAGTAAAAATACACAATTATTTAAAATATATTGATAATGAAAACTACAATAATTATATAAATTACAAAAGTACAATAAGTACTAAAATATATTAATTTAGTCAATAAATAATATAATCTCAAATAATAGTTTAATCTCTACTAAATATTAACCAATAACTTATAACAAAAACACAATAAATATAATAAATTAAATTTAAAAATTTCAATAATAGTAATTTAATCTCCAATAATTATTGAAAGTTTTCTATTAAATGACTTAACAAAATAAATTTATGCATACTTATTGAAAATACATTTATCACAAAAGACAATAAATATTAATTTCAGTATATATAACTATATAATAAATATAGATTAAGAGTTTAAAATTACTATTAATAAATATTATTTTTTTGAAAGTTATTTTCTCGAATTATTACTTGATATAAGAGAAATTAGTTATTTACAAAATTATGTAAAAATATTAAATTATTATTAATTTCAATATTATGTTATAATTAATTTTCTATTTTTTATATATTTTTAAATTTATTACATAATTTATTTATTTTAACAATTTAAAATCTATTTATGCTAGATATTTTGTTATTTAAAATATTTAGTTATTTAAATACTTAAATAATATGTAAAATATTTAAATTTTAATATATTAATTATTTGTTGAATTTAATTTTCCATAAAATCATAATTTATACTATGATTGTTAATTGTACAAAATAATTACGGTTAATTTTGTGATAATCACTTATTATTATAATTAAATAGTGTAAATTAAATACTGTATTCAATACTGTCAATTAATAGATACAATATTTTTTAGAATAATGTTAATTATTAAAAATTATAAAAGTACTATTAATTATAAAAATAATTATTGTTAATTTTCTATTTTTGAAAATACTGTTATTTTATAAATACATTATTGTTAATTGCAGTTTATTTTTGTTGCTTTGTTTTTGGTTATTTTTTTTGAAAATACTGTTATTTAATAAATACAGCAATTATTGATACTTGTAATTAATAAATACTGTATTTATTAAAATATTGTAATTATTTAAATGTCATTAAATGTATTTTATTAAAAAATCTTAAAAATACTGTAATTATAAAAAAAATTGTAATTATTAAATTACTCTAATTAGTAAATACTATATTTAATAAATAGTGTTATTATTAACGGTAATCAATTACGTTGTAGTAAAAATAATTAATTCATTAAAAGTAATTAACAGTAATTAATTATTGTTAATGTTAATCAACATAATTGATTGCTGTTAATTACTTTTAATTAAAAATATATCAATTTTTAAAAGTAATGTATTTATTAAATAGTGTAAATTAAATACTGTTAATTACATATTTTCATATTTTCATATTTTCAGAAACATAGTTACATAGTTTTTGGTTGTTTTTTTTTTGAAAATACTGTTATTTAATAAATACAGTGTTTTTAAATGAATATTGTAATTAGCAAAATACTGTATTTATTAAAGTTACTGTTAATTAATTTAGTATTATAATTAATACTGTTAATTAAGAAATACTGTATTTTTAAAATAATGTTAATTATTAAAAATTAGAAAAATACTGTAATTATGAAAAGTGTTGTAATTAAAATAATACTGTAATATTTATTGCCTTCAAAAAACCAATAAATAATACTATAATTACAGTATTTATTAATGTTTGGACGTTAATTATCTCACAACGAATCCACGTAATCAACATTAATTTTTTTTTCACGTTTACAGTATTTATTAACGTTTGGACGTTAATTATCTCACAACCAATCCACGTAATCAACATTTGACGTTAATTATTGTTAATGCTAATCAACATTAATTATTGTAATTAACCGTGTATTGGACGGTTGGTGCGAACCGTCCTAAAACGGTTCGGGTTTGGACGTACCCGATATTCTATCGAAAACGGGTGGCGAAGAACCCGTTTTTGTTGTCTTCTTCGCCCGACCTTTGAAAACTTGTTCTGCGACGACCCGGTTAACTTTTTTTTTTCATTTTTTATTGCTATTTTTTTGCTGTTTTCTCTACTTTTTAATGAGTCGATTTTATTTTTGATACTCAGCATCAGAAAAACACTTAATAATTCACCCAATAATGCAAAAAAATCACCTAATCAAATCTGTTTTTTCGCGAAAAAAGAAACAAATACGTACCTAGTCTAAGCAAGAAAATTGGAGAATTGCTGAGACTCTTCTTCCAAGCTAAATCATGTCTGCTCGAGTGAATTCGAATCTGATACTTGAATAAAGAGAAACTGAAAAAAAGAAAAGAGAAAACATGCATGGGAGTCCAACGGTTTTTATAGAAAAGCTTGAAAGTTCAAAGTTCCTAGGCTTACTATAACATAAGATTTAATGGCAGACGTGAGCGGGAGGGGCTTTGGAAGTCCAAACGTTCCCAGGCTTCCTAAAAATTGGTTGTGAGATAATTACATGGATTAAAAAATTAAGAAAAATAAAAAAAACAGAAAAATATAATAGGGGGTTTCCGGCAAAGGAGAGACCTGCTGACATGGCAGGACCAATTTTAATATATATATATATATATATATATAGATTTCCTCTTAGAATAATCATTAATTGTTATTGTTAATAAAATCTATAATTTTGAATCCATTTAAAATAATTACACTAATAATAAAATTTTACTTTTATGAATGAAAAATAATAAAAAAATAAGTTATTAATAAATGTAATTATTAATAAAATTAATAATAATGTATTAATTTTAAATTTAATTTTCAATAAAATCCACTTAAATTTCATTTAAATTAATATACAATTTATTCACTCTCGCCAACTTGGATTGCAATTAGACTAGCTAGATATAATCCAAAAATTCTTGTGTTGTATTTAGATTGATTCAAATTAATTGAGAATGTTATAGGGCTACTTCTACTTTTATTTCTATTTATTCACTCTCACCAACTTGGATTGCAATTAGATTGGCTAGATATAATTCAAAAAATAATTCTTGAGTTGGATTTAGATTGACTCAAATTTGATGAATTAATTTTTTGGCTAAGTACCTCGTCATTTGGTTTGCTTTCAAGTGGCCAATGATTCAGAGGCCGAAGTGGGGAACTTTTGTTGGATGAGGAATTGGATGCCAAGCTGACCAGGTCGAGCTGGGCAGGTTAGGTGCCAAACTGACTGGGCCGAGCTGGGCAGGTCCGACCTAGTCAGTTCGGCACCTAACCTGCCCAGCTCGGCCCAGTCAGTTCAACACCTAACCTGCCCAGCTCGGCTCAGTCAGCTCGGCACCTAATCTGCCCCCAGTTCGGCTCAGTCAGCTTGGCACCTAATCTGCCCCCAGCTCGGCCTGGTTAGCTCGACATTCAAGTCCTCATCCAACAAAAGCTTTTCACTTCAGCCTTTAAATCATCGACCACTTGAAAACAGACCAAATGACGAGATACTTAACCCAAAAATTGATTCATCAAAATTAATTGAAAATGTTATAGGGCTACTTCTACTTTTATTTCTATTAATAAAGTCATGTATCGCACTGGTGCCCGACTAGTTACTATATAAAGAAATAAACCCGTTATCAAGGCTTCAAGGAGATTGGACATGCCTAAATATGATGTATCAAGATTCCAATTAAAATAGAATCTTATTCACCCAATTTGTCAAGATGTAGCTTCCATGATCGCAGCAGATATGGATTCCATTTGCCAAAATGATTTTAATTCAGTATGAAAAGGTTAAATGATCTTTTAGTTTTGCAAATTAGTTGGGTGAAGTGGAACTGTGAAAGTTATTTCATTCGAAAGCGTTTGTATCTCTGGCTGAAGTATATATATGCCTATGGATCAGGTGCTAGGCTATGGTTGGGCTGGAATTCTGAGGAAGTACGTGGTGGAACCTGCACATATGTGGTGGCCTAGTACACTTGTTCAAGTCTCTTTGTTCCGGTGAGTACAGAAGGCTCCTAAATTTAATTAATCTCTTGGCTCCAGATTTCTCTAATATTTACCAACTAATAAATTTTTAAGGAAAATTTACTATATATAATTAGACATTAGAAAATGCCTGTGCAATATGATCTTATTATTGGCTTAGTAATACTGAATGATTATGTGTTAATGAAATTTGTAGAAAAAGGCAATTTTGCTTTCCGTTCTTCGTATGAAAAGGAAATTCAACGTGCAGCCTGTCTCCCATAAGGCCACAATTACTTTGCCTTCCCCATTCAACAATTAAGGGGGTGTTGGCCAAGGTGAATGTTTTTGTTTTCTTAAATCAAAGCAACAGCTATTACCGAAAAAAAAACCAAAAAACAAAACAATTACCACATCAGAAAAAATAATTACTTTGCGTTAAGGGATGTTTGTTAATATGGCTGTTTTTTTATTTTAGAAAACAAAACCATTCACATGAACGAATACTTCCTAAAAGAAGAAGTTTTTTTTTTTTTTTGAAATTCTATTGCTCTTGGTCCTGGTTTATTGTTTCAACCTAGCGACATGCTATGTTTTTTTCTTTCTTCTTACATCTCTATCTCTATTTTGAGTTTGAGATTAATGTTTTTATATAGAGAAACAAATAGGGATGCAAATGGATCGGATTGGATTCAAATTAGGATATATTCGGATCTGATCTGACACTGTTAATGTCGAATCTGGTTCAATTTGAAGATCCGATCGGATCTGATATGAGTATGACTATCTGAATTTGAATCCTGTCGGATCTTTGTACCTGATTTGATCTGACTTGTTTTCTTTAAAAATTAATAAATTATTAAAAGAAAAAAAATAAAATATACCAATTTAAATAAAGAAAAACAAAAAATACAAGTATTTTTTTTATTTATTTTCAACATATATATATATATATATATATACATGCTTTTTGTAAAAAAATAAATAATATAACAAATTTATAAAAATACAATATAAATAATATATTTATAAATAAATAATATATATATGTATTATATATATTTATATTTATAACATATCGGATCGGATAGGGGATCCGAAGTTCCAACTAGGGGTGATCCGAATTCGACCAAATAGGATTGAATCAGATCGGATCATTATTCGATCCTTTTGCACCCCTAGAAACAGATTGTTTTTTAATGATGAATAAGGACTCTCATTGCATGAAACAAACTTTATTTTTTTTAAATATTATCTTAGTACATGTATGTGTAACAGTGTAAGGCCATTACCAATGATGGCCCTGGCTATCTAAGATTAAACGTAGATCAAACTGGCCTGAGAGAAAAGGCGAGATTATTCTAGTTTTTTTTTTTTTTCTTTTTTCTTTTTTTTTTTTTTTAAATCCTGGGCAACAAGTACCGGAAAACCATTGTCCTCAGTCTGCACACTACTAGCTTCCATTATTATAATGATGTTTTGTTCTCTAAATTTTATCTTCAATAATTATAATTTTGTAGTAGTGGTGGTAGTGGTTGAATCATAGTTTGTACTCTGCAGGGCACTTCATGAAAAAGATGATCAACGTATGTCAAGAGGAAAGTTCTTCTTGATTGCACTCATTTGCAGTTTCTGCTGGTATACTGTTCCAGGCTACCTCTTCCCTACTCTGTCAAGCATCTCGTGGATTTGTTGGGGATTCTCCAAGTCAGTCACAGCCCACCAGCTCGGCTCAGGCATGGATGGGCTGGGGATCGGAGCATTGACACTAGACTGGTCTGTTGTATCTTCCTTTCTGTTCAGCCCCCTTATGAGCCCTTTCTTTGCTATAGCTAACGTCTTTGTTGGTTATGTCGTAGTCATGTACATTGTGATCCCTATATCATACTGGGGAGTAAACCTGTACAATGCCAAAACATTTCCCATCTTCTCCTCTCACTTGTTCACATCCCATGGTCAAACCTATAATGTTTCAGCCATCGTGAATGATAAGTTTGAGATAGATATTGCAAATTATGAGGAACAAGGGCGGATCCATCTGAGCATGTTTTTTGCCCTGACGTATGGCTTTGGCTTTGCGACCATTGCGGCCACCCTGACGCATGTTGCCTTGTTTTATGGAAGGTGATGTATCATCAACTTCTACTCATTTTTTCAGTACATATATTAATTCTCCTAAATTCTTTTCCACGTACTGGAATTAATGTACAGAGAAATCTATGAACGATATCGTGCTTCATACATGGGCAAGGAGGACATTCACACAAGATTGATGAAGAAGTACAGTGACATACCTGGATGGTGGTTCTACCTAATGCTTGTAGTAACTCTCATAGTCTCTCTTTTGCTTTGCATCTTCCTGAAAAATCAGGTCCAGATGCCCTGGTGGGGACTCCTCTTTGCCTCTGTCCTCGCCTTCATTTTTACTCTTCCCATCAGCATCATTACTGCTACAACAAATCAGGTAATAGAGTTGAGCTTTACTTTAAGTATCATATATTCAGTTAACAACATTATTCTGGACTAATGAAATTAGAAGTTGATTATACTAGAAGAGATTATAATTGAAGTACAGTGACAAAAACAGTTATTCTTTTATAATCTTTTGTCATTTTAATTTTTTAAGTTGTTTTTTGATTCAATTTCAACACTTTCTTTCTAGCTAGATTTATACTTAACAGCCTAATTAGGACAAAAGCTGGAGGAGGGCGGAAGTGAAAGGGAGAAAGTTTTGTGAACACTTCAGAGTAATATTGTAAACTGAATATGATATAAAAAGGCCACTACCCAATGCTGGTCACTGCTTGGGATTTTATCATGTCTTAAGTAAAATTGCGGGCTATAACTTGGCATAAGTTCACAAGGGTTGCTTGTACAAGCTAGATTTAGCCCCTGTTTGGCTTGTCTTTTATGCAGATCTTTTGTGCTTTTTAAAGACCAAAGCCAATAAAATCGGTCTTTTTCCATTTGGTTTCCAGTAGCTCGGTAGCTCAAAAGATCCCCTCTGAAAAAGCCCAATTTTAGGAAGCTTCAAATGTAGGTTGGGTCCTTTTTCTTGATCTGGCTTTTAGCTAATTGACTTTAGAAAAATACATGAAGATTAAATCTCAAAACAAAATTCTTTCACCACTTCAACCCAAACTAGATATCTATAGCTATGAATATGTGCTATTTTGCATTTTAAATATATCAAGCAAATTATTCTTTTTCTCTTTCTTCTTGGTGGTCAGGAATGATTTAATATCTGTCTGCTTTTTAAGCAAACCATGTTTTAAATTTGTTTACAGACACCAGGTCTAAACATCATCACAGAGTACATCATGGGTATCATATTACCAGGAAAACCTATAGCTAATGTGTGCTTCAAAACCTATGGGTATATCAGCATGGCTCAGGCTGTTTCTTTTCTCAGTGATTTCAAGCTAGGCCATTATATGAAGATTCCACCAAAGTCAATGTTCTTAGTTCAGGTATGTTTCTTCTTTTTTTATTATTCTAAACTCCATTATTCCTTGTTATAAAGGTAAATATATAATACTATTATGCCTTCGTTGGTTTCACATGAAAGAGAAGATCAGAAGAAAAAAAGCTTAAGTTTTTATTTTCACTAAAGTGTCATGGGACTAGTGGACAAGGCTCCATGCGGTGCTCGATTTGATTGTGCAAACCTACAAACAAGGAAATAAGTAATAAGAGCAACAACAATGACACACAAATTAGTCAAAATGTACTTTGCATTGCATTAAAGATGGCAAGTACAAATACACAGTTTAATATCGAAGAGATCTCGTACTTAACCTTTACACGTTTTAGTTCCACTAAACTATCTACCTCCCTTCAAAGAGTAACTTAAGCTTTTGGGAGAGTAACAGAAGATTACATCAACATCTTGAAAAAGCATACTACTATTTACAAAAAGGCTATTGACAATACCTGCATACAAAAAGAGTCTAATAACCCACCCAAAACGCATACATTGACACACCGATGGCACTTCAGCAAGCTTCCCTTGTAACAAAAGGGTGGCGAAGAAGTAAATTTCTTGGTCTTATTTTTGCTTCAGGCTAAGTCTGCTAAAATTCTATCCCAAAGAATCACTATTTGAAGAACAAGTTCGAGCCAAAAATAGTGTGAAGCTAAATTTTCTTGCTGCAGTGAATCAACTCTCAGAATGAGTTTTGAGCCCAAAAAAGAATTAATTATCCAGCAATTTCCGAACACCCAAAATTAAAAATGATTCTTAGAATCACAAAATTCATCAAAATTAGTTCTTTGAAAACATGCCAAAACACAAGCCAGACTTTGCTGATAGACTTTCCTAAGTCATTTTATGGGTTGAACTCTTCTTCCCACCAACCACCATGATGGCAATGATAATGGCGACAACAAGAATAACGATTATGTGATTGTTCCAATCTTCTGAAAACAAGAATAACGACAGCCTGATGACACGATCGATGACGCATCGTTTCCATCTTAATTGTGCTCTGGTTGTTTACTACATTTTACTTTCTTTTGATTCATTTTACTTATCATGTTCTTATTGTTTTTTCTGTTGGAATTTACATATTTGGGCCACCAAACCAGTTCATCGGAACCATCATGGCTGGAACGATCAACATTGCTGTGGCAATGTGGTTGCTGAATTCTATTCCAAACATATGTGATGATCAGATACTCCCCCCGGACAGTCCTTGGACTTGCCCAAGTGATCGTGTCTTCTTCGATGCATCTGTCATCTGGGGTCTTGTGGGACCCAAACGAATCTTTGGAACTCTTGGAAACTACACAGCACTGAACTGGTTCTTCCTTGGCGGTGCCTTGGGGCCACTTCTGGTCTGGCTTTTACACAAGACGTTTCCCAAGCAAACTTGGATTCCACAAATTAACCTCCCCGTCCTCTTAGGAGCAACAGCTATGATGCCTCCAGCAACAACAGTGAATTACACTTCTTGGGTTTTGGTTGGCACGATTTTCAATTTCTTCATCTTCCGGTACCGAAAGAACTGGTGGCAGAGGTATAACTATGTGCTTTCGGCAGCTCTGGATGCTGGGGTTGCTTTCATGGGGGTGTTGCTCTACTTCTCACTCAACATGGAAGGTAAAGGCTTGGACTGGTGGGGTGCAGGTGGCGAGCATTGTGATTTAGCTTCTTGTCCTACGGCTAAGGGTATAGTGGTTGATGGGTGTCCCGTCTATTAATTGAGTTTTACAACATTTTACTGTTCATATGTATTGGGTTTCATGACCTCAAATTACTTAACGTTTTTATTTCTGGATGAGATGTTTGATCATTAGTTGCCTCAATAAGAAGATAAATGTTGCACTGAATAGATTCGGGCCCGTAAGTTTGTCACTCAGTAACTTATATCGCACAAGAATACTAGAACCAAATTTACTCAGACAAGTTTTACTTTAGAAAACACTTACTCAATAAACTCACTTAGGGTAAGCGAAAACGAACAGAGACTCAATATTTTAAAAACCAAACTGAGCATATAAATAGTGGATAGTGATGAACATTTCTGAACCACAAGAGATGGAAACAGGAAAAAGAAGAAAACAAACATGATCATATCTATACTATCAAGAACACAAGCAGCAATCAAAAGAAAACAACAGAGACAGTCAAGTCTGATCTACTCAAGTATTGAGCCACTCCGCTCATCATCTATATGATCATTACAGTAGCAATAACAAATTTTAAAGAAGCACACTTGTGATAAATTGTATGTTTCTTTTCTCTATATAAATTACAAGTCAGATAGTTGATATTAACTGACAGTACATGTAGAGTACATGTAGAGGTGTCAATTGGATTGGATTTGGATATTAATTGACAGTACATGTAAAGGTGTCAATTGGATTGGATTTGGTCCAACCTGATCCAGTCCAATGTGAGTCCACTTACAAATGGACTGGACCCAATCCAGCCCAAATCCAATACAAACCAAATTCAATCCAATCCATTAAAATGTAAATAGATTGGATTGGATCCAATCCAAACTGAATGAAATATCAAAAATTATATAAAAGCGCTTTTGGCACTGAAAAAACACTTTTATAAAAGTAGTTTGATAAAAATATTTTCACAAAAGTGTTTTTACAAAAGCACTTTATTAAAAGTACTTTTTAAAAGTGATTTTACAAAAGCACTTTTAGAAAAATACTTCTATAGACTTTTATAAAAGTACTCGTAAGTGTTTTTGTAAAAGTACTTCCATAAAAGTGCTTTTGTAACAGTGCTTTTGTAAAAATATTTTTTTCAAAGTACTTTTATAAAAGTACTTTCGTAGAAGTGTTTTTGTAAAAGTGTTTTCATAAAAGTTCTTTCATAAAAGTGCTTTCACAAAAGTACTTACATAAAAATTTTTTGTAAAAGTGATTTCATAAAAGTGCTTTTGTGTAAGAGTACTTCCATAAAAGTGCTTTTGTAACAGTGCTTTTGTAAAAATATTTTTTTCAAAGTACTTTTATAAAAGTACTTTCGTAGAAGTGTTTTCGTAAAAGTGTTTTCATAAAAGTTCTTTCATAAAAGTGCTTTCACAAAAGTACTTACATAAAAATTTTTTGTAAAAGTGATTTCATAAAAGTGCTTTTGTGTAAGAGTGCTTTCATAAAAGTACTTTTGTAAAAGTGCTTTCGTAAAAGTACTTTTGTATAAGTACTTTTGTAAAAGTGATTTCATAAAAGTACTTTTATAAAATTACTTTTGTAAAAGTATTCTTATAAAGTGCTTTCGTAAAGATACTTTTCATAAAATTACTTTTATAAAAATGCTTTCGTAAAAGTAGTTTCATAAAAGTGATTTTATAAAAATGCTTTCGTAAAAGTAGTTTCATAAAAGTGATTTTATATTGGCTTCAGTTTTGATTGATTTCAAATTAGACAAGAGTTTGACCTCATGATCAGATTATTGGAAATTTGGTTTAGGTCCAATTCAAACCAATAAGAATATGGACCAATTTGTTTTGGATTGACCCAACCCAATAATTATAATGGACAATCCAAATCTAATTTGATAAGGTTTAGATCGAATTGGATCCAAATCAAAACCGATCAATTGACACCCCTAAGTACATGGACCAACATCTCCAACTTCCAAGCCCACCCACCTCACCTGATGATCTGAGTCTGGGCGTTCATCAACTCCATGAAATACCATCTTATGAAACCATGGTGTTCAAAATGCAAATAGCTCTTATGAATCCTCATCATCTTCATCCCAGCAACCCTCATCGAAGACTACTAGAATGTACTTCAACACCTACACTCTGTACAAGAACTAGAATGAACACCTAAAACATTACCAACAGCGCCACCCAATCCTTTGTCTACGATCGCAGATCCAGCTGGTGACGTAGACCCTCACAAAAAACTTGAATCTCCATGATAAAATCATGAACCTCTTCACTTCATGGTTTATGGCCATGGTCCTTGCTTATGTCGTAGACCCAAGACTAGCCAATACAAAAGACAATGGTAGGCTGTCTTCATCTTCGACGGTAAATATTTTAGTATCAACCTCCCTGGAATCAGAAATAACTAGCACAAGGACATTCACCACATCTACTTTAGAACTCATTGGTCTCTCAGGAATAGAAGGTAGAGTAGTGGAGTCATCATCTGCACGAACAAAATAGTCAGACGAATTATGAGAATAAGGAACATAACCTTTGGGAGCCCTAGGTTCAAAATCCCTATAACCTTTCGGATACCCTGAAGATCTTTACCTAGACCTTTCCCACGCTGATACCCAAGGGACCTCATAAGCCGAACTGGCCTAGTTTGAAACAAGTCTTTCTCTTGAGCTATGACAGCTTCTTCCCTTAAATCCTCGGTGGTGTAACATTTCAACCGAGAGAGAAAAGCCTACATATCTTTAACTACTTTTAACTACTTTGTCGATGCCTAAAGAATCTGTTGCTGCCTAGGATGGGCTGAGTGCAACACTGTAATTTTGCTTTCGAGCCAAAGGCTGGCTGAGGATTCTGAAGTCTGCTGTGGTTGAGGACTGGTAGGTCGGACCTGCGGAGAGGGAGAATGTCAGAGGCCCCGGGTGCTAACCCGAGGCGGGGATTCTGGCAATCAAATTAGTACGGGTGCAACACCAGGTGGGCGAGGCCTGAGGCGAGAACACTCAGATGAGGCCACAAAGGAAACTAGAGAGTTCTTAATAGTCTTGAGTCTAGATTCTAGATGTTTACTTTGGGAGGGTTGTCCCTTATTTATACTTGAAGCCACTTGGAGGTAGGTGGGCTTGGATGGCCAGGATGTGGTTCAGCCCTGAAAAGAGCGGTCATCTGAGGCCGCCGTGTGTGGCCGCATCATTGGCTCTAGGTAGCACGTCGGCCTCTGTTCTACATGTGCCCTCATTGGGTCTGCCTAGAAGCCGCCGTCTGCCGTGTGTGCGCGTGCTATTGGTTCCCTACATCATTTGCCCCCACTCTCAAGGCCGTGGAGGAGGTCTAAGCTGAGAACCTTAACTTTGGCCGAAGAGAGTGCATTGTCCTTGGAGGCGCCTATGGGCTTGTCTGATGAGGGCCTCGGCCTCGGCTGATGAGGATGCACTCAACGTCGCTTGCGGTGGTGTCGACTTGGTCTTCGTTACTGGCCATTGAGGGATGCTGTGGAGGCTTTTGCTGTCCGGAGGCCTCGGTGTCCATGAGTTCGGGTCCGTGTTGGATACGGGAGTAAGGGGCACTTGCCCTTGTCTTGTTTTTGACTGGTGCTGAGGTGAGTCTGCTTGAGGCGTCGGCCTCGACTAGGGTCACCAAGGGTAGCACTTGGTGACAAGAGGTTGTGACTTATCCACGTGCAAAACGAATCTCGCTGTTGATGAGCCATAACCCATGTGGAGGATGGATTTCAATGGCGGGCACAGACCGTGCGTGCCACGAGTTCTCGCGTTGGTGGGTCAGAGTCGTGCCTAAGATGGGCTCCGGGTCGGGGCCGTGCACAGGACGGGTCATAGCACTGTGTCCATAGGCAAGATGGGTGCTAGGCTTGCTGGGTTTTGCATCCTTCGGTTCAATGCCGCTAGGCGAACCAGTAGGCGTGGTGAGAAGACTGGTTGCCTTGCCCGATGTCATTTTGTCTTCCTGAGGTGAGCGACACGTGTCGGTTACCTAATTAGGCTATGGAGGTGGTCATTTTGTATCCGTTGGATTGGAGGCAATTTGGGCCGTTCGTTCTCCTTGACTTTTCTTCCTGTTTCCTTAGAGCTTTCCCAACTTTGTCTCCTTAGGTAAAGAACCCATTTGCATCTATGTCTTACTCCGACTACAATCTAGAGTGCTATGAACTCCTAGTGAAAGAATGGTAGGATCCATCATATGAATGCCAAAAAGGTTGCAGAATGGGTGGGAGAATTTCAAAAATTTCCTACCTTTCTTCCAACTGGGAATCGTATTCCCTGATTTTAGAATCAAGATTCAAGGATCCTACTCGAACCAAACCAGACTAGATCTGAACCAAGAACAAAGGGAAGGGTTATACCTGATACGGAGAATGAAGATCTCCCAACGTCGGTGTTCACGCCCAAAGAAAGATCCAAGATCTGCTCCCGCTGAAGATGACACAGCGACGGTGGGGCAGAACCAACAGTGTACGTCCCATGTACCGAACTCTTCGAAGAATCCATTGGAGGCTTAGAGCACCGAACCAAATCAGTCTTTCAGCAAAGACTGAACTCAAGAACCAACTTCTTGATCATCCATTCAGAGGAGTTTGAACCAAGTAGTAAGGCGGTGGCGGCTGGAGGAGAACCCTAGAGCTGAAAGTGGCGTGAATGCTGATTTCACTCCAGGGAAGGTGAGATTCTATCTCAGATTGCAGAAGTTGTTACTGCAAAACCCCCTAGGTTGAATTCTTGTAATTCTAGATTAGGGTTTCCTCCTTTCTTAGTGATTAAGAAACCTCCTAATTCTATTAGGAGTTATCCCAATCCAAATCAGCATTTGGATAGGGGATAATCTTAATCCTATCTGCAGATTAGGTCAGCCACATAGGTTCGCCCCAGCCTTTGTTACAAGGCCTAGCCGAATTCACTAGAAAGCCCAGTGAACCCCTCGAGCCCATAACGTGGACTTTATGGGCCCAACACTTACACTAAGTGGTCCCTGGGCCAAGCCATTTTATAAAAACCTAGGGACTGTGGGCAGATGCAAGATTAGCCCATCAAGTATTACCCTAAATGGCCTCACACTTAACCTCTTAGCCCGTAATGATCAAACACTGCCTGACAAGGGAGGACCTCTCCCTCGGCTGCAAGGAATAGTGCTACACTCTCTACTAACATGGTTCCTGGTAATTAAAACCATTTGCAAACATTTTGAAACCGTATATAAGTATATATCATATATATAAAATTTGCAAAAACAAAAATTCCAATGATTGAAATCAACTGCCGATAGATGCAAGATTAGCCCATCAAGTATTAACCTAAATGGCCTTACACTTAACCTCTTAGCCTGTAATGATCAAACACTGCCCGATAAGGGATGACCTCTCCTCAGCTGCAAGGAACAGTGCTGCACTCTCTACTAACATGGATCCTGGGAATTAAAACCATTTGCAAACATTTTGAAACCGTATCTAAGTATATATCATATATATAAAATTTGCAAAAACAAAAATTCCAACGATTGAAATCAACTGCTGGCAGTTTGGTTTCCATCAGAGAGAGTGCATCCCCGATCATTACCTTTGTCTGACAAAGGGGCTGATCCTGTCACTATGATCACCCACCCAGATGAATTCTCAGACTGTCCCAACATACTCAGGTTTTGACCCCCGCTAAGGATCTCACTGATTGGCATATCAAAGACAACCCAATTTGACACCTAGTGCAGTATCATAATCGAGTCTAGGGGTCAGGTGTAACTTTCCAGTTTTGTCCATAAATCTCCAAGGTCCAGGGCAATACTAGAAATCTGGTCCGGTTCAAGGATTCGAGTAATCCTACACTGCGTGTACCTTGGGTCTCACCCTGGCAGCTGAGACAAGCCACCCCAACACTTGGCAGCACACCAGTGTTAGTCTTGGCAAGATAAATCTCCTAGACTTATCCAACGGCTGTGAATGTTCTAAACTAACACGAGTCTCATTAAGTGTCCAGTTTAAGGGTCTTACACAGAAATATACCACTCAACATGAATCAAACATGTACTTTATTTATTTACACTAAATGTCAAAAGTACATCAAAACTGATTGGAGCTAAGGGCATACAAAACTGTCTAACACCTAGACCCTTCAGGAGCGAGCTGCTTTCGAAGCCCGTCAGCCATTACTAACGGTGGGGATGTGTCGAGCGAGCCCATGGTCCTAGCTCTGAGGGCTAAGGTTGAGGTGCTGAGGAAGAGGATTACCTCTATAGGTGTTGAAAGCAGCTGAAGGGGCAATGACTCTTCCAGTGAGAGTGTTGGATCTATGAGGAGGTCCCCGAGTTCAGCCCGAGGTTGGTGACTGAGTATGTGGCCCAAGGGGTAAGCATAGAACACCTTCTATGCTCGGAACATGATAGTATCCTTGACTTCAATTAGGTGAAGGCCTTGGCTAGGAAGTATTACATCCCTCAGTCCTATAGACTTAGGGTCTCAAGCTGCTGAGGTAGTACGACATCTCGATCAGCCAGTCATCATTGCTATGCTGGTGGTGGCTCGACTTCGAAACATAGAGCTGACCCAAAAAATTTTCCGTGCCATGCTTGTGCCGAGGCCACACCCTCATGAGGAGGGTATATACTATTTCCAGTCTCAGATAGGTTGAGCCATAGACAACCTCTATGCATAACTAGAAGAGTAAATTCTTCTTTATGTTCTGTCCCAAGGGTTGGTCATTAAGGTCGGGCTGGGGGGAGCTTTGCTTGCCGGTCGAGAAGGCCAAAGTCTTTCTTCAGGACGATGAAGACGAGGTGATTACCCACATTCGCATGTTGGGGATGATCCGAGCCAAGCCCCTAGTGAAGGAAGAGCTCCCTTTGGTTTTTGCTAGGCTTAGTCCCACCCGCCTTGGTAGGGGAGTTCCTACTTTTGGCTCTTAACATATTGACTTTCTCGTCAGTTTGGAGGTACTGATGCCTGCCTTGTTTCCTAATAAAGATGTTGGTCAATGCCAAGATAATGTTGCTTGAGAAGGCTAAGTCTAAGAAGAAGACGCCTGGTGACTGCCCATTGAAAAGACAAACATCACAGGAGATGGCGTTGGCTGAGAGGACACCTCGGCCTCCAGTTCCTACTGCTACTAGAGCCGACCGAGGTTAGAGGCCAGTCATGGGTACCAGCACTGAGAATTTGGCCGGAAGAGCTTGGCTGATCCTCGTCAACCCCCTATGGGAAGAGGGTGGTGCACAAGGACTGCCCGACTGAGGAGGAGAAGGTTTTAGCACGCCCATGGGGCCCTCAGACAAGGGGGCCTCACCCTTCAAGTCCCCACCCTTCATCTGAGCCACAAGGTGAGGGGCAGTTGGTGACACGATGGACGTTTTGTCTTTAATGGGATGTTAGAGAGGGTGACTCCCTCGACACCAGGGGATCGACAGGGCCTTGATCAAGGGGATGCTCCCTTAGAGGGACCATTTGGCGATGATGAATGAGAGCCCACTGGTTCTCTGAGATTATGCTCTCGATCTCTTGTCCGAGGTACATTTCTTCTTGCTTAACTTTCTAGGTTAAGACCATCTTTCCTGTCTAAGTTACTGACGAAGGTGTTCTTGATGCAGGCAGACAGGTATTTCATCGGTCTAGGCGACCGGGTCAGGCTTCTTGTCCAACACCTGAAGAAGGCCGAGGAGTAGAAAGAGCAGCTTGGGGTGTGGTTTGCCAAGGCCGAGAGTGGCCGAGAATCAGCTACCTCGGCTATGAACGAGGAGAAAGAGCTGTGGAGGACACTGGAGGAGGACCTTACAGCAGTGAAGTCCCTTACGTCCGAGTTGAAGGAGGCCTTGAAGAAGGCCGATGACATGCTGAGGCAATCTGAGCAGAGGCGTGTCCAATTGGACGAGGCCTTGGCGGTTGCCCGGGCTCAGGTGATGGTGGCCAAGCAGAAAGCTAAAGATGACATTGCCACCTAGAGGATGTCGGAGGAGTACCAGCACTGCCTCATTGACTATGGGGCGGACTCCTATTTGGAGGGCTTCAAGGATGCAAAGCTTCTAATACTGAAGCTGATGCCCAACTTCCTGATGGATCAGTTGAGGCTTCCAAGAGAAGAAGTCCCTCTTACTGTTGAGGGTTCAACTACTCTTGTAGCCAAGGTCCCAACTATTGAAGTCACTGAGGTCCCTGCCCCCACCGCCGTGGATGCCTCTTAGGCTGCTCTACTTCTTCCCCGTTTCTTTTGTTTGATTTTTTTTCTTGACTTACTTTTTGTAAAGGGCTTGACCTCCCCATTCGAGGCCTATTTTTTGTAAAGTGCTAACAATGAATACTCAATGCAAAGACGTTGTCATATGAGGTGGCTTGTTGTTAGTTGTCCACTTAGGAAGTTAATTTAAAGGAGCTCATCCGAGGCCGAGTTGTGCCGCCGATATGGTCGGGGCCCCTTTTCTCTATGGGAAGGAAAGAGAGGCAAAGCCCTTTTCTCACTTGGCTTGCTTTCTAACCCCATCAGGAATTCATTGGACGAGGACGGGGTGAGCCGCCGAGGCATCAGGGCTTTTGCCCTCCTGACCTTTGCCCCTCTAAGTAAGTAAAGCCGAGGTGGCCTGATGCCTTCGAGGGGTTGGGGCGAGGGATGTACCTTAGCTGGCCTAGCTTAGCTTTCTTAGGGGTGCCTTGGGGTGTGATCCTTTAGGCGGCCAAGGTCACCATGCTCTTCCTATTTGGCGAAGTACTTAGGTTATTTTAGTGTGATTGTTTGTTATAGGCCGAGGTCCTTGTCGTTCCCTGCCTTAGCATGAAGGCGGGGTGGACGTATGGTTCAAGAGGAACCGTGTGTCCTTACCAGCATCTGGTCTAAGTGTGTAGCCTCAAAGGAGGTTGTATGCGTCGGCTGGTCATACGGCTAGGGGTGTAAACGGAGCGAATTTGAATCAAATTAGGCTTGATTTGAATTCAAAACCGATTAAAAATATAAACATTCGTATTCGATTCGATATTCGATGGTTTTTGAAAACACTAAATCGAATTCGAATTTGTTTATATAATCGAATATTCAATTTTGATTCAAATTAAAAAAAAATTTAATGTCAATCTATCCCAACTTCACCAGACGAATAAGAAGAAACCCAATTCAAAATTTTTTTCTCATTCTCTATTGATCCAACCTCCAAGAAACAAAAAGAAAATACAAATAAAAAAAGCTTTTGAATAATAGCCATCGATTTGGTATTGCTATGTTGGCGTGCTCTACAACAAGCATAGAGAGATTGCTATTGGTGTATTCTGCAATGGAGAGATTGTTGATCTCCATATTCATCTCTACAAAATGCATAGAAAAGAGAGAGAGAGAGAGAGAGAGAGAGAGAGAGAGAGAGAGAGAGAGAGAATGCAATTCAAAAATAAAGAATAAAAAAGGTTTAAACATGTAAAGCTGTAACAAATCATAAAAGGTGGAGAAGAAATGCAGCCATGAACCAAAGAAGAATTGAGAAGAAACATAGGCTTGAATCGAAGAAGAAGAAGAAAGTGAATAGTAAAGTTGAAATGTTTCAAATGCAAATAGTGGGAGGTAATAAATGAGACAAGCGCCAATATTAAAATAATACTTAAAAAGTGGGAGATAATTAATGTGGCATGCTTCTTATTCAAGAAATCATCATTAGAAATGTTAAAATAATACTAATAGGTGAGAGATAATTAATGAGACATGCATCTTACTCGAGAAACCAGCATAAAAAAGTATTAAAATAATAGTAAAAATGAGAGATAATTAATGAGACATGCCTCTTATTCGAAAAGTCATCATAGCCTGTGAAATAGTTTGTCTTTATTCAACTTTTGCTATTAAAATAATATTAAAAAAAGCTTTTCAAAAGCCATATTTGATGTACTTTAATAAAATAATATGTTTATTTAACATAAATATAATTATAGTCATCATTTATTATAATTATAATTTATATAATTACAATTTATATAATCGAATCGAATCAAGTGTTATTCGAATTCGATTCAATAAATTAATCAGTATAGATGTGTTATTCGAATTCGACCGTTAATAACATTCGAATCATCCGAATTTGATTCAATTATATCGAATCTCAAATACGAATTCAGATTTTGGAATACCATTTACACCCCTACATACAACCGAGGGGTCCTGGCAATTAATGACATAGAACTTTGTACACTAAGAGTTGGAGCCGAGGGGGGAGAACTTTGCACTTCTATTCATTGTTCAGCCAATAGGGAGTGCAATTACTAATAATACATCCAAAGGTTTTTTGAGTTCCATGTTCGAGGGATTGGTCTTCCATTCAGATACTCAAGCTGAAATGTGTCGGGGCTGACAACTTGCTTGATTCTATAGGGACCTTCCCAGTTGGGGCTGAGCTTGCCCACACTGGGCTCAGGCGCCATGACTTTTCTAAGGATGAGGTCTCCTTCCTTGTAGTGTCTCTCTTTCACCCTTGAGTTGTAGTAACGGGCAACCCTTTGCTAGTAGGCCGCCACCCTAATTTGAGCATGTTCTCGGACTTCTTCCAATAGGTCTAGGTTTGTTCTAAGTTCTTCATCATTCTCGGCTTGATTGTACACCTTGGTTCGAAGCATCATCTGGTTGATCTTTGCTAGAATGACAACCTCAGTGCCATAAGTTAAGTTGAATGAGGTTTCTCCTGTGGTTGTCCGAGGTGTTGTCTTGTCGGCCCAAAGGCATTTGGCTTTACCGAGCCTGGTCTTTAGCCCTTCTAGGATAGTTCTGTTGATGACCTCGGCTAGGCTGTTGGTTTATGGATAGCCCGCTAAGGTATACTACTACTTGATGTCAAGGGAGGTACACCATTCTCTGAATGTCACGTCATCAAATTGCTTCCCATTGTCGGTGACTAGCATGTGGGGGAGGCCAAAGCAGCGGATGATGTTCTTTCAAAATAAATTTTGTATCATCCTAGCCGTGATAGTAGCCAGGCCAAAGCGGAGGATGATGTCCTTGGTTGAGGAACTCAAATTTGTTTGAACCAGCTGGCTCGAGGTTAGATCGAGTTGATGGGCCAATTGAATGGCTCAATGCTTGCACTATTTTTGACACGGGTTTGTGAGCTCATTGGATACACCATTTTAGGCACAGGCCGGTGGGTGCACCATTTTGTCTTCTTGAGGTCACGCGTGTGTGGTATGTGGCATCAAATCGGCATCATTAATTTACTTTAATCTGGGTCATTGGCCACCTTTATAAAAGGGGGAGTAGGCGAGCCATTTCAGTTCACCACTTGGACCGTTGGATGCCTTTATAAAAGGGGGTGTAGGCAAGCCATTTCACTTTACCACTTGGAGAGTGTCTTTGCCTTGGAGTTTGACTGTCATTTTGTGTTGTTTTTCAAGTGTTTTGAGCTCTTTTTTTCTTTAGTAAGATGTCTTGCACTACCTCCTCCCTTTCTTCTTTCTCCAAAATAGCATGGGGGAAAGAGTGTGGGTAGTCCTCAGCGTGAGATGAATAAGGTTAGGGCTATCAATGCCAACGTGACCAAGGTCAATGAGGGTGATGTGATGTGAGAGGTTGATTATGACTGTGTAGATGAGATCAACACCAACGCAACCGAGGTCAATGAGGGTGATGTGATGTGAGAAGTTGATTAGGACTGCATAGATGAGGTTACTGAGGCTAACATGCAATTAGAAGGACAAGCCCTCAAGCAAAGGTTTGAGAAGCGGTTTGCCTCAGCTCCATGCAGCCTTTCCTCGGCCGATGTGGCCCCAATCCGGGTGGCCTACCATATCTCAGAGTAGTATGAGGTGAGGTGTCCTGGGATAGGTGAGAGGGCCACTTTGGATCAGACCAAGGAGATATGTGTGTATGTCCACAACTTGATTGCTAGTCTTAGGTTTCCTTTAGACCCTGGGGTAGTGGTAGTGTTGAGGTCTTATTGGGTTCTGCCTGTTCAGTTGATGCCGAACTCATTTTGGTACTTGGTTGGGCTGCTTTGCTTCGGACACAACAGCTGTAGCCATGGAGGCCCCATGTCATTCTAGCGATGGCATGCCTCGGTAGGCAAAGAAACCGAGGCCAACAGAGGAGGTGGTCTTGGTTGACTCCGAGGTGGTGAGGATGCAGTCCTCAGTTGGGTTAAACTTCTTTGTAGAGGGGGGATGCCCCGGGGAACACCTCAGTTAGAGATGGTGATGGAGTCGAGGTCTACGTACTGTGTTGGTCGGTTTGGCTGCATGACACCCTCAAGACCACAGGGATGGCTGAGCAACTCACCTAGGGTGTGATGCTCCTGGGTATAAGGAAGGAGTGCGACAGTCACACCAGTAGCTTCTTGGAGAGCATGGCTCTTCATTCGATCATGGCGGTAAGCTTGACTCCACCTGCTTTCCCTTGTCCTTAGTAGTTCTTTCATGTACTAACTATTTAGTATCTTGCAGTTGGTGTTTGGTTGTTGGCCTCATCGACCGCCTATGTGGACTATGGTGATTATATAATGTGCGAGAGGTTGAGAGCACCCCGTTGAAGGCGGAGTTGGCCGAGCTCAAGTGCGGTGTTGAGGAAAGGGATGAAGCTGCCTGTAAGATGAAGGGTTGCATCCACAATCTCAAAGAGGCCTAGGAACAACTATAGAAGGGGCTCGAGGAGGCCGAGGAGAAGGTATCTCGGGTGAAGGAGGAGGACATCATCGAGTACAAGGCTTTGGAGGCCCATTAGAATAAGTTGGATGACAGTGCCACTGATTCTTGGAAGGAGGGGTTCTCTCTCTATCAGCGGCGGTAGATGTGCCAGTTCTCTTTGAGATGCTAGTGCCATTTGGTAGTTTGGCCTGTTTGAGCCTAAGGAGCCACCTCGCAAAGATGTCGTTGTTGTCAGTGTCCAAGACCATGTTGAGGACCCATCGATGGAGAATTGATGTCTTTTTTTGTTGTTTGAGCCTCTGTATTCAGCTCGGTATGTCGGGATTCGTGACAGATGTATTGCCTCTTTTATTAATGGAAGCTTACTCTTTTGTTGAACACATTCTGTGTTGTTTCTCTTGTTTTTTTTTAAAGTTATTTCACTTTAGAAGGTTGCATTACCTCTAGGGGTGCAATGACCATTGGGGGTCTTGGTTGGTCGGAGTGCTTCCGAGCCCTCATCATCGTGGGGGAGCTTGGTGGCCTTTGGTATTCGCAGAGATCGCACTCCTTGGTATCAGGCTGTCCATGCTTCTCGTGCAGATAAACCCCGTCATTGAGGCATGTGTGTTTGTGGAGTCCGGTTGCTGCCCTCTTTCGTGTTTGGGTAGGGGTACTGTGCCCACCTTGTCGTGCTAGGCTGGTTTTGCTTGGGGCCTTAGCCATTTTTGGTCGGTTGGGTCTTAGTTAAAGTGTTGGACCTTTGTGTTCGACTCGGTCATTGAGTAGGGTCAGCCATTGTTCATAGTGATGAACTTACAATTTATCTATAATTTTTGAGGACTTTAGCATGGATTTTTATGCCGGTTTTATTAATTTTTGCCTTAATTTAGCTTAATGCTAAGAATAAGTTCAGGGATAATTAATCCAAGAAAAGGAAGGAAAACGGTAAGAAAAGAAGGTTCAAAAAGACCAATTTCAGTCCAGCCCGGTTGTGGAAGCAAGAGAGAGCACTTCGACCCAAGAAGAGCAAGTGAATTCCTTGAGAAAACCCAAGAAAATAAAGCCTAGCTATGAGTAGAATTCGGCCCAGCAAGGAAGGCCCATTCTCAGCCCAAAAGAGCAACTCAATGTATAGCTATCATGTGCTAAGAGAGAGCCTAAGTGCAGCCCAAATAGCAGCCCTTAGGAGGCTTTCAAGAGAGCTCTAGAAAGTTCAAGAAAGGGGTGTAATACACCCCATTCTAGAGGCTTCAAGAAGGGGCAAGAGCCCCCTTGAAAAACTATATAAGGAGGCCTCTAGGAGGGGGGAGAGGTGTTCAATTGCTTGAGAGGAAGGCTCTCCCACTCTTAGAGGTTCGGCCACCTTGAGAGAAGAGAAGAGAAGAAGGCTAGGCGCAAGGAAGAAGAAGAAGAAGGGCTGAAGGAAGTTCAAGACAAGCAAGCTAGAAGAGAAGGTGAGTTCGAATTGAGGGTTTGTGATTCAAAGATCTTTTGTAATAAATCAATTGTAGTTTCATTCTCTTTTGATTCGAATTCAGTTTCTTTGTTATATTTTCTTTCTTCTTTCTCCCTTTTTCCATTCTTCCTTGATGTATTTCAGCTTGTAAAATTTCAGTTCAGCAATCTAATTATTTTTGATTCATTCAAATGGTCATGAATTGTACTTGAAGTTTCTTGAATAAGGGTGTTATTGTAGATTAATTCGGCCAACTAACCTTCAAAACTCAGATCTGAGATTGCAAGATCTGAATTGCTTGAAAGAGAATTCAGATCTGCAATTTTCAGATTGGCCGAATTAATCTACAACTTGGAATTCATAGAGTGCTTGAGAGAGACTCTAGGAATTCAGATCTACTATTCAAGAACTGAATTGAGTGTAAGGTTAGAGATAACTTGCACAATTCAGTTGGTGATCAATTCAGATTTGAATTGATGCCTTAGAAGTGTTTGAATAAATGCATGCATGGGGATTAGATTCTTGCTAGAGATAGAAGAACCGTCACTCATGCATAGGATGAACATGCACTTGAGAGAGGCTGTTCATGACCTTGGGGTTTCACCAAACCAAGGCTCAATCATGATTTATTCGAATAATACAAATTGATAGATTGCTGAATTCTGAGATTGACATTTACTGCTTACTCTTCTAACCTGATTTGAAGGCAATTGGGCCAATGATTTAGATAGATTTTAATTTAGGATTTTTTAGCTTTCATTAAAGTTTTGATTTATTTGTTGATCAGATAAGAAGTGCTCAATTTAGTATTGGTAATTGTTTCCTAAATCCTCGTGGGAACGATACTTCACTCACTACTTTATTACTTGAACGGCTAGTGCACTTGCTAGTGTCACAATGAGCTACAAATCACATAGCATAGTCTTAATATGCCCAACCATTTGTCTGGCGGGGTTATGTGTGCAGTGCTGTGTTGTGAGGTCCTCGGCTGTTAGACTTTGGTCGGGTCATGTGTGTGGTGTGTACTTGACTACTGTTGGGGGAAATGAGACTTTATTTAGGTGTTATATATACATGAAATCCTCTGTCCTATTCATTGATAGTACATTCTAAGGTTCCTAGTGCTCCAGCTCCTCGGCATCAGCTTCCTATCGAGGTCTTCTAGTCTGTAGGTGCTTGGACCAAGCACTTTGATCATCCTGTACTATCTTTCGAACTTTGGTACTTTGGTATCATAGTACCTAGTCATCCTCTATTGTTGTGTTACCTTCTGGATGTGTGCTCGATTGTGGGCTTCTTCCACTAGGTCAAGATTAGCATGAAGGTCCTCATTGTTCATCTCATCCTTGTAGATTGGAGAGTGGGAAATCCGATCTCCATGGGGATCATCGCCTCGGCTCTAAACACAAGGCTAAATGGGGTCTCTCTGGTGGCCGTGTGCAGTGTGGTTCTATAAGCTCAGAGGATGCTCAACAACTTTACGACCCACCTGCTTTTGGCATTATTGAGACTTGTCTTCAAGTTGTGGAGCAAGGTTCCGTTGTCACAAGTCAGACAAGAAGCACAAGAAGCTCAAGAAGCTCAAGAAATGGCTGAGCAGAGGACTATGATGGACTATGCCAAACCCACTCTCACTGGAGCTGCCTCCAGCATTATCAAGCCCAATATTGCTACTAACAACTTTGAGATCAAACTTGCCATCATACAAATGATTCAAAACACGATGCAATTCTGTGGATTGGCCCACGAAGATCCCAATGCACACATTTCTAACTTTTTAGAAATTTGTGACACCTTCAAACACAATGGGGTAAGTGATGACGCTATTAGGTTGAGGTTATTCCCATTTTCTTTGAAGGATAAAGCCAAAGCATGGGTGAATTCATTACCGGCAGGATCAATAGCTACGTGGGACGAAATGGCCAGCCGTTTTCTCTCTAAATATTTTCCCCCTTCTAAAACTGCTAAAATGAGGAATGACATCACTACTTTTTTCCAGCAAGAGGGGGAATCTTTATATGAGTCATGGGAATGATACAAGGAGCTGTTAAGGAGAGTTCCTCACCATGGCCTCCCCATTTGGTTGCAAGTGCAGACTTTCTATAATGGTCTTACTGACTCAAATAAGACCATATTAGATGCTGCAGCCGGAGGATCCATAAATAATAAAACTCCTGAGGTTGCCCATGCACTTATTGAGGAAATGGCAGCCAACAACTATCAATGGCATTCGGAAAGAACTCAAACTAGGAAGCAACAAGACTTGCATAATGTTGACACTTATACAGCACTATCTGCACAAATAGGAGCACTCAGTAAGAAAATAGATGAAATGCAAATAGCTGCCATGCATGTGCAGCCTCTTAATTGTGAATTGTGTGGGGGAAGCCACATCAGTACAGACTGCCAAGTTGGCAATCAGTTCAGACCATCTACTGAACAAGTTGACTATGTCAGCAATTCGTTAAGACAGCAGGGTTACCAGAGTCACCATACTTTTCATCCAGGATGGAGGGGACATTCAATCCAGTCCTGGCCAAATCAACATACTTCGAAGCCGTTCCACCAGACTTATCATCAGCCTGAACTAAAATCCAATTTGGAGGAACTGATGACAAAATTTATAGCAGGTGCAGAAACTAGGTTCCAGAACCAGGAAGCCTCAATCAAAAACCTAGAAAACCAAGTGGGGCAATTGGCACAATTAATCTCTTCCAGACTACCGGGAACTCTTCCAAGCAACACTGAAGTGAATCCACGAGAGCAGGTGCAAGCTATTACCTTAAGGAGTGGAAAAGAGTTGCCTGAGGTAGAAAAGAAGAATTGGGCTGAACCCAAGGCAGAAACAAGCCTTGGGACCAGACAACAGAAGACGGAACAACTAGAAGCACAACAAGGGATGCACCAACAACCACAAGTTCCATTCCCTAACAGGCTGAAGCAACAAAAATTGGAGAAGGAATTTGGTAAGTTTCTTGAAATATTTAAAAGTTTACATATTAATATTCCTTTTGCTGATGCTTTAGCCCAGATGCCACACTATGCAAGGTTTTTGAAGGAATTATTGGCAAACAAAAGGAAACTGGGAGATGTGGCTACAGTTGCATTAAATGAGGAATGTTCTGCTATCCTTCTGAACAAGCTACCTCAGAAACTCAAAGATCCAGGGAGTTTCACTATTCCTTGTACCATTGGCAGTTTAAAAATTGAAAAAGCTTTATGTGACCTGGGAGCTAGCATCAATTTAATGCCATATTCTATCTTCAAGAAATTGGGGTTGAATGAACCCCAACCCACTAGAGTAGCATTACAATTGGCTGATAGATCCATTAGACATCCTAGGGGGATCATAGAAGATGTGTTAGTTAAAGTTGACAAATTCATTTTTCCAGTTGATTTCATTGTGTTAGACATGCAAGAAGATGTGGAGGTCCCGCTTATCCTAGGGAGACCTTTCCTGGCTACCGGGAAAGCAATGATTGATGTCCAACAAGGACAACTCAGCCTTAGGATACAAGATGAGGAGATAATTTTTAAAATGTCTAATGCTATGAAACATGCACCCTCTAGTGATGATTCTTGTTTTATGATTGATGCCATTGAATTGACAATTGATGAATGCTTCCAGGTAAGTAGAATAACTGATCCTCTTGAACTCTGCCTCCAGCAGGGAGAACTTGAAGAAGGAGAAAATGAAAAAATAAACCTCATGATAGTAGACCTGAACGATAAGCCTTAATTCAAGGGAAAGGGGTTTCTTAAATTAGAGAACTTAGGCAAATTGCCTGGACCATCAGGTAAGCCATCACCCCAAGAACCCCCCACCCTTGAACTGAAGCAATTACCATCCCATTTAGAGTATGCTTTCCTTGAGGAACCATCAGATCTCCCCGTGATAATTTCCGCAGCGCTGAATCCCTTACAAAGAGAAAAATTATTAAGAGTGATGCGGGAACACAAAAATGCTATAGCTTGGAAGGTAGAAGATATCAAAGGCATTAATCCATCAATCTGCACTCACAGAATTTTGATGGAAGAGGACAGCAAGCCTTCCGTTCAACCCCAAAGGCGCCTGAACCCCAACATGAAAGAAGTGGTAAAGGCTGAAATAATTAAGTTGTTAGATGCTGGGATCATTTATCCTATTTCTGATAGTTCTTGGGTAAGCCCTGTGCAAGTTGTGCCCAAGAAAGGGGGTATGACTGTTGTTCCAAATGAGAAAAATGAACTCATCCCTACTAGAACCGTCACCGGATGGCATGTGTGTATTGACTATAGAAAATTAAATGAAGCCACCCGGAAGGACCATTTCCCTCTCCCATTTATGAATCAAATGTTGGAGAGGCTAGCCGGGCATGAGTATTATTGTTTCTTGGATGGATATTCAGGGTATAACTAGATACCAATTGCACCAGAAGATCAAGAAAAGACCACTTTTACTTGCTCATATGGAACCTTTGCATACCGAAGGATGCACTTTGGGTTATGCAATGCCCCAGCAACCTTTCAGCGATGTATGATGTCTATATTTTCTGATATGGTTGAAAAATTTATTGAGATCTTCATGGATGATTTTTCAGTTTTTGGCTCTTCGTTTGATGCATGTTTGAATAATCTGGAACAGGTGCTTACTAGATGTAAAGAAACACATCTTGTGTTGAATTGGGAGAAATGTCATTTTATGGTGCAAGAAGGCATAGTGCTTGGACACAAGATCTCTCAAAGAGGTATAGAAGTCGACAAGGCCAAGGTGGAGGCAATTGAAAAATTGCCAACCCCAACATCTGTTCATTCTTTGAGAAGTTTCTTAGAACATGTCGGATTCTATAGGAGGTTTATTAAGGATTTCTCAAAAATTTCCAAGCCATTATCTACCTTGCTTCAGAAAGAAGTGCCTTTTGAATTTTCAACTGAATGCCTTCATGCTTTCAACATCTTGAAAGACAAATTGATCCATGCACCTATCATGGTAGCACCAGATTGGACCCTCCCATTTGAATTAATGTGTGATGCGAGTGATTTTGCTATAGGAGCTGTTTTAGGACAAAGAATGAACCAACATTTTCAGCCAATTTACTATGCTAGCAGAACCTTGACTGGACCCCAACTCAATTACACCACCACAAAAAAGGAGCTGCTAGCAGTAATATTTGCACTTGATAAGTTTCATTCATATCTGATATTATCCAAGGTTGTTGTCTACATAGATCACTCGGCATTAAGGCACTTGCTTACCAAGCAAAACTCAAAACCAAGACTGATCAGGTGGATCCTTTTATTGCAAGAGTTTGACATTGAGATTAGAGACATGAAGGGTGCTGCAAACCTGGCTGCTGACCATCTCTCCCGGTTGGACACGGTAAGCTCAAAAGAGGAGATAACCAGCAACATTCGAGAAGAATTTCCGGATGAGCAGTTGTACTCAATACAGAAATACTCATATCCTTGGTATGCTGATTTTGCTAATTATCTAGCTGCACAAGTCCTTCCTCCTAACCTTTCATATCAGCAGAAAAAGAAATTCCTTTCTGATGTAAAATACTATCTGTGGGAGGAACCCTTTTTGTATAAATTGTGTGCAGATCAGATCATAAGGAGATGTGTCCCCGAGGAGGAGATGGAGTCGGTACTCCAATTTTGCCATGATAAAGAAGCAGGAGGTCATTTTGGAGCTAGTCGCACTGCAGCCAAGGTTTTGCAATCAGGTTTTTATTGGCCCACACTTTTCAAAGATGCCCATAGGTATGTGTCCACATGTGACAAATGCCAAAGATCGGGAAACATTTCCCGACGGAATGAAATGCCCCTTTCCAATATTTTAATCTGTGAAATCTTTGATGTTTGGGGTATAGATTTCATGGGACCTTTCCCGAATTCTTTTGGGAATAAGTACATCCTTGTTGCAGTTGACTATGTATCCAAATGGGTAGAAGTCATGGCTTTACCCACAAATGACTCAAGAAGGGTGGTACACTTCCTAAAGAAGCTATTCTCTCGATTTGGCACTCCGCGAGCTATAATTAGTGATAGGGGAACTCACTTCTGCAATAGCCAATTTGAGAGGTTAATGCAGAAATATGGAATTACACATAAATTAGCTACCCCTTATCACCCTCAAACCAGTGGCCAAGTGGAGTTGGCTAACAGGGAACTCAAAAGAATTCTGGAAAAGACCGTAGCATCTGCCAGAAAAGATTGGTCCATCAAATTAGATGATGCATTATGGGCATACAGAACTGCATTTAAGACACCCATTGGCATGTCCCCCTACAGATTGGTCTTTGGTAAAGCATGCCATTTACCAGTTGAATTAGAACACAAGGCCTATTGGGCTCTTAAATTCTTAAATTTTGACATTCAGGCCACAGGGGCTAAAAGGCGGTTGCAATTGAATGAATTGGATGAATTCAGACTTACCACCTATGAGAATGCCAAAGTTTATAAAGAAAGAATAAAAAATTGGCATGATAAGAACTTGCTGAGACGGGACTTTTATGTAGGCCAACAGGTTTTGTTATATAATTCTCGTCTCCGCTTGTTTCCAGGTAAGCTGAGATCCAGGTGGTTTGGACCCTTTACCATTTCACAGGTTTTTCCCCATGGGGCTATAGAACTCACCCACCCGGTTCAGGGCACGTTTAAAGTAAATGGTCAGCGCCTGAAACCATATTTAATGGGCGGTATTGTACCCCCTCCATCCACTGTTTATCTTGATAACCAATAATCTTTTATGCTTGCTCATGAACAGGTTAAGGAATCTTTTTGTCATTTATCTTTTTAGAATATTAGTTAGTAAAATAAAGATCTTTTTCTCAAAATTCCAATTCTTTAAGGACTCAATTCATCATTTTCTTTTCTTCAGTTTGCTCTAGCAAGTGTGATCCCCTAACACTACGAACATTGAGGACAATGTTCATCTTAAGTGTGGGGGAGTGAGCCCGAGGCTAGAGTATGAGGGCTGAAACCATGCACCCCAACACACATATGCAGGCAATGACATAACCAAAAAAGACTGGAACCCCTCAAATTCATTACTATTTATTTGATGATTTTTTTTTTAAGAAGGAATTCAATGAGTTGAGGGAGACTAATGTACTTGTTAAGTTTTTATTCTTGTGAATAACCCAGTTTGATATATGCATGAGAAAAGGAGAGCTGAATATGCCTTTCAGCATGACTAGCCCTAACTTCCTTCATGTGTATGGAAGCCCTTGATTTCATTGTTAATGGTCAAGAAAGCTAGTGCACATCTGAAGTGTTGATTCTTGAGGTTCAATAATTGCAAAGAAGGACAAAAGCCCAAATTGACTCCGCTATTTTGAGCTGAATAGTAAAACTAGCAGCTTAGAACATGAGTCCTATTTACCTACCTCAAGTAAGTGACCAGTGTGAGATGGAGCATAAGATGCACTCACACCAAAAAAAAAAAAAAAAAAAAGTAAAAGAGAGAGAAAAGTGTGTGAGATGGAGCATAAAATGCACTCACACCGAAAAAAAAAACGGTGAGATGGAGCATAAGATGCACTCACCCTTAGAAATAAGTAATTGTGGTGACAACTGAGGTTCAAAGGGGCACTCTAAAGTTGAACCCTCATTAAGATTTAGTTACAGATGTGAAACTTAGTGAAATTTGATTATTAACCTTGACAATTAAGGAGCTGATTTATATATGAATTAGGAGTGAAGGGTAGACTATGATGAAATTCATATTCTCCTTTCCTTGGATCTTATACATATCTTAAATAGTAATTTACAAGAATAAGAGTTGAGCACTTACAAAAGTCCCCCGACTACTGAATGAATTTCTATCTTAAAAAGTTCACCAGGTAAATGGTAAGAACAGAAGGGGGGAATATTCAGTTTATGGCTGATGTCCTTGCTTGAGGACAAGCAAAAGCTTAAGTGTGGGGGTATTTGATGAACTTACAATTTATCTATAAATTTTGAGGACTTTAGCATGGATTTTTATGCCGGTTTTATTAATTTTTGCCATAATTTAGCTTAATGCTAAGAATAAGTTTAGGGATAATTAATCCAAGAAAAGGAAGGAAAAAGGCAAGAAAAGAAGGTTCAAAAAGACTAATTTCAGTCCAGCCCGGTCGTGGAAGCAAGAGAGAGCACTTCGACCCAAGAAGAGCAAGTGAATTCCTTGAGAAAACCCAAGAAAATAAAGCCTAGCTATGAGTAGAATTCGGCCCAGCAAGGAAGGCCCATTCTCAGCCCAAAAGAGCAGCTCAATGTATAGCTATCATGTGCTAAGAGAGAGCCTAAGTGCAGCCCAAATAGCAGCCCTTAGGAGGCTTTCAAGAGTGCTCTAGAAAGTTCAAGAAAGGGGTGTAATACACCCCATTCTAGAGGCTTCAAGAAGGGGCAAGAGCCCCCTTGAAAAACTATATAAGGAGGCCTCTAGGAGGGGGGAGAGGTGTTCAATTGCTTGAGAGGAAGGCTCTCCCACTCTTAGAGGTTCGGCCACCTTGAGAGAAGAGAAGAGAAGAAGGCTAGGCGCAAGGAAGAAGAAGAAGAAGGGTTGAAGAAAGTTCAAGACAAGCAAGCTAGAAGAGAAGGTGAGTTCGAATTGAGGGTTTGTGATTCAAAGATCTTTTGTAATAAATTAATTGTAGTTTCATTCTCTTTTGATTCGAATTCAGTTTCTTTGTTATATTTTCTTTCTTCTTTCTCCTTTTTTTCCATTCTTCCTTGATGTATTTCAGCTTGTAAAATTTCAGTTCAGCAATCTAATTATTTTTGATTCATTCAAATGGTCATGAATTGTACTTGAAGTTTCTTGAATAAGGGTGTTATTGTAGATTAATTCGGCCAACTAACCTTCAAAACTCAGATCTGAATTCTCAGATTTGAGATTGCAAGATCTGAATTGCTTGAAAGAGAATTCAGATATGCAATTTTCAGATTGGCCGAATTAATCTACAACTTGGAATTCCTAAAGTGCTTGAGAGAGACTCTGGGCATTCAGATCTACTATTCAACAACTGAATTGAGTGCAAGGTTAGAGATAATTTGCACAATTCAGTTGGTGATCAAATCAGATTTGAATTGATGCCTTAGAAGTGTTTGAATAAATGCATGCATGGGGATTAGATTCTTGCTAGAGATAGAAGAACCGTCACTCATGCATAGGATGAACATGCACTTGAGAGAGGCTGTTCATGACCTTGGAGTTTCACCAAACCAAGGCTCAATCATGATTTATTCGAATGATTCAAATTGATAGATTGCTGAATTTTGAGATTGACATTTACTGCTTACTCTTCTAACCAGATTTGAAGGCAATTGGGCCAATGATTTAGATAGATTTTAATTTAGGATTTTTTAGCTTTCATTAAAGTTTTGATTTATTTGTTGATCAGATAAGAAGTGCTCAATTTAGTATTGGTAATTGTTTCCTAAATCCTCATGGGAACGATACTTCACTCACTACTTTATTACTTGAACGGCTAGTGCACTTGCTAGTGTCACAATGAGCCACACATCACATAGCATAGTCTTAATATGCCCAACCATTTGTCTGGTGGGGTTATGTGTGCAGTGCTGTGTTGTGAGGTCCTTGGCTATTAGACTTTGGTCGAGTCATGTGTGTGGTGTGTACTTGACTACTGTTGGGGGAAATGAGACTTTATTTAGGTGTTATTTATACATGAAATCCTCTGTCCTATTCATTGATAGTACATTCTAAGGTTCCTAGTGCTCTAGCTCCTCGGCATCAGCTTCCTATCGAGGTCTTCTAGTCTGTAGGTGCTTGGACCAAGCACTTTGATCATCCTGTACTATCTTTCGAACTTTGGTACTTTGGTATCATGGTACCTAGCCATCCTCTATTGTTGTGTTACCTTCTAGATGTGTGCTCGATTGTGGGCTTCTTCCACTAGGTCAAGATTAGCATGAAGGTCCTCATTGTTCATCTCATCCTTGTAGATTGGAGAGTGGGAAATCCGATCTCCATGGGGATCATCGCCTCGGCTCTAAACACAAGGCTAAATGGGGTCTCTCTGGTGGCCGTGTGCAGTGTGGTTCTATAAGCTCAGAGGATGCTCAACAACTTTACGACCCACCTGCTTTTGGCATTATTGAGACTTGTCTTCAAGTTGTGGAGCAAGGTTCCGTTGTTACTTTGGTTTGTCCATTACTCTGTGGCCAATGAACCACTGTTGTCCAATGGTCTATTTTTAGCTCGGTGTAGAAGGCTTCAAACATTTAGTCGATGAATTGGGATCTATTGTTGGTGATGAGAACCTGAGGGATGCTGAAACGGTAGATGGTGTTTTTCCATGGGAAGCATTGGGCATTCTATGTGGTAATGCGTGACAGTGGCTCATCCTTCACCCACTTTATGAAATAGTCCACCACGATAAGTGATAGCTATAATTATATAACTATTAGACAGTCTTGTATGCCCTTAGCTTCAATCGGATTTGATGTACTTTTGTTATTTAGTGGAAATAAATTAAAGTGCATGCTTGATTCATGTTGTTTGGTATAATTCTATGTAAGACCCTAAAACTGGACACTTATGGAAACTTGTGTTAGTTTTAAATGTTCACAGCCATTGGATAAGTCAGGGGGGATTTATCCTACCAAGGCTGATACTGATATGCCACCAAGTGTTGGGATGGCTTGTTTCGGCCATCAGGGTAAGACCCAAGGCACATGCAGTATGGTATTGCTTGGACCCTTGATCCAGACCAGATTTCCAGTATTACCCTAGACCTTGGAGACAGATGGGCAAAACTGGAAAGTTACACCTGACCCCTAGACTCGATTATGACACATCAGTAGGTGTTGGATCAGGCTGTCTTTGATGTGTCAATCAGTGAGATCCTTAGTGGGGGTCAAAACCTGGACATGTTGGGGCAGTCTGAGAATTCATCTAAGTGAGTGGTCATAGTGACAGGATCAGCCCCTTTGTCGGACAATGGTAATGATCGGGAATGCACTCTCTCTGGTGGAAACCAAACTACCAGCAATTGATTTCAATCGTTGGAATTTTGTTTTGCAAAATTAATATATATATGTATATATGTATATGTACAATTTCAAAAGATTTGTAAAAAGTTTTAATTCCCGGGAACCATGTGAGTAGAGAGTGCGGCACTGTTCCCTACAGCCGAGAGAGAGGTCTTCTCTTGTCGGGTAGTGCTTGATCATTAAGGGCTGAGAGGTTAAGTGTAAGACCATTTAGGATAATACCTGATGGGCTAATCTTGTACCTGTCCACAGTCCCTGGGTTTTTATAAGATGGCTTGGCCCAGGGACCACTTAATGTAAGTGTTGGGCTCATAGGGTCCATGTGATGGGCTCAAGGGGGTCACTGAGTCTTTCAGTGAATTCGGCTAGGCCGAACCCATGTGGCTGGTGTGTAAATCGATGCTTGGGTCCCACGCTATACAAAGAAGCCCAACTGGGCAGTAGATTGGAAACTGGTTAAACACTGAACACTTAATGGGCCAAAAGCCCATTTTGAACTGGGCTGATATGATCACCTGTTCATGGGGCGAATCTGAGTTTAATGTTGGTAAAAGGATTGGGTCTTTAGCCTTATCCACTCTAAGAGACCAAATTCAAATTAGATTTGAAACTGGTAACCTCCTGATAAGATCAGGAGTTAACTAACTTAATTTGTAGATAGGATTAAGATTATCTCCTATCCAAATACTGATTTGGATTGGGATAAATCCCAAAATATTGGGAGGTTTCTTAATCAAGAAGAAAGAGGAGAAAACCCTAGCAGAAATATCAGATTTCGAACTAGGGTTGTGAGTATGCAAGAGGCACCTCCTGCAAATTGAGATTAGATCTCTCACAGACTCCAGAGAGAAGAGACAGTTCTGCCCTCTTCGTCCCTAGACTTCTCCTCCTTCAGCCGCCACCATTGCCTGTTGGAAGATTGGATCTTTGCAGCAACAGAAAGTCAAGAAATCAGTTATTGACAACAGTCTTGCAAGAAAGACAAAAGGATTCGGTGTTCAAGGTTTCTAGAGGGTTCTTACGAAGAATCCAGTGTGTAGGACGCACCCTACTGGTTCCGTTCCATCCACAGCTGTGTCATCTTCAGCAGGAGCGGATCTTGGTTTCTTCTTTGGGCGTGAACACCAATTTTGGGAGATATTGTTTCTCCAGATCAGGTATAATCCTTCCTGTTTCCTTTTGGTTCAGATCTGGTTTGATTATGGTTCAAGTGGAATCCTTGAATAATGTATTCTAAATTTAGGTAATATGATTCCCAGTTGGAAGAAGGTAGGAAAATTTTTGAAATTCACCCACCCTTTCCGCACCCTTCATGGCGTCCATTAGATGGATCCTACCATTCTTTCAGTGGTATCAGAGCCACAGGTTCGAATCTTGAACCAAAAGAAAATCAGATTTGACCTTGCACAGATGGATAGAAGATGTTCTGCCAAGATCTGTGTAGATTGCTTTCTTTTTTTTTTCAAGAAATGGTTTCTTGTTAAGGGCGTTTTATCTGAAATTAATTTTTGTTAAATCCAAAATTTATTTATAATTTTTCTTTATTTATTTTGATTTAATGGACTGTTCGAACCTGGAGATCGCAGTGCAGTTTTGGCATAGATGGTCTGCGCACCCTTTTTTCATTTATTTTATTCAATTCGGTCTGTAAATATATATATTTTTTTATTTTTCTAGACTGGATGTATAGGATTTGATCAAGAATGTAATTAATTAATAGAAATATGATTTCTATTTTTATTTATTTTCTTGATTAAAGAAGAAGGAAGAAGATGGCGGTGTTGGAGATTTGCAGATAGAGAAATCACCTCCTGCGATTTACATTTTATGAAACTGTAACATTTGTGATTAACCTTTATTTTGTAGGTGGCACGAACAGTCCATATTTGATTTGTGATTATCTAAAATCAAAATTATTAATTTCAGATCTCTCATGAATTAATTCTTGAATTGAAAATCAGTTTTGGACTATTTTGGACTAGATTGGACCAAAACTGTTTGGACCAAATCTGAGATTCGAAGGGGGCTATTTTTCAGTCCATATTTCTCACACTGGTTATTCCAAATCTGATGTTCAATTACAGGGATTAATTCGGCCCACCTGTAAAGCCCAGTTTTAAAAGGTTAAAACTACAAAAGCCCATTATTGTGAGAAAAGCTGTATGGGCCGAACTGCTAACTACTATTCAGCACATACACCTAGTAGACATTAATTGTTAATGCTTTAGTTTTTTAAATAGGCTGTTCGATGGGCTTTACAACAGTTAATTGATTGGATCAATTCTTCCTTTACATGTGATGTTTGGATGTTTGATGTGCTGTGACCATGGGCCATAAGCGTTTGGCCCATGTTGACTCGTTAGTGGCTCTTGTGCACACCATGGCTGAATGCACATCATTGCCATGGTGTCCCTTAAGATCATTGGATGACCCCCTCTCTACTTGGTGGGCCCCATAACCCTGAAAAGGGATGCGTACAGAACCCCTAGCCGATTGAGGCCCACCAGAAATCTGACTTTAGGAAAGTTAGTGGGAGCCACTTTGGTTTGACCTAAATTAGAACTAGGGCGTAATTTTGTTCCCTCGAGCAAATATGAATGTGTGTGATAGGGAGATCCATATGATGGACTCTCTAAAGACCTTCCATCATTAGCACAATGATGGGTCCATCAGTAATGAGGAAACGTACCATAAAATTGGGCTATCCATTTGCTGTTGGACCTGTTAGAGTGTTTCATTAGATGATAGGGGCGTCATAGACCGATGTGGGAGGGGCTTCACCAGAAAATAGGAACTCTCTCATGGTACCTTGGCGTAACCTGAATATGATGGGTGTGCATTCACTGGACAGAAAGGTTTACCTGAAAACGGCTCTGAACCTTGTCTGACAGAGGCCAAAGGGAAACTCATCTGATGAGTGGATATGATCCGTCACAGAAAGGTGATGGGGTTATGCAGCTGAAACAGTTGGCTTCATGCACCCTATGTGATTTCCGACATTTCCAGAGACATTCCATCGTCTCCGTCACTGAGAAAGGAGGGAAAATCTTAGAGATGAATAAATGGGAATGGAACATAGATTAAAAACCATATCTATGTAGGTAACATGAATCAAACTAAGGTTGTGGACTAACGTCTTTGCTGTTTTATCAGAAAATGGCAACCGGTCAATTTGCAAAGCTTCTAGACAATAACAAGTTTAAGGGCCCAAACTATGCCGACTGGTACAGAAATCTTATGCTGGTCCTAACTTCTGAAAAGTTAGATAAGGTGGTGAAAAATCCTACCCCGGAACATCCAGGTGATAGGGCTTCTGAGGCCCGTAGGAGGGACTACCAAGATTGGGAGGATAAGAACTCCCTAGCCCGCTGCTTTGTCATTGCCTCATTAGACAACTCAATACAGAGGCAGTTCGATCTCGAACTAGCCAAGGACATATTGGATAGTCTAAGAACAATGTATGAAGAGCAGAATCGTTCTACTCGACAGAAGGTCCTGAAATTGTTCATGACCACGCAGATGTCCAAAGGGCAGAAAGTTCATGACCATTGTCTTCGGATGATGGGATACATTAACGAACTCGAAGCTCTTGGATCCGGGCTAGATCTTGGCACGCAAGTGGATGCCATCCTGAATTCTTTGCCCTCTTCTTTCAATGCATTCACGATGAACTATAATATGAATAAGCTGAATGTCAACGTTTAGGAACTCAGCAATATGTTGTAGAGGGTCAATGATCTTTTAAAGAAGGATGAGCCTGTGGTTATGCTTGCTAAAGCTAACAAATCGGGCAAGAAAAAGAAAAAGGCAAAGAAGCCCCAGAAGAAAGCTGCCAAACCCAAGAAGCAGAAGAAGAACAAGGCATATGATGTCTGTCACTTCTGCAAACAGACCAGCCACTGGAAGAGGAACTATCCTGCCTACCTGGAATCTAAGAAACGTAAATCGAAACTTGTGTCATAGAAACTAATATGTTAGTTACTTCTGTGTCCTGGTGTGTTGACTCCAGGGCTTCAACTCATGCATGTAACTCACTGTAGGGTTTCAAAGTTAGCAGAAGATTGAGTGATGGCGAAGTGACACTATTCTTGGGAACGACTGCAAGTGTTGCAGCTGCGACGGTAGGAACCATAGAATTAGTTTTTAGATAAGGAGTCCTTGTACTTAAAGATTGTCTTTATGTACAGAACTTGAGAAGAAATTTAATTTATGCTTCTAAACTGTGTGCTGATGGATAAACTATTTATTTTAGTAAACGGAATAACAAATTCATCGCATGCGGGGAACTGAAGAGTGGTCTCTATGTTCTACATCCTTCTCTAGAAACTAACCTAACCAAAACTACGTCGGTCAAAAATCCCAAGAAAAGGAATCGTGATAGAGTTAATCCCATGTGTCTCTAGCATTACCGACTTGGCCATATCGGTGTTGACCAAATCACAAGACTGGTAAAGGATGGTCTTTTGGATTTTCTAACCGTAGAAAATCTTCCCACTTGTGAACCTTGCCTTCAAGGTAAGATGACCAAGCGGCCATTTGACGGTAAGCCTGAAAGATCTGGAGGCACACTTGACCTAATACATACTGATGTATGTGGTCCCTTGTGTGTTTGGACATGGAATCAACACATGTACTTCATCATCCTTACAGATGATTTTTCACAATATGGTTACGTGTACCTAATGAGACACAGGAAGTCGAGAAACAGTTAGGGAGAGAAGTTAAGGCCCTTCGATCGGATCGAGGTGGCGAGTATCTCTCTGACAAATCCAGGGACTACTTAAAGGACAATGGGATAGTGTCACAACTAGCTCCCCCTGCTACACCACAACTCAATGGTGTTGCATAGAGGAGGAATATGACATTGTTGGACATGGTCCGATACTTCTCGTATGCTCAAAATTACCCACATCCTTTTGGGGATATGCATTAGAGACTGCTATCTACGTGCTGAATCGGGTTCCAACCAAATCAGTTCCGAAAACTCCATATGAACTATGGACCGTAATGAAGCCAAGTGTAAGACACTTGAAGATTTGGGGTTGTCCTACACACGTTAAAACAACAAGTGCGAGCAAGTTAGAATCCAAAATCAGCCGTTGCCTATTTATAGGCTACCCAAAGGATTCAATGGGTTATCTATTCTATGACCCAAGTGAGCAGAAAGTGTTCTGCAGTCGAAACATCCAATTCTTAGAATCTGAATACATCATGGACTCTCACCGTTAGGAAATAGTTCTTGATGAGGTGGGAGATGTCCCACAAGTTCTAGGTAGTGACCAACCTAGAAGGTCCACCCGGGTATCCAGACCACCAGTCCGATATGGTTATGACTAGGATACCTACCTGGTGGAAGCCTTGACTAGTGAAGAGGATCCCGTGACTTACGCGGAAGCTATGTTAGACATAGATTCCCATAAGTGGGTGGAGGCCATGAGAGCTGAGATGGACTCGATGGAGACAAATGGAGTCTGGACTTTAGTAGATCCACCCTCTGGGGTAAAAGCAATTGGTTGCAAATGGATCTACAAGAGGAAGAAGGGCCCCGATGGCAGGGTTGAGACCTACAAAGCTCACTTGGTGGCGAAAGGGTATACTCAGAAAGAAGGCATCGATTATGAGGAAACCTTTTCGCTCATGGCCATGCTTAAATCCATTAGGATCCTGCTAGTTGTAGTAGCATACCATGACTACGAGATTTGGCAAATGGATGTCAAAACTGCGTTTCTGAATGGAGATCTTAGTGAAGATATCTACATGCAGCAGCCGTAAGGCTTCATTGCTCCTGGTCAGGAACACATGGTATGTAAACTCAATAGATCCATATATGGACTTAAGCATGCTTCTAGGAGTTGGAACATCCATTTTGATTCTGCCGTCAAAATGTTTGACTTTGAGCAGAATCCGGATGAGCATGAGATCTTAGTGAAGGGCCATGGACTTCGGATGGGCATGAGAAAGGCTGCTGGCTGGTGGAGATTTGAGTGCCTTTGACAGTGGTTGCACCTTTAGATGAGCTGAATTGCATATTGCTTCATGGTAGGCAAGAAGTAGCCCTGTGGAGTGCCTTGAATGTCAAGGTCCATACACCAGGGTGGTCTCCGCAAATACCCTCGTGTATCTCCCTGAGGACATAATCAGCTTTGGCTGGGTGCAGACACCTCAGGCAGGGGAGAGTGTGACCGACGATAGAGTTGGCCTCGACTAAGGTAGTACCGAGCCAACCTATGGGTGAGCCTTTTATTCTTTGGTTCGGTCCTTAGGAAGGGTGCCATTCTAGAGGTATTGTATGATCGAATCCATACATGATGGCTCTTGCTAGACAGGGAGGACCGCTAGAGTTGCTTCCAAGATGTTGGGTTGTGCTAAGGTGTCCATCTTGACCATGGTGCTGAGGTCGGTACGCGGCGAGCTGGAAAGCTTTGACAGGGTGTCAGCTTGGGTGTTCTCAACTCTGGGGATCTATAATATGGAATAGTGCTTGAGCTGTCTGGCGAGCTCCTGCACTTTATGCAGATAACTTGCTGTGGTTGGCTCTCGTGCCTCAAATTGACCAATGACCTAGTTAACCACTAGTTGGGAGTCATTGAAGAACTTTACGCACCTTGCTCTGACATCTAGTGTGAGCCAAAGCCTAGCTATTAGGACCTTGTATTCTGCTTCATTATTCGACTCCTTGAACTTGAACCTCAGGGTGTGCTCAAAGATGGTATCATCTGGTCTAAGGAGAATTTTCCGACGCCGCTTCCTTGTCGATTGGATGTTCCGTCCACATAGAGGGTCCAGACTAGCGGGATCTCGACTAGGTTTTGAGTTGAGAATGAGCACTTAGCCAGGAAGTCAACTAGGGTCTGGGCTTTGGTGGCAAGCCAAGGTGCGTACTCGATGTCAAACTCGCTTAGTTCTACGCTCCACTTGATTAGGTGCCCTGATGTGTTTGGCCTATGTAGTACATGTTTAAGTGGCAGGTCAATGAGCACTAAGACGCTATGTGCCTTGAAGTACGACCTAAGCTTCCTTGCCGAGGTGGCGAGGGCCAGGGTGACCTTTTTGAGGTTTGAATACCACGTCTTGATGCTCATGAGTACCTTGTTGGTGTAGTAGATCGGCCTTTGGGTCTGGCCTTCCTCCTTTACTCAGACCAAACTGATCACTTCATTGTTGGTGGACAGGAAGAGCAAGAGCTAGTCTCCCAGGTTCGGCTTCATGAGTAAAAGTGGCAATCTCAGGTAGTGCTTCAACTCCTGGAAGGACCATTTGCACTCTTTAGTTCACTAGAAGTCTTCAACCTTTTTCAGTGCCTTAAAGAAGGGTAGGCACGAAAACTTTGACATAAATTTGCTCAGTGCGGCTATTCGTCTAGTGAGCTGCTGCACTTCTTTATACGTCTGTGGGACTGCATATCCTGCATGGCCTGAATCTTCTTTGGGTTTTTGTCAATTCCCCTTTATGTGACCATGAAACCTAGGAACTTGCCGAAGCTAACGCCAAAGGCACACTTTGTCGGGCTCGTCTTCATCTGGTATTTCTTGAGGGTGCAAAAAACCTCCTTTAGGTCGGCTAGGTGCTACTTTGCTCTCTTGCTCTTCACCAACATGTCGTCCATGTAGGCTTTCACATTTCGTTTGAGTTGTTCCTTGAATATGTGGTTCATCAGCCTCTGGTATGTGGCACTGGCATTCTTCAGACCAAAGGGCATCACCTTAAGTAGTACGGTCCTCGATCTATAGGTAGTCTTCTCCTGGTCGTCTGGATGCATCTAGATCTGATTATAACTAGAGAAGGCATCCATGAAGCTCAAGAGTTCATGCCTCGCCGTTGCATCGACGGGCTAGTCTATCCTTGGCAGGGGGAAGTTTTCTTTTAGGTAGGCTCTGTTCAAGTCAGTGAAGTCAATGTAGATTCTCCACTTCCCATTGGTTTTCTTGACCATCACCACGTTCGCCATCCAATCCAGGTATGTCACCTCTCAGACGAAGCAGGCATCGAGTAGCTTCTACACTTTTTCGTTGATCACTTGCCACCATTCAAAGGTGAAGCAACTCTTCTTCTACCTCACGAGTCAGTAGCCATGACCTTGAGGTTGATTCCTATCATATCTTTTGCTGACTAGGTGAACACATCGGCGTTGTCTCTGAAGAGTTGTACAATGATGTCCCGGAGATTGCCTTCTAGGAGGGATCCTATCTAAACGGTTTTCTCTGGGTTGATGTTGAAGAAGGGCTCCTTGATGAGGTCTACCACAGGCTGGTTGCGCTGTGTCAACAACTTATCTCTTAGATCTATATTCTTTGTGGTGAGTTCCTTACTAGTGTAGGGTCTACCTCTACGAATGATCAGGAAACACTACCTTGTTGTTCTCTGGTTTCCTCAGGTGGCACTTATTCCATAGGGTGTTGGAAACTTCATGGCCAAGTATTAGATGGAGATTGAGGACTGCAGCATGTTCAACATTGGTTGGCTGATGATGGCGTTGTAGGGTGACAGGATCTGAATGGCAATGAAGTCCACCATTGTCGTGGTGGTGATGAGGCCATCACCTATCAGCAATGGCAATGTGATTCTCCCCTGAGGTATCAGTGAATCTCTAGAGAATCCTACCAGAGGGATGTGGATTGGAATTAGTCGATCCTTTTCGATGTCGAGCTACTTGAAGGCCTCTTCGAAGATGATGCCAACCAAGCTTCCTGTGTTTACCAGTATCCTTGGGATCTCGAAGTTGGTGATCTTGGTGGTTATCATGAGGGTGTCATTGTGCGGTCATCATTAGTGAAGGTGATGGGGTCTCCTGCCTCGATCTCTTTGGTTCCATGTTCTCAAGTTGGTTATCATAGACCTTATAGGTTGAGCTGGTTTCCCCTTTGGAGGCCATCCCTCTTGAAATGATGGCGATGACCCTGACGGGTGAAGCTCGAATTGGTGGTGCATTGTCATGGCACAGTTCTTCCTTTTGCTTGTGTTCCTTGATGTCGACGAACACGCCGAGGTACCCACACCAAACTAAGTCCTCTAGGTTCCCTATTCTTGATCTTGTTGCTCTAGGACTTCATTTTTGGGCTACCTAATGAAGTTGTGGTCACAGATCTACATCAGTATTTTGGCCCATGGCGCGTTCAATGAGGTGAAATTACAAAACATTAGCGGCAGAGTCCTTAGCCTACAGTTGGGGTGGCAATCTTTCCTTTTGCCTTCTCGATTTTCTCTCTGCTCATCGTGGTCATTCCACTTGTGGTCATGCTAGTCCTCTTCACTCATGTGTAGCTCTTGGGCTTCTTTGGCATTCATGTATTTTTGGACATGCTTCATGAGCGCGATCAAGTTGGGTAGATGATTCTTCTATAGCAAGAAGATGAACATTGATGAGCTCAAGCCGTGCATAATGGCAGCCATGACCACTGACTGGTTTAGGGCTCAAACCTAAAGGGCTTTAATGTTGAATCACGCCAAGTCTCGTAAAGTCTCTCCTTTCTTCTGGCACACCTACATGAGGCTGGCCGAGGTCTTCTTGTGCCTTTGGCTAGTAGTGAAATATGCTAGGTGATGTGTGGCTCATTGTGACACTAGCAAGTGCACTAGCCGTTCAAGTAATAAAGTAGTGAGTGAAGTATCATTCCCACGAGGATTTAGGAAACAATTACCAATACTAAATTGAACATTTCTTATCTGATCAACAAATAAATCAAAACTCTAATGAAAGCTAAGAAATCCTAAATTAAAATCTATCTAAATCATTGGCCCAATTGCCTTCAATTCAGGTTAGAAGAGTAAGCAGTAAATGTCAATCTCAGAATTCACCAATCTATCAATTTGGATCATTCGAATGAATCATGATTGAACCTTGGTTTGGTGAAACCCCAAGGTCATGAACAGCCTCTCTCAAGTGCATGTTCATCCTATGCATGAGTGACGGTTCTTCTATCTCTAGCAAGAATCTAATCCCCATGCATGCATTTCTTCAAACACTTCTAAGGCATCAATTCAAATCTGAATTGATCACCAACTGAATTGTGCAAGTTATCTCTAACCTTGCACTCAATTCAGTTCTTGAATAGTAGATCTGAATTCCTAGAGTCTCTCTCAAGCACTCTAGGAATTCCAAGCTGTAGATTAATTCGCCCAATCTGAAAATTGCAGATCTGAATTCTCTTTCAAGCAATTCAGATCTTGCAATCTCAGATCTGAGAATTCAGATCTGAGTTTTGAAGGTTGGTTGGCCAAATTAATCTACAATCACACCCTTATTCAAGAAACTTCAAATACAATGCATGACCATTTGAATGAATAAAAAAGAATTAGATTGCTGAACTGAAATTTTACAAGCTGAAATACATCAAGGAAGAATGGAAACAAGGAGAAAGAAGAAAGAACATATAACTAAGAAACTGAATTCAAATCAAAAGAGAATGAAACTACAAATGATTTATTACAGAAGATCTTTGAATCACAAACTCTCAATTCGAACTCACCTTCTTCTTCTAGCTTGCTTGTCTTGAACTTCCTTTAGCCCTTCTTCTTCTTCTTCCTTGCGCCTAGCCTTCTTTTCTTCTCTTCTCTCAAGGTGGCCGAACCTCTAAGAGTGGGAGAGCCTTCCTCTCAAGCAATTGAACAACTTTCTCCCCTCCTAGAGGCCTCCTTATATAGTTTTTCAAGGGGGCTCTTGCCCCTTCTTGAAGCCTCTAGAATGGGGTGTATTACACCCCTCATGAACCTTCTAGAGTGCTCCCTCCTTCTCTTCAAGAAACTCCTAGAAGTTGCCGCCCCTAGCTCCCTTTGGGCTGCTATTTGGGCTACAACTTAGATTACTTTTGAGCTCATGTGGGCTACACTCTAGGCTGTTATTTGGGCTAAAAAAATGGGCCTTCCTTGCTGGGCCGAATTCTCCTCATAGCTAGGCTTTATTTTCTTGGGTTTTCTCAAGGAATTCACTTTCTCTTTTTGGGCCGAAGTGCTCTCTCTTGCTTCCACGACCGGGCTGGACTGAAATTGGTCTTTTTGAACCTTCTTTTCTTGCCTTTTTCCTTCCTTTTCTTGGATTGATTATCCCTGAACTTATTCTTAGCATTAAGCTAAATTAAGGCAAAAATTAATAAAACCGGCATAAAAATCTATGCTAAAGTCCTCAAAAATTATAGATAAATTGTAAGTTCATCAAATACCCCCACACTTAAGCTTTTGCTTGTCCCCAAGCAAAGACATCAGCCATAAACTTAACATTCCCCCCTTCTATTCTCACCATTTACCTGATGAACTTTTTAAGATAGAAATGCATTGAGTAGTCGGGGAACTTTTGTAAGTGCTCAACTCTTATTCTTGTAAATTACCATTTAAGATATGTATCAGATCCGAGGAAAGGAGAATATGAATTTCATCATAGTCTAGCCTTCACTCCTAATTCATATATAAATCAGCTCCTTAATTGTCAAGGTTAATAATCAAATTTCACTAAGTTTCACATCTGTAACTAAATCTCAATGAGAGTTCAACTTTAGAGTGCCCCTTTGAACCTCGATTGTCACCACAATTACTTATTTCTAAGGGTGAGTGCATCTTATGCTCCATCTCACCCTTTTTTTTTCTTTTTTTTTTTTTTTTTCTTTCGATGTGAGTGCATTTTATGCTCCATCTCACACACTTTTCTCTCTCTTTTTTTTTTTTTGGTGTGAGTGCATCTTATGCTCCATCTCACACTAGTCACTTGCTTGAGGTAGGTAAATAGGACTCATGTTCTAAGCTGCTAGTTTTACTATTCAGCTTAGAATAGCAGAGTCAATTTGGGCTTTTGAACCTTCTTTGCAATTATTGAACCTCAAGAATTAGCACTTCAGATGTGCACTAGCTCTCTTGACCATTAACAATGAAATCAAGGGCTTCCATACACATGAAGGAAGTTAGGGCTAGTCATGCTGAAAGGCATATTCAGCTCCCCTTTTCTCATGCATATATCAAATTGGGTCATTCACAAGAATAAAAACTTAACAAGTACATCAGTCTCCCTCAACTCATTGAATTCCTTCTTAAAAATAATCATCAAATAAATAGTAATGAACTTGAGGGGTTCCAGTCTTTTTTTTTTTTTTTGTTATGTCATTGCCTGCATATGTGTGTTGGGGTGCATGAGGTGCATGGTTTCAGCCCCCATACCCTAGCCTCGGGCTCACTCCCCCACACTTAAGATGAACATTGTCCTCAATGTTCCTATTGTTAGGGGATCACAAAAAAGTAAACAACAAGAGAAATACCAAGTAAAGAGAAGGGTGTATAGAGGACTTCCTGAAGATTAATTTCCATATATGCAAGAGTTCTTTTGGTGGGAGCCTCTTCTGCTAGAATTTACTTGCAAGAGAGATCAAGAGCTTTGTTCTAACTAAAAATAATTTAAACCAAATAATAAAAAGACTACTATACACAATTCCAAACAATGTAAATAATTTAACCAGTCTGTAATACACAACAGAAACTTACAAGGCCAAGAAGTTTGAATTCTATCTAACAAAATAAATAAATAAATAAATTTAAAAAAAAACAAGATCAAAAGCCAATATAAATATCTCTTGGAATCTGATATGCAAGTGATAAACAAGTGATTTACAAGATTGAAACTAGCCTAGAAGTCTAAGAGTTCTTGAAATCAGCACACTACCAAAGTTATTTGATTTTTTTTTTTTTTTTTTTTTTTTTGGTTAGAACTTGACTTTTGAGAACAGTCACTTACAAAAACTCCAAACCTAATATCAATAAGTAGGTCTAAAATCTGTTGTAGTTAGGTCTGAAATAAGTTTGATCCCAAGAGCTTAAGACTTCTCTTTCAAGTCCCAACTTAAATGTCTTGTATGCCTCAGACCTGAAATCAGATCTGCAATTTTATAATGAAAGCAACCTTGATTCAGATCTGAATACCATTACATCAAAAATATGAAGCTCTTTTTGGACCTCACAAACATTAGTCCTAATCCAATACAACCAATTCAGATTGGGTGCAAGTGATTTAAAAGGTAACAAAACATCAAGTTCAAAGAAATTTCAGATCATGTACTCATACTGCCTCTGATTCTCATGTACTTCAGAACTGATTTTACCATTCATGGCTTAAATTTTCATCAATGAGGCAAGTCTGATGCATCAAATTGTGAATTGGGTGCTGTCACTACCCGAATTCACATCAAAATAGAGTGAGTTCAGGTCTGAGTTCAGATGAACTCAAATCTGAACCTAGCAGAATGCAGTCCTGCAACCGGCTGAACTCAGATCTGAAATTCAAATCTGAGTTTCAGATTTGAAAACTCACATGCTATTTTTTCATTGTTTTCTTTTTATTTTCTTTATCTATTTTTTTTTTCTTTTTTTCTTTTTTATAAATCTAAAACAAAATACAGCAATGCAACCAAAATCTTTTTGGATGAGTGCAGGTCTGATTGATGAATGCAATTCAGATCTGAACTCATTTTAAATTTTTTTTTTTTCGGTTGAGTGCTGCAGTTCTGCTATAGCACATCTGAGTGCCGAATGCAACTCAGATCTGCAACACTCATGATTTTGTGATTTTTTTCTTTTAGAGGGTAATAACTTCAAGATAGAAAGCAAAACAGGTCTCCTTTTATTAAAATTAAACTGAAACAAGGAAAATAAAGTAATCTACTAAAGAGAAAAGAAGCATAACTACAGTAATACAGTAGTTGCATTCAAAGCAAAAATGAAAAATTAAGCAAATTAAACCAATTATGAATGCAATGCTGAAGAACTACATCTGAAGAACTACATCTACCAGCTACACTAAATCAGCAATCAAATATGAAGTAGATCATCAATGGGAAAGAGAGCTAACTAGATCAGCAGTGGAGTTTCATGCTAATTGCTGTACTGTAGCAGCCCTGCTACAGCTCTGAATGCTAGTGGAATGCACTGCTGCTTTTATTGAATATGTGAGGCATCACAATTATTCAATCCAAACACACATCCTCACCAAATTTAGATTGGGTACAAGTGGGTAAAGCCAAGAATTCAGTCCACCCAGAATTCATAGAATGCTCTGTATCAGTTCAGTCCTCACATCATATCAACTGCATTTTAGATTTGAATTTCTCTCATTCTTTGCTATCCATTCACCCTTGAGGCAGGTTGGATGTATCATAGGGTGGATTGGGGTAGTGATGGCACCCAATTCACCTCAAACTTGCATCGGTTCAGATCTGAGTTCAGAGGAATTCAGATCTGAACTGAGCAAATCTGTAACAGCAGAATTCAGATCTGAACTCAAGTCTGAGTTTGGATCTGAATTCTCAATTGCCTTACCTTCAGTTATTGCTACCAAATTGTTTTTGGGGAATAGCAGAAGTGCCCTAGGGTGAATTGGGGTGGTGATGACACCCAATTCCCCTCAAAATTTCATCAGTTCAGGTCTGAGTTCAGAGGAACTCAGATCTGAACTGTTGCAGATTTGCAATAGCAGAATTCAGATCTGAACTCAGATCTGAGTTCTGATCCGAATTCTCAATTGCTCCTCTGGTTTGTTCAAAAGATCTCCCCTTTTTTTTTCATTTGTTTTTTTTTTTTTTGTAATGAAAGAAAGAAAAAAAAAAATAAAGTCTGAAACACAAGCAACTCTTTTAGGCTGAGTGCTGCAGATCTGAAATCTGCTGATCTGAGTGCCGAATGCAACTCAGATCTGCAACACTCATGTTTATGTGAAATTTTTTTTTTTTTTTTTTGAAGGGAACAACACCAAGATTGAATAGAAATCAAATATGCCTTTATTAAAATGAAACTAAAACCAGAAAAAGAGAGTAATCTACTTAAGAAAGAAGAAACATAACTACATGAGTACAGCAGTTGCAGTCCAAGCTGAAATGAAAAAGTTAGCAAATTAACCCAACTATGAATGCAATGCTGAATGAGATCAGATTAAGAATGCTCAATGTTTCCTAATATTGCTTCTCTAAATCCCCGGCAATGGCGCCAAAAACTTGATGTGTGGCTCATTGTGACACTAGCAAGTGCACTAGCCGTTCAAGTAATAAAGTAGTGAGTGAAGTATCGTTCCCACGAGGATTTAGGAAACAATTACCAATACTAAATTGAACATTTCTTATCTGATCAACAAATAAATCAAAACTCTAATGAAAGCTAAGAAATCCTAAATTAAAATCTATCTAAATCATTGGCCCAATTGCCTTCAATTCAGGTTAGAAGAGTAAGCAGTAAATGTCAATCTCAGAATTCAGCAATCTATCAATTTGGATCATTCGAATGAATCATGATTGAGCCTTGGTTTGGTGAAACTCCAAGGTCATGAACAGCCTCTCTCAAGTGCATGTTCATCCTATGCATGAGTGACGGTTCTTCTATCTCTAGCAAGAATCTAATCCCCATGCATGCATTTCTTCAAACACTTCTAAGGCATCAATTCAAATCTGAATTGATCACCAACTGAATTGTGCAAGTTATCTCTAACCTTGCACTCAATTCAGTTCTTGAATAGTAGATCTGAATTCCTAGAGTCTCTCTCAAGCACTCTAGGAATTCCAAGCTGTAGATTAATTCGCCCAATCTGAAAATTGCAGATCTGAATTCTCTTTCAAGCAATTCAGATCTTGCAATCTCAGATCTGAGAATTCAGATCTGAGTTTTGAAGGTTGGTTGGCCGAATTAATCTACAATCACACCCTTATTCAAGAAACTTCAAATACAATGCATGACCATTTGAATGAATCAAAAAGAATTAGATTGCTGAACTGAAATTTTACAAGCTGAAATACATCAAGGAAGAATGGAAACAAGGAGAAAGAAGAAAGAACATATAACTAAGAAACTGAATTCAAATCAAAAGAGAATGAAACTACAAATGATTTATTACAGAAGATCTTTGAATCACAAACTCTCAATTCGAACTCACCTTCTTCTTCTAGCTTGCTTGTCTTGAACTTCCTTCAGCCCTTCTTCTTCTTCTTCCTTGCGCCTAGCCTTCTTTTCTTCTCTTCTCTCAAGGTGGCCGAACCTCTAAGAGTGGGAGAGCCTTCCTCTCAAGCAATTGAACAACTTTCTCCCCTCCTAGAGGCCTCCTTATATAGTTTTTCAAGGGGGCTCTTGCCCCTTCTTGAAGCCTCTAGAATGGGGTGTATTACACCCCTCATGAACCTTCTAGAGTGCTCCCTCCTTCTCTTCAAGAAACTCCTAGAAGTTGCCGCCCCTAGCTCCCTTTGGGCTGCTATTTGGGCTACAACTTAGATTGCTTTTGAGCTCATGTGGGCTACACTCTAGGCTGTTATTTGGGCTAAAAAAATGGGCCTTCCTTGCTGGGCCGAATTCTCCTCATAGCTAGGCTTTATTTTCTTGGGTTTTCTCAAGGAATTCACTTGCTCTTTTTAGGCCGAAGTGCTCTCTCTTGCTTCCACGACTGGGCTGGACTGAAATTGGTCTTTTTGAACCTTCTTTTCTTGCCTTTTTCCTTCCTTTTCTTGGATTGATTATCCCTGAACTTATTCTTAGCATTAAGCTAAATTAAGGCAAAAATTAATAAAACCGGCATAAAAATCCATGCTAAAGTCCTAAAAAATTATAGATAAATTGTAAGTTCATCACTAGGAACTGTGTCTCTAGATTCTCCCAAGAGGCTATGGATCGTTGTGGAAGAGAAGCTTACTAGGTTCTACCGACTTCGTGTAGGGTTGCAACGAAGGCCTTGCACATGAGACCTATGGATGAATCATTGGGGTTTGAGGTCCCATTATACTTCTTGAACTAAGGTGGCCTCATCCACAATCTTTTACATGAAGATGGGCTCTTTCGCGAGGTGTGGGTCATGGTGTGGTTTTGCTGGTCGGGTTGTTGGATGAGCTATACTGCGATCTGTTTGGCTATGTTCCAGTTCACCCAACCTTTCTCATAGGTCTTGGATCTTGGTGTCACATTAATGGACTTCTCCCCTTTCATGACTGTATGCTAGTCTCAGACTAAGATGGATTCGGCTAAAGAGATTGGTTGTTGCTACAAATGTTGGCCGAGCCACTCTCTTGCCAGAACTCAAATGCCATTGTGATGGGGTCTACTACAGATGTTGTGTGCATGAGACCAATCTGGGGAGTCAGACCTCCAAGATGGCTATGGGCATTCACGATCGGATTGGGCCTTATGCTGATTTGTGTGGGGCCTTATGGAGTCCTCAGTACAAGGATCAACCATGGTAGGCGCCTAAGTGAATGGGTGAGTGGCCTAGTGAGCCTGCATTGATTGCCCCAACATCTCCATCATGGCGAGGATATGATCGACCTTCTATTGCATGGCATGAAACTGCATAGGGTCAACTATTGTCTGATGTTGGGGCTCCCAAGGTGGAGATCTGCGGAGTGAACGGGATCACCAAGATAGGGAATGGGCTCCAAAGCAGTCAAATGCGTTCTTAGGCATGGTTTCTTTTAATGTATGGTAGGAGGTTTTGGAAATGGCTTTTTGTATGTTTTCCATAGATGACACCAATTTGATGTTGTCCAATCCGAGGTGTTCCAAACTGAGGCCACAGTTAGATAGTCCTACAAACTGAATGAAGCTGAGGTGGAGGGATGAAGCCGCACATCAAGGTCACAACCAAAGGAAGAGTCAGTGGCCTGAGGAGTTGTTCCCAGATAGGCACTCCGATGCTCAAGTTAGTGAGAACTAAAAAGATCGGTCAAGGCTAAGGTTTTAAATTTTGATACAATACGCCCAATACGGGGCATGTCGTATCGTATATTTGAAAAACAGATATGGGATACACATGGAAATCGGGTATCTCATATTTTTTCATGCATATTGGACCCATATCGAGGGTTTATTGGGGTGTATTGGTAGTGTATTGATGAAAAAGATACGACCAAAATTTGAAAAAAATAAAGGGGGAAAACAAGCTTCTTTTCCTTGAAATAATGCTTCTTTCACCCCCAAATTTCTCCAAAACTCCAAACCTCATTCCTAGAGTGCTAGATTTGTAAAAGTTTGCAAGAAACAAGTGTGAATTGTTAATTTTTTTTGAAGATTTATCAAATTTGGAAAAAAATAGGTTTTTTTTTTCAAATTTTTAATATCTTGTGTTTTTTTTTCTTGAATGTTTAAATTTATGTTGATCTACATTTCTTACATTCAAAATCACATATTTTTTTTGTGTTATCAGTAGATTTATGGAAATTTCATGAAGATATTTGGGGAAATATAAATTAACAAAAAATTTGAAAATGTAATTTTTCTCTACCTATAAAGACTAAATATGTTTTAGATCTATGGATTTATCTATTGATGGTGCACGATCTAGATGCTCTTAGCTTGAGGGCAACTCGAACGTTAGTCCGCTTTGTTTTCTGGTCAAACTACAAGAAGATGAATGCTCAGAGGACTCGGGGTGGCTTTCCTGGTGTGGGTGCTCCAATGCTTAAGTTAGTAAGCTAGTGTGTGAGTTGAAAGCTTGAATGCAGGTAATCTAGTGAGCAATTAATCGCGCATACCTTGTGTCAATGAGGTTGATTCCCTTATATAGGTGAGCTGTCATGTGCTTTACGAAACACCTCCAAGATCCCCAGTCCATGCTACTAGAAATTTGTTCCGCTCCAGGAGGTGGACTTCATGTGAGCTAATAAGGCTTGTTGAGTCTATCCGATCCGGGCGGGATGAGGATAAGGCTTACGGATCACGAGCTGCTCGAACCTTGGTCTTAGCCAAGGTGCCCGAGGTTTTCTTGTTTAATAATTTTTTTTTCATTTTTATATTTTTAGAATAAAAAAAAAATACATAATTAATTATATTTTATCATTTGATCACAATGATTGAATATATTGTAATTCTATAGATGATCTATCACATCCACGAAGCAATTGAAATTTCTTCTTTAATATCTATTTTTTAATATATTACATAATGTTTATTTTTTATCATTCTTGGAAATAAATAATAAATAATAATTATTTAAGTAATAAATAATTATTAATTATATTTTCACTTAGAAGTTCTGCCAATGCATGTTTTATGGTTGGATGGGAGAGTTGGGTTTTTCCCATCCCATAAAACATTAAAACTTATAAATTATAATTTATAAATTATAGTTAAGTATAGGATTTTTAATGTAATTATAATTAACTACAATATATTTCTTCATAAAACCATTAAAATATATTTATTTAATGTATATATACCTCATTGTGGTCTTATATTTAGTGTTGTTGATATATTTTTATGATTTATTAAAGTATTTATAGTGTTCGCAAGCATATCTATGCGTATCTTAGTTTTTCTCTAATACCCATGCGTATCAAAGCCGTATCTTGATACGTCTCTTAAATTTCCTTTTTGATACACTTGGTGTTGGTCAAGATGAACCAAGGTGTATAGGCTGGTCAAGACCGAGGTAAATGCAAGAAAGGTGTTCAACTGAGTGTAGAGTCAAAAGTCCTTTACCTCGAGTGGGAAGTACCTACTTATAGTTGAGTGTCCATGTCCTAATTGGATTGGCTTTCCAGGGTTGTCAGGATGAGGTTATCTGATGAGGTCTTTGGCGGACCCCCTTGCTTCTGTGGAGTTTGCTTCCTTATCTGTGTAGAACACTCCTTGGTTGTTCTCCCTTGTTGGCCTCATGATGATGATGTTGACACGACCCAAGAAGAGTGGCCACAAGTCTCACCACGTGGCGCCTTTAGCCGGCTAGGGATTCACTCAAACAGATTTCTTCCCACCTTTTCTGACCTTTTGACTGTAGATACACACCAAGGATTTCCTAAAACTCTCTCTATCTTCCCCTATTTCACAATCGACTCACACGTTGCCACCGCCGTTGCTGCAACTTCCGGCAACAATGGTACATTGTTCTCCTTTTCCTTTCTCTCATTCTCTCCCTCTTTCTCCCTGTATCACACACTCTCACTCATTTGTTGTACCTTCTTTTCTCCCACCTTCCTTGCCTTTCCCGTTGCTACAACTTGTAGCAGTGGTGGATATAAACTCAACTATACCACCATTTCTCTCTCATTCCCTTTCCCTCTCTCATTCCCAATCCATCACGAGGACCAGCATGACTAGAAGCTGAAAGACCACAATGAGTACTGATCAAATTAGGAGAATAAGAGGTGGGATTGCCACCCTAATAGAAAACCAGGAACCCCACTGCTGATGTACCAGAACTTCACCCCATTGAACGCACCACAGACTGGCATATTGATGCAGATCCATGACCACAACTTCGTTTGGTGGCCTGAGAAGATGAAGTCCCAGAACAACAAGAGAAGCCAAAACAAATACTATGACTTCCATCGAGACCATAGCCATGAGACTAAGAGCTATCGTGATCTACGCCATCACTTGGAAGACCTTGTCTAGTGTGGATACCTCAGCGGGTTTGTAGACATCAAGGAGCACAAGTTAACACTCCTTTGGTAGACCGAGAGCTGTCATGAGCTCCCCCTGCTAGAGTCGTCACCATCACCTTGGGTGGCATGGCCTCCAGAGGAGAGAGCAGCTCAACCCGCAAGGCCTACGCCATGTTACATTAGGTTGATGACAGGGAACCGAAGAGACTGAGGCAGGACACTCCCATTACCTTTACCGATGATGACCTCAAGGGGTGCAAACACCGCATGACGACGCCTTGGTAATAACCACCGAGATCTCCAACTTCAAGGTTCGAAGGACACTAGTGGACACAGGGAGCTTGACTGACATTCTCTTCAAGGAGGTCTTCGACCAACTCAGCATTGGGAAAGACCACCTGCAACCAGTTAACACTCCTTTGGTAGGATTTTTTGGAGATTCACTGATTCCCTAAGGGAAAATCGCCCTACCATTATTGATAGGTGATGGCCTCATCACCACCACAATGATGGTGGACTTTATTGTCGTTTGCGTCCTATCACTATACAATGCCATCATCGGTTAACCAACGCTGAATGCACTATGGGCATTAATCTCCACATACCACTTGGTTGTGAAGTTCCCAACCCCTTACGAATTAGGTGTCTCTCGAGGAAACCACAGGGTTGCTAGACAGAGTTACCTGATGGCATGCGGAGGAAGAGTACACATTAGCGAGGTAGCTTCCAAGATGACATTGCATAGTTTTTGAGAACTAACGTTGACATGTTTGCATGGTCAGCAGAAAACATACCAGGAATCGACCCCAAGATCATTACCTACCAACTTAATACTAGCACACGCTACCGACCTATAAGGTAAAGGAAGAGGAGTTTTGCTTCTAAACAATGGTGGGTGATTAACAAAGAGGTGCAGAAGTTGCTTAACGCTAGATTCATTCAAGAAGTGACTTACCTGGAATTGTTAGCGAATACAGTGATGGTTAAGAAGGCCAATAGGAAGTGGAGAATTTTCATTGACTTCACCAACCTAAACAGAGCCTGCCCGAATGATAGCTTTCCACTATCGAGGATCAACCAGCTCGTCGACGCAACAATGGGGCATGAACTCTTGAGTTTCATGGATGCCTTCTATAATTACAATCAAATCCAAATGCACCTAGATGACTAGGAGAAGACCACCTTCATTACGGACTGAGAATTTTATTGTTACAAGGTGATGCCCTTTGGACTGAGGAATGCCAACACCACTTATCAAAGGCTAGTGAACCACATCTTCAAGGAACAATTCCGCCATAATGTGGAAGCCTATGTAGATGACATGCTGATGAAGAGCGAGAAAGTAATGTAGCACTTGACCAAATGAAGTTGAACTGGATGAAGTGCACCTTTGGTGTCAGCACTAACAAGTTCTTGGGTTTCATGGTCATGCAAAGGGGGATCGAAGCAAATCTGGAGAAGATTCAAGCCATCTTCGACATGCAATCACCATAGACCCACAAAGAAGTACAATGCCTTACAAGACGAGTAGCCATGCTGAGCAAATTCATGTAAAATTCTATGGACCGCTGCCTGCCATTCTTCAAGGTGCTCAAGAGGGTGAATGACTTCTAGTGGATCGAGAAGTGCAAAGTGTCACTCTTGGAGTTGAAATGATATTTGAGCTCGCTGCCCTGCTGATGAAGTTAATCCCCAGGTACCAACTATTGCTTTGCTTGTCCACCAGGGAAGAAGTGGTTAGTTTAGATCTGGAAAAGGAGGAGAGCCAAATCCAGAGGCCAATCTACTACACCAGCAAGGTTCTCACGAACACCGATATATGATTCTTGAATGTCAAAAAGGTCACCATGTCCCTTGTCACCTCGACAAGAAAGATCACTCCCTACTTTCAGATACAATGCGTCCGAGTACTGATTGGCCAACCCTTGAAGCAAGTGTTGTAGAGGTCGAAGACTTCAAGGTGCCTGATCAAGTGGAGCATGGAGTTGAGCGAGTTCAACATTGATAATGGACCTTGACCTGCCATCAAAGCCTAGGCCCTAGTTGAATGCACATTCTCAGCTAAAGATCCAGTCGAGGCGCCACCATCTTGAACCCTCCATGTGGACGGATCACCTAATCGGCAAGGGAGTGGTGTCGGCTTCATACTCCTTGGACCAAATGACATTGTCTTCAAGCATGCCCTGAGAGTTGGGCTTCAGTTTGCATTGGACATCAGAGCAAAGCGGGTTGAAAGCTTTAGTGACTTCCAACTCATAGTCAACCAAGTCACCGAATAGTTTGAAGTTTGAAGCATGGGAGCCCAACATGGCGAGCTACCTATAGAAGGTACATGAGCTTTCCAAACAGATTGAACACTTTGCTATACAATAGATCCCTAGACCTGAGAATGTCTAAGCCAACACCTTGTCAAAGCTGGTGAGCTCTCCATAGACCAACCTTGGGACTACAATCAGGATGGATACCCTAGCGCAGCCCAGAATCTCAAAAGTAGACCTAATGATACTGTCCATTCAGCAAGAGCTATTGTGGATGGACCAATCATGTAGTACCTACAAAGCGGCACCTTCCTAAAGACTAAATTGAGGTGTCTCATCCAAGGTAGGCTTTATTGCCGGTTGCACACTCTCCCCTATTGAAGTTGACTATGCTCTTAGTGAGACATACGAGGGTATCTTTTGAGACCACCCCGATGCATGAACCTTAGCATATAAGGCACTTCTGCAAGGCTACTTCTGGCCGACCATGAAGTTGGGTGCATCTTAGCTTATCCAAAAGTGTGACCACTGTTAGAGGCATTTGAACCTACATCATCAGCTAACAATGCCTCTCATGCCCAATCCAAGTCTATAGCCTTTCACCTAGTGGGGGATGGATATCCTCGAAGCCTTCCCCACAGTAGCTGAACAAAAGAAGCACCTCCTCGTCGCAATCAACTATTTTACAAAGTGGGTTAAGGTGGAGCCATTGGCACATATCACTATATAGGACTTTGGATCTCCTGCCCACAAGAACTTTGTCCACGCCTACCCACAATACACTACCCCCATGAATTGGGAACATTTCCCCCTACATAATACTATGTAGAGGATGAGATTTTCTCCATTTGTGGCTGCGATAAGCGTGGGCAGAGTTCTCATGGGTAGGAGATTCAGACTTATTGCATAGAACACCCAAGGCTTCCTATGAACAAACATCATTTACTACTTCGACATTCCTTGGGTTCTCATCAGTGACAATGGTTCCTAGTTCATCAACTGGAAGTTCAAAGCCTTCTGCACCAAACTCAAGATAGAACACAGGATGATAGTAGTTCACCGACCATAGAGTAACGGAGTGACTGAGGTGACTAATCGGACCTTCCTCCATGGCCTAAAGACAAAACTCAATATGGCCAAAGGAAGGTGGGTCAAAGAGCTATTGAGCATCCTTTGGGCCTCTAGAACTATGCTATGAACAACCATTGAGAGACCCTGTTCAACCTAGCATTCAGAACTGAGGCGATGATCCCTATAGAGATTGGATCCCCCATACTCCGAACAGATCTCTACAATGACAAGATGAACATAAAAGACCTCTGGGCTGAGCTTAACTTAGTTGAGGAGGACCATGATCGGGAACACATTCGGATGGTAGCGCAACAGTAGAAGATGGCTAGGTACTACGATGCCAAGGTCTGACAAAGAGTTCTCAAGACAGGAGACATCATCCTTCACAAAGTGAACGTGCCCAAGCCCAGAGAAGGGAAACTCAGACCCAATTGGGAAGGACCATATAGAATGACTATAGTACTTGGACCGAGCACTAATACGCTAGAAGATCTTGATAGAAAACATGTGCTTAGGAGCTAGAACACTGGGAACCTGAGAACGTATTACTAATAAACGGGGTCGAGGATCCCTTCTACAAATGGTTCAAGAAAAAAGTTTCTTTTACTTAATGATAGATGACTATGCACTGCACACACGGCCTAACTGAATTCTAACGACCAAAGACATTAAAGCACAACACGGCACACACAACACCGTGATAACTCTGTATTTTGATGCCTTAAGGGCATCATTTCAAGGGTATTTTAGGCTTTAGAATAGTCAAAATGTGTCAGTTTCCCAGTAAAATTCAATATTGTGACATCCGAGTGTCCCTGTGCAAATCTTGGAGAAAACTGGAGAAGTTTCAAGGCTAAAATGCAGTTTTTAGGAAGTTGGTGTGAATTCCAACTGAGAGAGGGGGTGTTTTTGCAAAAAACTGAGCACAGGAGGGTGCCTCTTATATGCCAAACCTAGATAGGTACCCCTCCTACTGTATTAGCATACTCCTCTCTCCTTAGCAAATCCTAGGGCGCCTCCCCACTCATTCTTTTCACCTCTAACAAACCCTAGCCGCCTTAAGCTATCAAATCTCCACCCTCCACTCTCTCTTAACCTCTAATATCAACCATCCAAGTCTTAGCAGCCCCTCATACCCTTAGATCTCTCTCTATGCAGCATCCTATCCTTACACTGCCGCACTCCTTAAACCTCAACCAATCACCTTAGGGCACCACATCACACTAACCAATCACATTTCTCCATTCTAGGTGCCCAAATCTCAGCCCTACATAATATTGGGGCCCTCTCCTTCACTTCTCAGCCTCAGGATCACCTTAGAACAATTCTAACCCTCCATTCTCAACCCTAGGGCACCATTATCTCTGCAAAAACCCAGTTGCCGCCCCTTTCTTTCTCTCTAATCCCAGTTTTGCCCACCCTTCTCTATAAAAAGTACCCCAAGGGCCCTGGAGAAGGGGTTGGTCAATTCACCCAATTCACAAGGCTAAGGTTTCTTGAGGAGTTCAAAGGTTGTAGAAGGGAATGACTCCCAGATCTTGTCAGGAGGGGTTCTTGCAAGCAGTCCAGCCAATTTGCAACTACCGTCATTGGATTTGATTAACCATCCCTTTTATTTTCTTTATTTTCTTTTATGTTGCATTCTGCCCCCAGGTAAGACGGAAGGCTGTTCTTGAGAAGTTCAAGGGTAGAGAAGAGGAGAATGCCCAGGAAAGAGGAGGGGTTTCTGCTAGCAATTTGCCTAGCCACTATTGGCACCTCTGGATCTAGATACCAACCAATTTCCCATAGTTTTAAATTTACTTTTTACATGTTTTTTTTTTTTTCCATTCTTCAATTTCTAGTTTTTATTTTATTTCTGCAATTTATTTTTATCAAATTAAATTTTTGTCTTCTTTTCTGTAGATCTGGAATTCGGCTAGGTAAGACGGAAGGCCCAACTTAAGGAGTTTGAGGGTCAAAGGATAGATCTAGAGACTGCTACCTTTGACTGAGTTGTAGATTTTTCATTTAGTTTTTTTTTTCTGTTATTGATTTATTTTTCTGCAATTTTTACTTTCAGCATTGTTAGAACTTTATTTTAATGTATTCCAGTTCAGTTAATTAAATTTTGTGTTTTTGCAATATCAAATCTTGTTATTTTGTCCGGATTGAAGTATGTAATAATTTTCCCCCCGCTTCCCTGTGGATACGGCCCCTTTCTCACCACTAACTGCATTTTGTAATTATTTTGAGAATCAAAAAATTTATAAATATTGAAATTGGTGTTTCAAAGTGGTTAACAACATGCTTCCGGACACACCACCTCGCCAGACCTGAATGGCTAGGCACCTCAGGACCACATAGAGAATGGTCAGCCCCCAACATGAGCACAGTACTCGGTGGCCGAGCTAAGCCCAAAGGACTAACACCTTAATTATGAGACCCGACTGACTTGAAACGGCCAAGGCTCTAAGCCAAATCGGCCCAATAGGGTATGACAAGAATGACACCCCTATCCAACTGTGAAAGAGGGTGGTAACCGAACTCCGAAAAATCACCTTGCCACAAGCCAGAGAAGAGATGGCTGAGTACCATGGCGAGCCCCCTCAAGGAGTGCGAGCTCTATGAGAACGAGCACCACCAAGCTCCCCAACAACGTCGAGGACTCAGAAGAACTCCAGCCAATCAAGACCCGAAGTAGATCAGTTCGAGCAAAGAGCCTCTAAGGCTCGATCGGTGTTGTGCCCCAATGGATGTGTAGTCTGAGAAGCACACCTACCAGTTGAACTCCCAAGTGGGGTAACTTAAAAAGAGAAAGAAATAGTTTATTGAAAAAAGTGTTCTAAACAAAAGTAGATTTTCATTAACAAAAATGTAGTACATTGATTATGAGCCCGACATACCTAGCCATGTACAATAAAAAAGGACATGACAAAACCACTCAAGACCGGCCATGCTATCTATGGGGTTTGTGTTAGACAGTTTTTGTATGCCCTTAGCTTCAATCAAAATGATGTATTTTATGAGTTTATTGTAAATGAATAAAAGTGCATACTTGATTCATGTTCCCTTGGTATGTTTCTGTGTAATACCCTTAAACTGGACACTTAATGAGACTCGTGTTAGTTTAGAATGTTCACAGCCAGTGGGTCGGTCTGGGGAGACATATCCTGACAAGGCTGACACTGTAGTGCCACCAAGTCGGTTGGGGTGGCTTGTCTCAGCTACCAGGGTGAGACCCTAGGCACATACAGTGTGGGATTAATTGAATATTTGAACTGGACCACATTTCTAGTATTGCCCTGGACCTTGGAGATTGATGGGCAAAACTGGAAAGTTACACCCGACCCCTAGACTCGATTATGATACTGCACTAGGTGTCGGATTGGGTTGTCTTTGATGTACCAATTAGTGAGATCCTTAGCGGGGGTCAAAACCTGGGTATGTTGGGATAGTCTGAGAATTCATCTGAGTGGGTGATCATAGTGACAGGATCAGCCCCTTTGTCGGACAAAGGTAATGCTCGGGGATGCACTCTCACTGATGAAAACCAAGACTGCCGGCAGCCGATTTCAATTGTTGAAATTTGTTTTGAAAAATATATTTTATATGAGATATAAAAGTATATAAATTATGGTTTCAAAATGATTTGCAAAAGGTTTTAATTCCCGGGATCCATATATGAGAGAGTGCAACATTGTTCCTTGCAGCCGAGGGAGAGGTCCTCTCTTGTCGGGCAGTGTATGATCATTATGGGCTGAGAGGTTAAGTGTAAGTCCATTGAGGATAATACCTGATGGGCTAATCTTGCATCTGCCCACAGTCCCTGGGTGTTACAAGGTGGCTTGGCCCAGGGACCACTTAGGGTAAGTGTTGGGCCCATAGAGCCCATCTGATGGGTTTCAGGGGGTGCACTGCCCATAACAGTGTATTCGGCCCGACCTTGTAACAAAGGCTGGGCTGAACCCATGTGGCTGATGTGTAGATCAATGTTTGGGTCCCACGCCATACAAGGAAGTCCAATTGGATAGCAGTTTGGAAGGCTTAATGAATACATAACCCTAAATGGGCCTTAAGCCCATTTTGAACTGGGCTGATTTGATTAGTCTTTAAGGGGTGAATTTTGATATAAGATCAGCTGATAGGATCGGGCCCACACCCTATCCACTCAAAGAGTCTAAGATCTAAATGAGATTTAGATTTGGAAACTTCCTAATTAGATTAGGAGCTGGCTGATCTAATCTGCAGATATGATAAGGATTATCCATTATCTTAAAGGGACTTCTAATCCATATATGATTTGGGTTAGCAACTCCTAGTGGGATTAGGAGCTGATCCCTTTAAGTCTATAAAAGGAAGAGGGGGCGGCAGCCTTTAGACATCCAACAACCACTGGCAACAGTCTTGTCTTCAGAGCTGAGATCACAGAAGAGAGAATTATGCACCCTGCAAATACTCTCTAGCCGCCTCCTTCCTACAGCCGCCGCCTACAACAGTTCGATCTCCATTGCTTGGGATAAATCAAGATTGGATCTTGATTCCAATCTTTTGGAGAAAAGATTGGTAGGAGTTGTATTCACAAGCCGTCCAGGTGATTCTTGGGAAGAATCAAGTTCTTAGGAAGAACACTGCTGATTCTGCTCCACTCTGCACTGCGCCATCTTCAGTGGGAGCAGATTTTGGATCCTACCTTGGGCATGAACCCCTCAATTGAGAGATACTATTTCTCTGTATCAGGTATTATCTCTCCCTACTCCTTTTGGTTCAGATCTGGTTCAGTTTGTGGTTCAAGAATGATCCTTGAAAATAAGATTTTCTAAATAGGGAATTCGATTCCCAGTTGAAGGGAAAGAAAAAAAATTTGAAATTCGCCTCCTTTATTCCACAATCTTGTGCGTCCATATGATGGATTTCCTATCCCTTCAGTTTGCCTCCTTGGGCGTGTTTGCATTGTCGCCCAGAGCAGGTTGCATTGCTGGGGGCACCTCTATGTCAGAGGGATTGTACTCCTCCACGACCGCAACTATCTTAGGATGCCCGCGCATGACCCTTCTATCTCAACAAGTGAAGCCGATTTTCGAAGAGTCCGTAGCATAGTCATTAAGAGCATTCAAGAACTCCTCAGACTCCTTGTACTTGGCCACCGCCTCGTCCTCGGCGCGAAGCAGCTTTGCCTCAACACCCTCGGCTGCCTTTCACACCTTGTCACGACCCTACTTAAGCTTGTGTATCTGGGTCGTCGACCTTCACAGGTCCTCGTCCTATGTCACCATTGTATTCTTCAGCTCAGCCATCTCTACCTGCAAAAGGGAGAATCTATCATTTTGAGCCTCAGGCATCTGACCAAGGGTGTGCATCCTATTAAATGGGAGAATCGGGCCTTTTGAGCCTCGGCCACCTATAAGACATGAATTAAAGAGCATGGAAAACCAAACCAAAGAACAACAAAGACAGTACAAATGCCTTATCGTGATGGACTCTTAGATGAACACACTCTCCAGCACACCCACTCATGCAGTTTCTAGTTTCCCTATGAATCCCAGGAAACAGGATACCCTTGGCTAGATACTCAGGGACACCCTCAGTTTCCAAAGTATCCTTTGGCCAAACACTCCAGCTCGGCATATATACCTCGACCCCTTGGCTAGATACTCAGGGACGCCCTCAGTAGCAATCATCGGGGTGTGGTCCATGATAAGACATGCTATGGTGGAGACTTGTTAAAGCCAACGTCAACTACGTTACCCTCGACAGGTCTTAACCTCTTATGTGGTTGAGGAGTCACGACCTCGGGATGACATTGCTACTGAGTCGCCCATACTTGGGGCACCACCTTCCTTTGTGTGATGGCGACATGTTCCTCGTCCTATCCTCATCACCAACCATAACCATATATACCGGAAAAAAGAACAATGGTCAGTCAAAGTGGAAGAAAAGAATCATGGAAAACATAAACCAAGTAAGGACAAACCAGCTGGGGGCTCCATCAGCCCGACACGGATCAACATCGAAAACAAGGTGTATTCCTATACATCCACACTATTTGCCTGATGGCCGTCAACTCCTAAATAGACAACTCAACCTCATTCTACACCTTCACCTTAGTCTTCAGGACTGATAACTTAATGGGGAACAACCAACCCCCCTAACAACGCACAAAGAAGAACCCCTCTTTCTAGTGCTTCACTGAAGAGGGGGCTCCCACGAACACCTTCTTGTTCCGCCGAGCCAAGAAGTACTAGTAGCCCTGCTGGTGCTTCTTCAAGTGCAGGAAGTATGTGAACATTGATAGGGTAACGTCCATGTCATGAATGGTGTAGTAATAGAGGAGGCCAACCAGGTACCTAAAGGAGTTGGGCATAATTTAGATTGGTTGGACACAATACCACCTCAACAGCATGATCGCAATGCCCATATTTAAAGGAAATTTTAGCCCAGCTATTATGCTATGCTCATAAATATAGAGTTTGCCCAGTCGAGCTGGACCCTTTTGCCTATTCTGGGTCACCTCAACTCGTACTCCTCGGGAATACAATGAAGTGCTCTAATGCAGGTTAGGTCTTGGGGTGTTAACCTATAGGGAGAAGAAGTGAAGCAGCTATCGAACCATGCAAAGGCATTGGGCCCCTCTTCGAACACCACCTCTACATCCATGTTGGCCTCATCGATTTCCCCGACCTCAGCCTCCCCCGCATAGGCATCGGTCTTTGGGTCCCTCGACCTAGGTCGTATGGGCATTGGTCTCATGGACAATGATTGTGGTGGCCTCGAGATGAAATCCAAGCTCAGACTCACTAGTCGATGTGCAAGAACTAGACGATGAAGTGGAAGAGCAAGAAGACAAGGAGGAAGAGGAAGACATCTTCCTGAAGTGTAGCACTACGGAGCACTTGAAGCACCAATAGAAGACTAAGCAGCTATTGAACTCCTAAGCATGCTTCTACTTAGAATGACAAAGCAAAATGGCTCACCACCTCCCTTTATATAAAGGCAGCCATTGGTTCAAATCAAATAAGATCAACGACAGAAGATTGCCGCCGCACTTGCATGCATGTGACCTCGAGAAGACAAAACAATGCATCTACTGACCCATAACGGAAATGGTACAAGCATTGAACCACCCAATCTGCCCACTAAGCCGGTCTAACCCTGGGCCAGCCGGCTCAAGCAAATTGGAGTTCCTCATTCGAGGACCTAAGAACCCTTCCACCCAACCGCGATTGAGCACTACACTCATCGACTTCGGATTTGGGGTAGTGGTGTTTGGGTGGTTGTCAAGCTGGCCAGGTGTCATGGGGTTAATCAGCGAGGCCACGTGCGACGCACGATGGGGTCGAGAAAGCCTACGAAAGCAAGCAACAACACACACCGGGCAACAAAAATGCACATAGATTAGACAAAAGGTAACTTGTATTGCATTAATCAATGGTAAGCACAAGCACACAGTACAGTGTCGGGGGGATCTCGTGCTTAACCTTTACACGCTCATGAACTCACTCGACTACCTACCTCCCCTCAAAGAGTACGTTAAGCTTTTGGGGGAGTGACAGTAAGAAACATCAAAAGAATGAAAATTCATACTATGTATTTACAATAACGCCATTGGCGGTCCCCCCTTACAAAATACATGCGTAGCCCACCCATGACACACATGCTGACACCTTGAAGGCACACGGTTGGCACTCTGATGGCTCATGGTAGGTGCTTGATGGCGTGGCAAAGGAGTCACTCATGACATTCTGCCCCACTCAATTCGATCTACGTCCTCGGAGATCGGCTTCTGCTGGTCCCTTAGAGTCACTACTACGGAAGGAAGGTTCTTCTGCTGCTCCCGAACCTGCTGTCGTCCAAGGCCGAGGTGTATAGTCTTGTAGCAAGGTTGGGTTGGCCTACTCTGTTGGGGTTTCCTAGGGCTAAGTCCTTTCCTGGCAGCCTCAAAGTATGTTAATGGCTGATTCGTCTTGGTTATTGGGTAGGTTTGGGCTAGGTAAGGGTCAAAATGATGGTTTGGATTGTTGGGGTGTTGGTTCCCATGAATATTTCCCCAAGGGTGACTCACAAGGCTCCTACATGATGGAGTCTGAGAGATGGTGCGAAAGTGGTCCCTAGGCAGCTTGGGTGGCACTCGCTTTCCCCTGTGGTTGTGGTGATAGGCGATGTTGAACTTGGACATGGCCTTGGGTCTTCTACTTTGCTTGATGGTTGTTGACACGCACGAACTCTGTTGCTGGAGAGGTGTAGACGGCTGGATGGCCTGCTGTTTCCTATTGCTGCTGTAGTTGTTGGTTCGAGGTGCAGCTTCTTCAGCTTGTAGAGTGGGGAACTTCTTTGCTTCCTTAATGTTGGCGTTGAACAAGACTTCTCCATGAAAAAGTTGTAGTGCAGAAACTTGCTTCCCATGAACTCGGGTAGAAGTCACAACTGGTACTATGCAAGGGGAGTGCTAGTCCAAGATGCACAGAGAGTTGATGTGAGGCAGGAGCGCGGCTTCTGCTTGTTTCATGAAGTCCATTCCCAAGACAACTCGGAAGTCATCCAGGGGTACAACTGAAAGATTAATCTTGTCTGTCCATGGCCCAACTTGGAGGTCAACCCCACGAGCCGTGCCTTTAATCGCCTTTGCCCCGGAGTTCACGGCCTTGATCCACCCTGTCTCTTTCACGGTGTTCAGCTTGAGTCACTTGGCCTCGGCAACTGAAATGAAGTTGTGGGAGGCCCCTGTATCAACAAGGGCTTGAGTCGGCTTCCCGCTGAGGAGGATGTCTACATACTTCAGCCCCCTTTGGGCTCTCTTTGGCCTTCCATGATTGGCCTCTTTCTTCACCATGGCATTGAAGAGTTGAAGGGTGCCCACTCTTGGCACCTACATAGACTTTTCCTCATCACTTTGCTCATCATCACTGAGTTTGGCAACAAGGGCATTGATCTTCTTCTTGGTTGGGCAGTTGCGAACCAAGTGATTTCCCCCACAAAGGAAGCAAGAAATTGGGGACCCAATGGTTCTGGGCTTGTAATGGTGCTGAGGGCCTTGCTCTCCTTGTGGCTTCTTCCCGTAGTCTTGTCTTGCTGGCTTGTTGAAGCTAGAGTTGTCGTACGGAGGGCATGAGCGACTTGCTCCCCCACTCAAATTAGGGGAACGCGGGCTTTCTTGCTTAGGAGCTTCTTCATCTGACAAGCTGGTCTCATTGAGTTGCTCTGCCATTGCCATTGCTGTGGCGAGGTCCTGTACGTTTCGGCGTTGGAGTTCTAGCTCGGCCCATGGCTTCAGTCCATCCATGAAGTTGAACAGTAGATCCTTGTCGGACATGTCTGTGATCTCCAAGGTAAGGGCTGAAAACTCTTTAACGTAATCGTGGAGTGAGTCCCCATGTCGGAGTGCTTTCAACTTCTTCCGCATCAAGTACTCCATGTTCTCTGGGTAGAATTGCCACTTTAGTTCTCGTTTGAAATCAGCCCAAGTCTCAATGGTGCACGTACCCCGTTCAATGTCTTGGCATTGCCTGCGCCACCATAGCATAGCAATGTCAGTCAAATACATGATCACTGTACGAATTTGTGTTAAGTCATCATCAATGCCAGCGGCATGGAAATATTGTTCCATCTGCCACAAGAAGTTGTCAAGTTCCCTAGCATCTCGGGAGTCAGCATAAGGTGTGGGCTCCCGAATCTTCACACGAGCAGGGGCCAACGTTGTGGAGGGGCTTGGAGTGTTGGCCACCAGTCTCTTGAGGAGCGACATGTCTCCTCTTAGTTCATCCACTTGAGTCTGGATGTCGGAAGGAGAGGCCATGGCTACTTTCATGGCCATCCATTCAACTTTCATCTCATCCACCTGGTCTTGGATGTCGGATCGAGATGAGCTCCCTTCTTGTCGAGATTTTTCTCCAAGGACTTCCTTAAGGGTTCTATTCAGGATGTCTTGGACCTCATTCATAATGCCATTTAAACAGGCTTCTAGCTCCACCATGGAGTTCTCAATTGTTTCCACATTCAAGTGGATTTCTTCTACATGGTCACACATCTCCCCAACAATCACTTCATAGCGAAGGATGCGTGTGTCGAAGGCAGCAAGCATATCAGCTGACTTGTCAGGCTTGCTTGTCTTGGATGTGCGACCCTTTGGGGCCTTCTCTGCAGTGGCTTCATCGCCTAGAGACTCATCAATCTCCCTTGCATGGGCAAGGCCATGCCTAATCTCATCGGTGAGTTCCTTGTTGTGCTTCATTGCGCCACCACTAGTGTTGCTATGCAAGGGTCACGAGCATTGAGGAGCAACCTGCTCTGATACCAACTGTCACGGGGTTAATCAGCAAGGCCCCGTGTGGCGCTCGATGGGGTCGAGAAAGCCTATGAAAGCAAGCAACAACACACACCAGGCAGCAACAAAAATGCACACAGATTAGACAAAAGGTAACTTGTATTGCATTAATCAATGGTAAGCACAAGCACACAGTACAGTGTCGAGGGGATCTCGTGCTTAACCTTTACATGCTCATGAACTCACTCGACCTTGGTTAATGACTAGCATGGCTACCATGGTTCCTCATGGGCGTACACATGCTCATGGGGACAATGCATGGATCGACACTACGCCACCAAAACTGAGGGTAGGCTTGGCATGTGGGTCTGGTCTAAGAATGTCCCTTCACTACGCCAGCCCCATGTCTAAGCTAAATGAGTTACCCCGTTGCCTATAGAGCATGGGTGTGTTCCGGTCTAGTGGTTGCCTATCATCATCGGTACAACATGTGACTAGCATCATCGGCATACAGGAGTCTCTTCTCATCGGCGCCAAGTCACCTCTCATCATAACCATCCTCCTTTGGCACGTAAGTGGCACTTGCCATGGACTGACAAGAGCTAGCATAGAGCCCCAGCCATGAGCCTTGAGGTCATGATCCAGTGCCGTTGACCTTGGTTGAGTCCTCTCATTAGGTAACTCCTAGCCTTAAGCACACATCAGACTTGTCTTGGCCTCCCTTGGCTTGGACACAGTACGGGTTTCTTCCACTATAGAAATACCCCCATAACATATTGTATTAGAGCGAATTAGCCAACTGTTGCCGTAGTTGGTATCAGAGCGAGTTAGCCAACTACTGTCGTAGTTGGTATCAGAGTGAGTTAGCCAACTGCTGCCACAGTTGGTATCAAAGCAGATTAGCACACAAAGCCAATTGAAGCGGTTATCTCGACAAGCAGCACATCATGGGGTGTAGTCCCTCGGCACTTCTACTTGGGTACAAGCAAGAACTCACATCAGGCTTGGCACGAGGCTATTAATCATGTCCCCATTCCAATGACCCTAAAGTAGCACTCATGTGGGGGCAGATGCATGGGCCATTTCACGAAAGGCATATTGTGGTAATTTGAGTGGGGGAGTGCCATGCTTCCTCACATATATTAGTCTCTATTCATTTTAGTGAGGTGTTGGTGGTGCACCTACATCTTGGTTTCATGACGGATGAGCGATTGTTACGTAGCTTGTTTGAGGCACCACTAAGGTAGGGACAACAGTGCACCTAAATGGGTCCTCGGTTGAAGCCACAATATTGGAATGTTAGGAATGTGGGTACACTGGCTGTTGCAGCATGGTGGCCCTACATCGGTAATGCTAGGACATGCTCAACTCATCACAAGGTTCTTCTGCTGCTCCCGAACCTGCTGTCGTCCAAGGTCGAGGTGTATAATCTTGTAGCAAGATTGGGTTGGCCTACTCTGTTGGGGTTTCCTAGGGCTAAGTCCTTTCCTGGCAGCCTCAAAGTATGTTAATGGCTGATTCGTCTTGGTTATTGGGTAGGTTTGGGCCAGGTAAGGGTCAAAATGATGGTTTGGATTGTTGGGGTGTTGGTTCCCATGAATATTTCCCCAAGGGTGATTCACAAGGCTCCTACATGATTCAGTCTGAGGGATGGTGCGAAAGTGGTCCCTAGGCAGCTTGGGTGGCACTCGCTTTCCCCTGTGGTTGTGGTGATAGGCGATGTTGAACTTGGACATGGCCTTGGGTCTTCTACTTTGCTTGATGGTTGTTGACACGCACGAACTCTGTTGCTGGAGAGGTGTAGACGGCTAGATGGCCTGCTGTTTCCTATTGCTGCTGTAGTTGTTGGTTCGAGGTGCAGCTTCTTCAGCTTGTAGAGTGGGGAACTTCTTTGCTTCCTTCATGTTGGCGTTGAACAAGACTTCTCCATGAAAAAGTTGTAGTGCAAAAACTTGCTTCCCATGAACTCGGGTAGAAGTCACAACTGGTACTATGCAAGGGGAGTGCTAGTCCAAGATGCACAGAGAGTTGATGTGAGGCAGGAGCGCGGCTTCTGCTTGTTTCATGAAGTCCATTCCCAAGACAACTCGGAAGTCATCCAGGGGTACAACTGAAAGATTAATCTTGTCTGTCCATGGCCCAACTTGGAGGTCAACACCACGAGCCGTGCCTTTAATCGTCTTTGCCCCGGAGTTCACGGCCTTGATCCACCCTATCTCTTTCACGGTGTTCAGCTTGAGTCGCTTGGCCTCGGCAACTGAAATGAAGTTGTGGGAGGCCACTGTATCAACAAGGGCTTGAGTCAGCTTCCCGCCGAGGAGGATGTCTACATACTTCAGCCCCCTTTGGGCTCTCTTTGGCCTTCCATGATTGGCCTCTTTCTTCACCATGGCATTGAAGAGTTGAAGGGTGCCCACTCTTGGCACCTACATAGACTTTTCCTCATCACTTTGCTCATCATCATTGAGCTTGGCAACAAGGGCATTGATCTTCTTCTTGGTTGGGCAGTTGCGAACCAAGTGATTTCCCCCACAAAGGAAGCAAGAAATTGGGGACCCAGTGGTTCTGGGCTTGTAATGGTGCTGAGGGCCTTGCTCTCCTTGTGGCTTCTTCCCGTAGTCTTGTGTTGCTGGCTTGTTGAAGCTAGAGTTGTCGTACGGAGGGCGTGAGCGACTTGCTCCCCCACTCAAATTAGGGGAACGCGGGCTTTCTGGCTTAGGAGCTTCTTCGTCTGACAAGCTGGTCTCATTGAGTTGCTCTGCCACTGCCATTGCTGTGGCGAGGTCCTGTACGTTTCGGCGTTGGAGTTCTAGCTCGGCCCATGGCTTCAATCCATCCATGAAGTTGAACAGTAGATCCTTGTCGGACATGTCTGTGATCTCCAAGGTAAGGGCTGAAAACTCTTTAACGTAATCGTGGAGTGAGTCCCCATGTCAGAGTGCTTTCAACTTCTTCCGCACCAAGTACTCCACGTTCTCTGGGTAGAATTGCCACTTTAGTTCTCGTTTGAAATCAGCCCAAGTCTCAATGGTGCACGTACCCCATTCAATGTCTTGGCATTGCCTGCGCCACCATAGCATAGCAATGTCAGTCAAATACATGATCACTGTACGAATTTGTGTTAAGTCATCATCAATGCCAGCGGCATGGAAATATTGTTCCATCTGCCACAAGAAGTTGTCAAGTTCCCTAGCATCTCGGGAGTCGGCATAAGGTGTGGGCTCCCGAATCTTCACACGAGCAGGGGCCAACGTTGTGGAGGGGCTTGGAGTGCTGGCCACCAGTCTCTTGAGGAGCGACATGTCTCCTCTTAGTTCATCCACTTGAGACTGGATGTCGGAAGGAGAGGCCATGGCTACTTTCATGGCCATCCATTCAGCTTTCATCTCATCCACCTGGTCTTGGATGTCGGATCGAGATGAGCTCCCTTCTTGTCGAGATTTTGTTCCAAGGACTTCCTTAAGGGTTCTATTCAGGATGTCTTGGACCTCATTCATAATGCCATTTAAACAGGCTTCTAGCTCCACCATGGAGTTCTCAATTGTTTCCACATTCAAGTGGATTTCTTCTACATGGTCACACATCTCCCCAACAATCACTTCATAGCGAAGGATGCGTGTGTCGAAGGCAGCAAGCGTATCAATTGACTTGTCAGGCTTGCTTGTCTTGGATGTGCGACCCTTTGGGGCCTTCTCTGCAGTGGCTTCATCGCCTAGAGACTCATCAATCTCCCTTGCATGGGCAAGGCCATGCCTAATCTCATCGGTGAGTTCCTTGTTGTGCTTCATTGCGCCACCACTAGTGTTGCTATGCAAGGGTCACGAGCATTGAGGAGCAACCTGCTCTGATACCAACTGTCACGGGGTTAATCAGCGAGGCCCCGTGTGGCGCTCGATGGGGTCGAGAAAGCCTATGAAAGCAAGCAACAACACACACCAGGCAACAAAAATGCACACAGATTAGACAAAAGGTAACTTGTATTGCATTAATCAATGGTAAGCACAAGCACACAGTACAGTGTCGAGGGGATCTCGTGCTTAACCTTTACACGCTCATGAACTCACTCGACTACCTACCTCCCCTCAAAGAGTACGTTACGCTTTTGGGGGAGTGACAGTAAAAAACATCAAAAGAATGAAAATTCATACTATGTGTTTACAATAACGCCATTGGCGGTCCCCCCTTACAAAATACATGCGTAGCCCACCCATGACACACATGCTGACACCTTGAAGGCATGCGGTTGGCACTCTGATGGCTCATGGTAGGTGCTTGATGGCGCGGCAAAGGAGTCACTCGTGACACAGGGGCACCACGCTGTCATGGTTTGACACAGGCTTAGCCTTGCCTACTTTTGGTGGGCTTACATTGAGTGGCCCTATCATAAATTTTTCCAGTATGAATATTGGGAGAAGTTATGTTTCATTATGGTAGACCACCAAAAGCTTAACGTACTCTTTGGGGAGGGGTGGTCGACCTCCTTGGGTGCCTAACCTTAGCACTCTTAGACCAACTTCCCTTGTAGAGCGACCTTGGTTAATGACTAGCATGGCTACCATGGTTCCTCATGGGCGTACACATGCTCATGGGGACAATGCATGGATCGACACTACGCCACCAAAACTGAGGGTAGGCTTGGCATGTGGGTCTGGCCTAAGAATGTCCCTTCACTACGCCAGCCCCATGTCTAAGCTAAATGAGTTACCCCGTTGCCTATAGAGCATGGGTGTGTTCCGGTCTAGTGGTTGCCTATCATCATCGGTACAACATGTGACTAGCATCATCGGCATACAGGAGTCCCTTCTCAGCGGTGCCAAGTCACCTCTCATCATAACCATCCTCCTTTGGCACGTAAGTGGCACTTGCCATGGACTGACAAGAGCTAGCATAGAGCCCCAGCCATGAGCCTTGAGGTCATGATCCAGTGCCGTTGACCTTGGTTGAGTCATCTCATTAGGTAACTCCTAGCCTTAAGCACACATCAGGCTTGTCTTGGCCTCCCTTGGCTTGGACACAGTACGGGTTTCTTCCACTATAGAAATACCCCCATAACATATTGTATTAGAGCGAATTAGCCAACTATTGCCGTAGTTGGTATCAGAGCGAGTTAGCCAACTACTGTCGTAGTTGGTATCAGAGTGAGTTAGCCAACTGCTACCACAGTTGGTATCAAAGCAGATTAGCACACAAAGCCAATTGAAGCGGTTATCTCGACATGCAGCACATCATGGGGTGTAGTCCCTCGGCACTTCTACTTGGGTACAAGCAAGAACTCACATCAGGCTTGGCACGAGGCTATTAATCATGTCCCCATTCCAATGACCCTAAAGTAGCACTCATGTGGGGGCAGATGCATGGGCCATTTCACGAAAGGCATATTGTGGTAATTTGAGTGGGGGAGTGCCATGCTTCCTCACATATATTAGTCTCTATTCATTTTAGTGAGGTGTGGGTGGTGCACCTACATCTTGGTTTCATGACGGATGAGCGATTGTTACGTAGCTTGTTTGAGGCACCACTAAGGTAGGGACAACAGTGCACCTAAATGGGTCCTCGGTTGAAGCCACAATATTGGAATGTTAGGAATGTGGGTACACTGGCTGTTGCAGCATGGTGGCCCTACACCGGTAATGCTAGGACATGCTCAACTCATCACAAGGTGGAACATTCGCAGCAACAATCACACATCACAAAGGCAAGTGCATGTTTAGCAACATCATGTGTAAAAGTTTCCATCACTCGCACACATTGCGGTTGGATTCTTGAGGCAGCACACATTGGGGCCCCTTCAGAGTGAAGAGGTAGCTTGAGTTGACAAGGTGAAGTGTAGTTTCAAGGGCTAAGAGAGCATAAGCCATGGCTAGGTTTGAGTAACCTGAACACAGTGAGGTGTAGTCTACAGGCCAGCATGGTGAAAGGGTTCCCAACACACTACGCCAACAGCAGGAGAAGACCTATCACATCGTGTTTGGTAGTACTACTAAAAAGCTACCAAGAAGGCAGTTAAGCTATGAGGTAAAGAATACATGGGGCAGAACTCCGTGAAAAATCACACATCTCAATTTCTTCGAGGGCCCTTCTCACACACATTTCAATGGCATATAGCTATTGTGCGGTTTGAGTAACCTCAACATAGTGGGTAAAGTCTAGGCAAGCCATCATGGTGAAATGATTCCATCCCCATCATGGACACCAACATAGGCAAGACCCGGGTTGACTAGGCAGCACTTAATTGGAGAACATGTGGATGGAGTGGGACACAAACACCCATTCACAAAGTAATCATTGTCGATGACGACAATGGATTGAGTGGGGGAGCCTGTCATGGTCTAACATACGCTTAGCCTTGCCTATGCTTGGCGGGCTTACATTGAGTGGCACTATCATAAATTTTGCTAGTATGAATAATGGGAGAAATCATGTTTCCTATTGGCAGACCACTAAAAGCTTAACATACTCTTTGAGGAAGGGTGGTCGACCTCCTTGGGTGCTTGACCTTGACACACTTAGACCATTTCCCTTGCGGGGCGGCCCTAGTTAATGGCTAGCATGGCTACCAGGGTTCCTCATGGGCGCACACATGCTCATTGGGACAATGCATGGACTGGCACTATGCCACCAACACTGAGGGGAGCTTGGCATGTGGATCTAGCCTAAGTATGTCCCTTCACCACGCCAACCCCATGTCTAAGCTGAATGAGCTACCCCATTGCCCATAGTGCATGAGTGTGTTCCAGTCTAGCGGTTGCCTATCATCATCGATACAACATGTGCCTAGCATCATTGGCATACAGGAGTCCGTTTTCATCGGTGCCAAGTCGCCTCTCATCATGGCCATGCCTCTTTGGCAAATGAGTGGCACCTCCCAGGACTGGCAAGAGCCAGTAGAGAGCTTTGGCCATGAGCCTTGAAGTCATGATCCAGTGTCAATGACCTTGGTGGAGCCATCTCATCGAGCAATTCCTACCCCTAAGCACACAACGGGCTTGTCCTGGCCTCCCTTGTCCTAGATGCTGCACGGGTTTCTTTCGTTGTAGAACTACCCTCGTGACAATGTGGCAAATTTATTGGTGACCCTATTCAAACCACGTTAGCATCGTCACCCAAAACCACGTGACGGAATAGCATGACCAAGGAGTGACCCACATGGACAAGATAGTGGAATCCGCCAGGGTAAAGAGAACTCCTCGAAGACCTCGGCAGATAACCTCATCCCGACAATCCTGGAAGCCCAATCCAATCAGAACATAGATGTTTAGCTATAAATAGGTGTTCCCCACTTGAGGTAAAGGACTTTTGGCTCTACTCGTTCAGCACCCCTTTCATCTCTTTGGCTCAGAACTAGCATCATTGATCTGCTCATCCTGGCCAGCCTAGATTCCTTACTAACTTGAGCGTCGGAGTGCTTACCCGAGAAATAACTCCTCGAGTCTCTAACTTCTTGTGGTTGCAAATCTCAGTGTGCAACTTCATCCTTTCACCTTTCACCTCGGCTTCGTCTAGTTGGCAAGACTACCTGAATGTGTCCTCAGTTTGAAACACTTTGGATTAGACAACACCAAAATCCTTCCTTTTCTTGCATCTAGGAGGCATGCATGTGCCAACCACACCTCTTCTTACAAATTGTTGTAGCATTTTCTTTGTTATTCTTCAACTAATTGAATTGGACACAACTAACAAATGAGATCAAAACTTCCTTAAATGTTGAGGGATTGGGGAATGTCAATCCCGTTAACAACTTTGGTGCATTCATTTGCTTTTCTAGTGCAAAAGACTCAAAGTATGATGCATGCTCATCATCTAAAGAATGTGCACTATGAAAATCATTCGGTTGCTCACAGTTATCCAATAAATATGGTCCAACTACATTCAGTTCATCTGGTGGACCACCAACCCCATGATGCGCTTCATTGTCAACATGATGTGATTCATTGTGTAGGGCATAAGTTTATGTTTGCCCTTCACATTTACTACGTCCCTCTTCATCACATCAAGTAGGTTCAACACCCATGTCCTCTAGTGATGTGGATTGTTCATCTTGTTCATCATCACCACTCATTACATAGTTGATATTATCACTGTCATCCTGACTACTTCCATGTCCTTCAACAAAGCAATAATCATCTTGATCCTTATCACCCACCATTTTTTGTGATGAACTGGCCTCTTGGGTGCCAAGGTCTGTATTCTCCATTTTGATCACTTTGCACAAGTACCAAGCCATCTTCAAAATCATATCTGGACTTTCAATAGAACACTTTCCATTGACTTACATACCCCAACACCCTCATTATTGCCTATATTTCAATAAATGATAACAAGTCCCCATCCACATTATTTCTGAAACCTCACCACTACAGTATATTAATGGTGGTAAATCAATGAGGGTGCCCCTATGGTGGATGAAAATAGTAAGCATTTGCAACAAGAAACATTAATTCAATAAGAAGGATTGGCTCGTGAGCCTAATCAAGCTTCTACATACATACATACACACAACATACATACATACATACACACATACATACATACATACATACACACATACATACATACATACATAGGTACATACATACATACATACATACATACACGCATACATACATACATACATACATACATACATACATACTATTTTTATTTTTATATATAACAATAACTAATTATTAGAACTATTAATTTTTTAAATATCAAATAAAAAATAAATTTTTTATATATAATACTTTTACTTTTATAAAGCATTTGACTCAAGTCAAACTCGAGCTCAAGTCTCTAGCTTGAACTGAGCTTGAGGGCTCGAGCCTCATACTGTCTTGGCAAGCCGATTTCAAATAGCTAACTATTCGGCTCAGCTCGATTCCACCCCTAGATGTGAGTAGTCATCATATGGGAAAATCGAACACACTATCGAATGTATTTTGTGCTATAATGCTATAGGAAATAAAAACAGGAAAAAATGAGATGGTCCCCTTTTTATCTTCCATTTAAATGAACAAATCGGGTAGGGGTCTTGCTTTAGAAAGGGCAATTACTTTCTGTTCCTCCCCCCTCCCCCCTCACTGCCACATGTAAAGAGATAATCTGCTATGCACATGGTGGGGAAAAAAGGTAGGGGACAACCATAGACAATGATAGCATGACCCTGGGTAAACAAAAACTGTTGGTGGTGATGTTAGTTGTTGCTAGGGGTGCAAGTTGGGCGAGTTGGGCTGGGTTTATGGTCAACCTAGGCCCGATCCTAAAGTTTGAGCTTAAGGCCCGAGCCTAAGGTCAACCTCGATTTTCCCAACCCGAGCACAACCTGCCCTGTAATTTGATGTACCTGGAGTTGGACTCGGGCCCAGCCCAGGCTTGGGTGTGTCAATGAACCCACTCTAGAATTATACATATATAAATGTATTTATGTAAATATATATACATATATTTTATATATGTATATAAATATATATGCAAATATCTATACAATTGTTATATATACAAATATGTATATATATATATATATATATATATATATATATATATATATATATATATATATTGTGTGTGTGTGTAAATATGTATGTGACATTTATATATATACACATATATGTATAAATGTATCCGGGCTCGGGTTGGGTTCGGGCTACCTTAGGCCTGGGCCCGAGCCAGGCCCAAAAAATAAAAAACCCGACTTCTTGGGCCCAAGCCCAACTCGTGTAAAATTCCAAGTTGGGCCGGTTCAGGATCGGGTTGGGCCCGCCCAAGTTGCACCCGTAGTTGTTGCAACAATCTCATGGCAACGATTTCCCATGTAAATGTACCGACAACAACCATTGGAACTTCGACGGAATACCAAGGGCATGGAATTAATATTGGTGCCCAATCGAAGCATAAAGGGGTTTTAACTAAGGGTATTTTTTTCCATTTGAAAAAAACCACTCACTTTCTTATTTAAAATACAAAGGGTATTTCTATCATTTCACATGCCATCTAATGTTGTTTAAGGGTTTTGAACTATATTGATGATTTTGTACTATCCCTAAAGTACAAGGTATTAATTTAGAATTTATCCCATCCTTGCCCCATCCCCATTTAAGATCAAGGAAAACCTATCCATTCAGGGTAGGGTGGGGGCCCAATTTTATGGGGAACATTGCCATCCCTAACTAAGTTGTAACCAAATAGAATGACATGAGTAAGAGGATGACATTGTATGTATAAATTTGTATTTCATCCTCACAAGATCTGTGCATCCTCACAACCCTTACATTGCATTGGGAATATCTCCCCATAAATAAAAAATACAATTAGGGGGATGTTCCTAATGCAAGGTTGAATATTACTTGTAATATATTTCTTTGTAAGGAGATGACAGGGCCCCAATTTTTTGGTTAACACTAGTATATTAATTATAATATATTTCTTTATATATATCATTAAAATATACATTTTCTATGTATTTATATACCACTTGTGACTATTTTTATCTTAAATTTAGTGTTATTAAAGTATTTATGGAATTTGTATGTATTTCCCTAGCATAACCACGTGTTTCCATATTTTTTGTCCATATGTATTTGCAAAGTGTATTCGCATCTATCTATATTTGAGTTGTCCAATAAGATACCCGATATTGATACTTTAATCCTTTTAATTAATGTTGAAAAGGATTCATACATTTTCAGAGGCAATGAGTGCATCTAGTACCATTTTTACACTTCAGCCTTAAATGCTTCATTATCCTTTGTTTTCCATTAACTACACTTTTTTTTGTCCAAAAATTACTCCCAAAAGCTTCTTCCTTTTACATATGCTACAATTTGAAAATCCTATATAATCATAATAATAATAATAATAATAATAATAACGTAATATTTAGAAATTAATATTATTATTTCATTAATTATCCATGTCTTATTTAATTACCTATTTAATTCTTGTCTAGTAATATTTATTTATTTCTCATTAAATTATTTAATAATTTATTATAGTAATTAATTAAAAATTACTTAATTATGAAATACATAATTTTTAAATGTTAATTAATTATTTATACATATTAAGTTATGGAATTAACCATTTTAATTATATTAATTAATTAATGGTCAATATCTTAAGAAATATGTAATTAATTATAAAAGTAATTATTAATAATTATATTAAAGTCATAATAAATTTAATTAATAAAATAGTTACTTAATTTTTAAAAATATTTAATTATTTATAAATTTGGGTTTGACTATGATATGGGAAATATATGATATTGGAAAAGCGTCTAACCAATAAATTGGAATCATAAACATGATAGCCAATCATGTGTTATTTATCAAAATTCATGGATGGGTTTTAATTGATCAAAACTCTTTGAAACCATGTCCTTCCTTCATCATTTTGCCTCAAAATTTTTATCAATTCCATTATTTATAAATTGTTTTTATATTCATTTTATTAATTCTTAGTTAATTTATTAAATAATTAATTAAACTTTCTCATATACAAGGTTAAAATGGACAATTGTCATTAAAAGAATTCATAACTCAGCATTCAAATTTCATAAGAACTTTCTATATATACATTCAAACTTCATAACCAGAAAAGTTTGATCAACTCGATTACACCTCTAAAATAATTATTACTATTCAGAATTCGGCGTGCAAACTAACATGCCATTAATTGAATTATCTCGCAATTTATTTCTTCAAAAAATCACTCAATCGTTACCTCAAAATAAATTATATATCAGGCTCCACCCACTCACACAGTGTCACACTTCCTCTCCACATCTCTACTCTCTATATGCAGTTGCAAAAAGCTACTTGATATCTTCTCTGTTTTTTTCTTTTTTTTTTTTTTTGATAAAAATATCTTCTCTCTTTCACCAATCGCCATGGCGACATCAGAAATAGAACTCTTGACAACGAGGAAGAAAGCGGAGATTGAATATGAGATAGATGAAGAGGAACTGTCCCCGATTGAAGAAGTGCGACTGACGGTGATGAACACCGACGATCCATCGCTGCCCATATGGACTTTCCGAATGTGGTTTATGGGATTGATATCATGTGCACTGCTGTCGTTCCTCAACCAGTTTTTCTCCTACCAGACGGAGCCCATCATCATAACCCAGATCACCGTTCAGGTCGCTACGCTCCCCATCGGCCGCTTCATGGCCTCCGTTCTCCCACGGACGAAGTTCCGTCTGCCGTGTTTTGGGTCCACGGAATTCTCCTTGAATCCTGGACCTTTTAACATGAAGGAGCACGTACTCGTCTCTATGTTCGCCAATGCCGGCAGTGCTTTCGGTGGCGGATCGCCATACGCGGTAGAAATCATCAACATCATTAAGGTTTTTTATCACCGGAATATCTCCTTCTTTGCTGGTTGGATGCTTGTCATCACAACCCAGGTTCTCTCTCTCTCTCGCTCTACTGTGTGTATATGTGGGGACCGGATCCAGTAGCTATTATAGTTAAAGTACTTTCAATGAACCCTAATAAATATTCTGACAATAACCGCCAAGTGCCAAAATGGTTTTTAACCTCTTTCAAAAGTAGGTTGGTTATATTTTGACAATTTTCCAAGTGATCGGTGAAGTTGCTTACAACGTTTGGCCTACCTGATTCGGACTAGTACGTGAAGCTAAGGCAATAACACGTTGTTTTGGCTGCCTGCTACAACTACTAACTAGGGCCAGGGTGGGCCGTGCTAATGATGCTGAGGCAATAGCACGTTGTTGGGCTGCGGGCTATAACTACTAACTAGGGCCAGGGTGGGCCGTTCTAATGATGCTGAGGCAATAGCACGTTGTTTGGGCTGCGGGCTATAACTACTAACTAGGGCCAGGGTGGGCCGTCTGAGGCATCGTTTCTTGTTGTTATGAAACCTCTCCTGAATTTTGATAAATGCAATCAAGTTTGGATTGAGGCGTCAGATAGCTCAACCCTAACTCGAGCTTGCCCAACATTTTATGATTATATACACTTTTACATATTTATATATTGTGTTATGTATTTATACTATATATATTTATATGTATAATATGTATTTTTACTATTACAGACACCATAAACTATATTTAGTTATTTACAGTATGTATATGATTATTTTAAACTCACACCCATGCACATGCATATACAAAAACACACATGTTATGTATTTTATTTATGTAAAAACATTTTTTGCTTATATATCTATACGTATAAGTTATGCATATATACATTTATTAATGGCATTTGTTCATATTTTTCAACCTATTCTATTGGTATTTGAGCTACAAATCCCAATAAAAATTTTTATTAAAAACATGTTCAAACTGGGCCCACCCGTTCAAGCCTAGCTTGAGCCCAAGCCCAACTCAAGATGCATTGGATTGAAATCAGGTTGGACTTGGGTTGGTAAACTCGGACTTGAGCTTGGGATGGACTAGACTTGAGCTTGATGTTTGAGACTTAGGTTTGGGGCTAGGTTGAGCTTGACCATAAACCTGACCCTACCCCCAACCCACCCAAGTTGCACTTACACCTATCTCTTTCCACCTTCTTAATACATTAATTTAATTTTCTATCAAACATATTAAAATATTAATATTTAAGTTCAACATTTTTTTTGGTAAACAAGTTAAACTGTGATACCAGAAAAAACTTCTAACCAATCACACGGAATTAGAAAAGTTGAAACCACTTAGGTGGCATTCCTCGAAATTTATGGAGGAGGTTGGTCAAAGCACTTCTAGTTTCGGTAAAATACTTTTTTGACATCATAGATTTTTGCTGATATTTAAGTTAATTTAAATATTAAAATAAGATAAGTAATTATGGTAAAATTATAATAATTAAAAAATATTATTATAGTTATAATTAATATATTATCTTAAAACAATTATTAATTGTTATTGCTAATAAAAATTATAATTTTAAATCCATTTAAATTAATTACATTAATCAAGTTATAAAACTATACTAACTTTTATTAATAAAAAATCATAAAAACAAAATTATTAATAAAGTTAATAATTAATAAAATTAATAATAATGTATTAGTTTTAAATTTAATTTTTTAATGTCCACTTAAATTTCATTTAACAGCAATAAAAAATTAATATAAAATTTGCCCACTCTCACCAATTAAGATTGCAATTACACTGTCATAAGAATGTTATAAGGCTACTTCTAGTTGTTAACAAATTAAGTCGTGCATACAATATTGGTCGTAACTAGTTATTATATAAAGCAATAAACTCATTGTTAGGGCTGCAAGGATATTATACATGCCTAGACCCAAACATGATTTATAAAGATTCCAATTGGAATAGCTAGAATCTTATTCACCCAATTTATCAAGATGCAGCTACCATGGTCACATCAAATGTTGACTCTATTTAACAAAATGATTTCAATTAAGTATAAAAGGGTTAAATGATCTTTTACTTTTGCAAATTAGTTGGGTGGTGTGAAACCATGATTTTTAAAACTAATTGGGAGACTAAATCGGTCAGGGGTCCGGTTATTAGGTCGAACGGTCCAATCATTCGAATCGAACGATTGGCCTGTTCTAACAAAAAATAAAAAATGGTCAAAATGATTTGAATAGTTAATCACCCGGGTTAATGGTTTATTGACTAAAAATCAACAACTTAAAAAAAATTCGATTTTGAAAAAAAACAGAATCGATCACCTGATCGATTTCCAGTTTTTTTGATTCCAACCATCAGGTCCAGTTTTGAAAACCACGTGTACTAAAGTATATATGCCTATGGATCAGGTATTAGGCTATGGTTGGGCGGGACTACTGAGGAAGTACGTGGTGGAACCTGCACATATGTGGTGGCCTTATACACTTGCTCAAGTCTCTATGTTCCGGTGAGTACATTAGAAAATGTTTGTACAATATGATATTATTGTTATTACTGGCTTAGTAGTACTAAATGATTGTGTTAATAATGAAATTGGTTGAACAAGGCAACTTTGCCTTTCCGTTCTATACTTCTCTATGTATGGAAAGGAAATATATTCAACATGCAACCCCTCTCCCGTAAGGCCATGATCATTACTTTGCCTTCCCCATTCAACAATTAAGAGGGTATTGGCCAAGGTGAATGATTTTGTTTTCTTAAATCAAAGCAACTGTTATTATGGCTTCATTTTGAAGGAATATAAATATAAATATATAGAGTGCAAAATCTTGTATTTTGCATTATTTTGTATGTATTTGTATAATATATATTTTTATTTGTATTTTTTTTTTAAATTCAACCTATTGAAGGAATATAAATATAAATATAAGTATTTTTTTCTTTTTCTTTTGTTTTTTTGAAATGCTTCTCATTGTTTTCTCAAGGTGGTTGAAGTCGTTGATAGATTGTTCTTGATCCTTTCATTTTGTGGTTTATTGTTTCAACCTAGCAACGAGTTATGATTTTTCTTTTTTCCTCCGTCTCTATCTCTATTTTGGGTTTGAAATTAATGTTTTTATGTAGAGAAATGAGATTGTTTTTTTTTTTTTTTTAATGGTGAATAATGACTTTATTTTTTTTAAAATATTAGCTTAATACCTGTATTTGTAAGGCCATTACTCATGATGACTCTTGCTATCTAAGATTAAACGTAGACGCAACTGGCCTGAGAGAAAAGGCGAGATTATTCTATTAGTAAGGCCATTGTCCTAAGTCTGCACACTCCTAGCTTCCATTATTATAATGATGTTTTGTTCTCTAAACTAGCGGGGGCCGTGCGATAATTAACCTTTATGTATAACCAATTCTATCTATTTTACTTTATTAATGATTAAATCTTACAACTTTTGTAAATGCTGCTTAAATATTTAAAATATTTAAATATTAGTAAATATATAAAGTTAGATTGTAGTCATAATTAATTTAATCTATAAATTAACTATTTTAGTCATAATTAAATTAGTCTAAGCCCGAGCTCAAAGTTTAAGACTTCGGGTTGGGCTTGGGTTGATCATCAACCTGACCCAACCCTTAAGTTGCACTTTTAAGAAAAATGTGACATTTGTCATGAGACTGAACCAAACTGAGCACAACCCATGCATGCATTATCTTTTGATTTTTAACTATTTTTGGATGAAAATTATTAATATTGAAACGAAAGGAGCTATGGGGGATCGACTACCCCCGTTGTATAGCCTAATGAGCAAAAATAAATAAATAAAAGATCACAAGCCTGATTTTGATAGTCTATTAACAGTTTTTAAAGTTGCTTGGCTTAACATGGCCCACACCCTAAGCGCAATAATATTTATCTGCGCTTGGGATAGGGACAAACTTGCCTATATTAATTATAAAACTATGATTTTTTTATAAATTAAATTTTTATTGAATTTTAGTTGATTACAAAAAATATATAAAGATTTATATATATACTCTCGTAACTAATTATGATATTTTTATTAACAAAAATTTAAAATTTTATTTGGTAATGGGTTGGGTTGGCCCTATTCTAAATCCTAATAGAGCATCTTCCTGATTTCTTGGGGCCGAAAAGGGGAGATTGTGATATTGGTGACAAATCAAAAGGCTTAAAAAGTGAATAATCAAGACCCTCTTACAATTGCTTGATTGGGATAGTGGAGCAAGGAGAGACAAGTTGACGTGACCATCCTTGTTTTAATATAATTTTAATTATGATTATGTAATAGTAGCTGTGGTAATAACTGATTCAAGGTTTGAACTTTGTAGGGCACTACATGAAAAAGATGATCAAGGCATGTCAAGAGGGAAGTTCTTCTTGATTGCACTCATTTGCAGTTTCTGCTGGTGTATTGTTCCAGGCTACCTCTTCCCTACTCTGTCAAGCATTTCATGGATTTGTTGGGCATTCTCCAAGTCAGTCACAGCCCACCAGATCGGCTCAGGAATGCAGGGTCTGGGGATCGGAGCATTTTCACTAGATTGGACTGTTGTATCTTCCTTTCTGTACAGCCCCCTCCTGAGCCCTTTCTTTGCCACAGTTAACGTCTATATCGGCTATGTCGTATTCATCTACATTATCATCCCTATATCATACTGGGGATTAAACCTGTACAATGCCAAAACATTTCCCATCTTCTCCTCTCACTTGTTCACATCCCATGGTCAAATGTATAATGTTTCAGCCATCGTGAATGATAAGTTTGAGATAGATATCGCAAATTATGAGAAACAAGGGCGGGTCCATGTGAGCATGTTATTCGCTCTGTCGTATGGCTTTGCCTTTGCCACTGTTGCAGCCACCCTAACGCATGTTGCCTTGTTTCATGGAAGGTACGTGATGTATTCCTCAGGCCTCAAGTTGTACCGATCATTTTTCTTTGAGTATATGCATTAATTCTTCTAAAGCTTAATTTGGAAGGAGTATAAGTATAAATATATACAGTACAAATTCATATAAAATAATACAAAATATAAGGTTTTGTACTCTACATATTTATATATTGTATTTGTACTCCTTCCAAATGGAGCCTAAATTCCTTTTCATGTACTGGAATTGATGCACAGGGAAATCTATGAACGATATTGTTCATACAATGGCAAGGAGGACATTCACACAAGATTGATGAAGAAGTACAGTGACATACCTGGATGGTGGTTCTACCTATTGCTTGTAGTGACTCTCGTAGTCTCTCTTTTGCTTTGCATCTTCCTGAAAAGTCAGGTCCAGATGCCCTGGTGGGGATTCCTCTTCGCGTCTGTCATTGCCTTCGTCTTTACTCTTCCCATCACCGTCATTGTTGCTACAACAAATCAGGTAATAGAGTTGAGCTTTTCCCTCCAACCCCCAACTCTTTTTGGCATGGGGCAATGGAGTTCAAATCATTCCCCCACAAAATTGCCTTCCACGACATCCCACAACATATCTCCGCCGTGTATTGAAAACATCTCCGGATGATAATATCAGGAATGATGATGTCATCATCAGGGGATGATTCTAACACACAGTGGAGATGTGCTGTGGGACGTTGTGGGGGGCACTCTTGTGGGGAGCTGATTCAGTCTCTAGGGTAATGGCCTTTTTTAAGTTTCATATTCAGTTAACGGCATTATTCTGGCCTTATCTATGAAATTAGAAGTTGATTGTGGTAGAAGAGATTATAGTTAAAGTACTTTAGTCTTTCTTCTCTTTTGATAGCAGTGATAAAAACAGTTTCCTACTTTTATAAACTTTTATCACTTAAATTTTTTACAGTTGTTTTATGATTCAACTTCAATACCGTCTTTTAGCTAGGTTTATGCCTGACAGCCTAATTAAGTAAAAGCTTGGGGGGGGGGGTGAAAAAGGAGAAAGTTTTGTCAATACTTCAGAGTAATATTGTAAACTGAATATCTATATTATTAGTGAAAATATGAATAAGAGTGTGCAGTTTTTGATTGACTTAAGTATTCATATTTTTGAATTTGGTCCTTACTAATTTTAAGGACAGAAATATAATTTGAACCACTTTTCTCCTCACTCAAATCCCTGTCATTAAGTCTTATCTTTAAGTTATTAACTCCCAATAACATTCATTGAATGATATTCTTGATTAAAATACCCTTAATTTTAAATTTAGTTTCTCTGATTACGAAGGCACAAAATGTAATTTGAATTATTACATTTATGCTCGCTCAATTCCCTGTCATTAAGCTTAATATTTAGGGTATTAACTCTCGTTATTTCATTAAATCCTATATTAATTAACCATATTAAAGAAAAATAAGTACGACAAAGAATAATTGTTTTTATTCAAGATAGAAATAAAATATAGATTTAAAAAGAACCTAAAATGGAATTGTTTTCCTTTTAGGTGTCAAATCAATAATTCTAACCTTTGGGTCAAATATATCAAACCTGATGTCATAATTAAATAATGGTAAAAATTAAAAAATGAATACACAAAATGGTATACAAATACAAATAAAATTATAAAAAATAAATTGTGCATATCTCTAATATGTATATTCATCATATTAAATAAAAATAAGAGTAAAAGATAAAAATAATTTTTATAGACAAAAATATAAAAATAAAAAATTTTGAAAATATATTATTTATTATCATCATCATCATCATAAAAAATTACCACTGCACATGCACACTATATATTGATACAAAAATTCCATTACCCAATATGCTGGTCCCTGCCTGAGATTTTATCATGTCTTAGCAAAAATTACGGGATATAACCTATCATTAGTTAACAACCAGGGTTGCTTGTACAAGCTTGATTTCGGCCCCTTTTAGCTCGTCTTTTGCGCAGATCTTTTGGGCTTCTTAAAGACTCAAAGTTCAAAAATCAAGTCTTTTTCCATTTGGTTGCCTGTAGCTCGGTAGCTCAAAAGATCCCCTTTGAAAAACCTCAATTTTAGGAGCTTCAAATGTAGCTTCCGGACTTTAGAAAATAGATAAGTTGGAATCACAAAACAAAAATGTTTTCACTACTTCCACCCAAATTAGATATTTATAGCTATGAATATGTGCTATTTTGCATTTTAAAGATATCAAAAGCAAATTTTTCGTTTTCTCTTTACTCTTGCTTGTCAGGAATTGTTTAATATCTTTCAAAGTTTTTAAGCAGACCATCTTTTAATTTGTTTACAGGTACCACCGCTAAACAAGCTCACAGAGTATATCATGGGTATCATATTACCAGGAAAACCTATAGCTAATGCGTGCCTCAAAACCTATGGGTCTATCAGCGCGATGCAGGCTGTTGCTTTTCTCGGTGATTTCAAGCTAGGCCATTATATGAAGATTCCACCAAAATCAATGTTCTTAGTTCAGGTATGCTTCTCTTTTAGCATTCTAAACTTTATTAACTATGCTTGTTGTAAAGGTAAATATATAATTATACTATTATGCTTTCGTTGGTTGCACATGAAAGAGAAAGAAATTGAACATTTGGGCTTCAAGTGTAAATAAGTACAGGCTCATTCATACCTTGTGTTTTGAGACTACTTGATCAGAGTGGCTTTAATACCATCTCAAAGAACCATTCAAGAAAAAAACTTAAGCTGATAGGTGAGATTAACACTAGACCACTTGGTCAAAATGGCTTTTATGCCATCTTAAAGCAGGGGCGGAGCCAGGGGGGACCTAGGGGAGTCATGCGCCCCCCCCCCCCCCCGCTATGGTCCCAAAAATCCTCACTTGGGATATATTGTTTCATGTACATTGCCCCCTCTCCCACTCTCCACCAAGGGGTTGCAGTTTTCCCCATTCCCGAGGGGTACCCGGGCTCCTTGACCCGATGGGGTCGGGGATGGGAGGTACCCATGAATCCCCGATTGTGGATGTCCCCACTTAATATTATATTATATTATAGATAATATACTATATATGATATAATATTATATATTATATAAGTATAATAATTATTAATTTATTTATAAAACAGTAAAAACTAAAAGTCAAAAACATAATTCGAAGAAATCAAGAAAACTTGAAAAGTTGGAAAACCCTTAACCCTCGGCTAAACCAGTTACTAGTCTTCATTCTCCTGTCTTCGACAGAGAAGACTCAAGAGAGGCGACTAAACCACAAAACCAGTAAACCCTATCTTTATCTTCGTCGCCAATTCGTTGACTGCCAACCGCCGTCGCTGACTGTTGCCACTAGCCACTCGCCCGTCGGACATCGAACAGAGGAGAGGCCAGAGAACTGAGGAAGAGACTTCGTCTTCGTCGTCGATTCGCAGACTGCCGGCCTTCATCATCATCGCTGACCGTCGTCGCCGTCGCTGTCACCCTTTAGATTCTCTCTCATCAGTCATCATTGACATAAACTCTTCCAAGTCCCAATGGTCCTCTCTCTCTCTCTTAGTTTCGGGGATTCGGGTCTCCGACGATGAATTCATCCCCGTCGAAGTCGGGGATGGAGGGGGATTCCTTTCCCCGTTGGGGATCGGGAACGGGGACGGTGTTAACACGATGACGCATCATTAATTAATTTCTATCTTAATTGTGCTGGTTGTTTACTACATTCTACTTTGTATTGATTCAATTTGCTTATCATGTTCTTATTGTTTTTTCTGTTGGAATTTACATATTTGGGCCACCAAACTAGTTCATCGGAACCATCCTGGCTGGAACGGTCAACGTTGCTGTGGCCATGTGGATGCTGAAATCTATTCCAAATATCTGTGAAGATCAGATACTCCCTCCGGGCAGTCCTTGGACTTGCCCAAATGATCGTGTCTTCTTCGATGCATCTGTGATCTGGGGCCTTGTGGGACCCAAACGAATCGTTGGAAGTCTTGGAAACTACGGGGCACTGAACTGGTTCTTCGTTGGCGGTGCCTTGGCGCCACTTCTGGTCTGGCTTTTACACAAGACGTTTCCCAAGAAAACTTGGATTTCACTGATTAACTTCCCCGTCCTCTTAGGAGCAACAGTTACGATGCCAGCAGCAACAACAGTGAACTTCAATTCTTGGGCTTTGGTGGGCACGATTTTCAATTTCTTCATCTTCCGGTACCGAAAGAGCTGGTGGCAGAGGTATAACTATGTGCTTTCGGGAGCTCTGGATGCTGGGGTTGCTGTCATGGGGGTTTTTCTCTACTTCTCACTCCACATGGAAGGTAAACACTTGGACTGGTGGGGTACAGGTGGCGAGCATTGTGATTTAGCTTCTTGTCCTACGGCTAAGGGTATAGTGGTTGATGGGTGTCCCATCTATTGATTCTCTTCTTTTACAACATTTACTGTCCATATGCATTGGGCTTCTCAACCTCGAATTAGTTAACTGTTTATTTTACATGAAATGCCAAGTTGTAATTCATGGGCAAATTTTAAAACGTTATATAAAGCTTTTCTATACCCGTTGTGTGCTTATACAAGGGGTAAAAAATATTCCTATTAACAGGAGCTAATGGTAAAAGAAGTATTAATCAGTTGTCAGAAACGGTAAAAATAGTGTTAGTCAATTTTTAAACAGTAAAGAAACACTTAATCAAATAATTAAATCATAAGTATAGTTTAAGGAATTTATCCATGGAAGAATGATTCTCAAGCGATAGAATTAATTTAGTAATTATATATTTTTGAGACTTGGGTAAAAAATTTCTTATCATCTGAAAATTTGTTATAACTTTATTTTGGACATAAAATAGCACTGTTAAATGCAATCATCCGGCCTTTAGGGTGTAAACCGGATAGGTTGGGATGGGTTTGTGGTTAATCCAAGCTCGATCCTAAAATTTGGGTTTAAAAAATCTTGGTACACTCAGGATGCGTTGTCAAAACCCGATACATCAGTTTAATGATTTATATTTTTCCAATCCTCAAAACTAAATAAAGAAGGTAGTTTAGTGGTGAGGAAGGGGTTGAATCCTCAGGGAAATATGGTTAAAAATTAGTATTTTGTTTCAAACAAATAAGAAAAAGAAAACAAATTTGGGATTTGCATAAAATAAGAAAACAAAATTTATTAAAATTGAGATTAAATATTTAGAATTATATATTTATATATATGAATGTATATAATTGAATCAGATTGGTCCAGCCCAAAAATATAAAATTCTAATTTTTTTAATCCAAACCCAATCCAATGACCGAAAATCCAAATCTAATCCATATAAAATTTGAGGTCGAGCCCGCCCACCTCTGCCGGCCACAAAACAATTCGCCGGATAAGTGAATTTAACAAGGTAAATGAATGCATGCAACCTCGGTATTTTCAAAACCAAACTAGGAATGGTGTGAAGAAGCTATCCGAGTGGCAGGTTTGATGATGGTTCAACCTGACGGTGAGCTCAGCGAGGCAATCGAAGCAATCAAAACCCAGCAGGCCGGCGCCCAATCATCAGTTGCTTAGTAAAATAGTTTCCCAAACCGCCTAGGTCAAGGACGATCGAGTTGATATCATTGGCAACGCTTTAAGGTTTAAAGCAAAATGAGTTAAGCGAATCATACGTAACGTTCAAAGTTGGAACACTTTGGCCCGGCCGGTTAAAGCAAATCATACGACGTAATGTTCGAAGTTGGAAACTTGGAACACTTTGGGTGTGTACGATTTAACGGGTTTGGTTCAAGGCAAATTATACGATTTAACTGGACAATTCATGAACTGCTGGCAGTGGGTGTGTGATATGTAGGTACTGGATGGAAAGTTTCTCTTCCCTGGTCTTTGATCCAGTAATGATAGCACCAATCCGTAAGGAAGCCAAATATGCTGTGTGTAAAGGATAATGTTAGTAAGCTCTTTCTGAAAAGAAAGGGAATGATGCATGTGAGCTATTGTTTTGTGTATTCCAAATCCATAGAAATAGTAGTAAAAACAGTGGAATTCCATTACCATCGACAAATCATTCAAAGTTCATGCATGGGGTGGTGAGCTGCACTTCGGGAGCTGCCAGTGCTGGAACATCCGCTAACTGTTTACAGAAATGCTTGAACATCCAAATGTGAATGAGGTGGTGGTGATGGCGGCCCCACTTCCGGAAGCGACATAATAATAATAAAAAAAAGGAGCCTCACCACATCGGCTTTTCTGGGCTACATAATTGTGGATAGTGAAGAACATTTCTGAACCACATGAGTTGGAAACAGGAAAATGCAGAACATAGACATGATTACATCTATACTATCAAGAACGCAAGCAATCAAAGGCAGTATAACAAGAAAATAAACAAACACGTGAAGAGAGAGGATTGATCGGAAGAATACTACAGGGAGAGAGTCAAGTCTGTTGAGCCACTCCGCTCGTCATCTATATATATGATCGTTACAGTAACAATAACAGCTTTTAAAGAAGCTAGCATACTTGTGATAAATTGTATATATATCCAATTTCTCTATATAGACTACAAATCAGATAGTTGGTATTAATTAACAGTACACGAACCAACATCTCCAACTCCAATTCCAAGCCCACCCACCTAACCTGATGCTCTGGGTCTGGGCGTTCATCAACTCCATGAAAGACCATCTTATGAAACCATGGAGTTCAAGATACAAATAGCTCTTCACTGATGTCCAAGCCCCTTAGACGCAGGGGCAGCAGCAAACCTAGAGGAAAACGCACGATGGAATGAATCCTCATCATCTTCATCCCAGCAACCTTCATCGAAGTTCTGGGCGTAGCTCAAAGGATCATACCTGAAACCACCACCTCGATTCGGTTGCCTGGTTCTGAAAACCGCTCTGAAGCTGCAACCCTCACTTCGATGGAGCCCAACTCTTTTTGGCCATGAGAGCTTATGCTTGAGACGACCCCAGCATGAAAGCAACCCAACTTCGTCATGATTCTCCTCCTTGAAAGATGAAGAAGACTTCTCCATTGTTTTAGCTTTTGGAGAAGACCTTAGACCTCCCTCTTTTGGGGAAAAGGAGAAATTATTCCCTGCTCTTTGCAGTCTCCTTTCCTTTTATTTCCCATCATTTATTTATTTCTTTTAAGGTAAATTTCTTAAACTACCTTACTGTTCAACTAATTGATTAAGTGTACTTTTACTGTCTATAAATTAACTAATACAACCTCTACTATTTCTATTTTTGACAATTGATTAATCATTCTTAGTCATTAACATAAAATATAAAAAAAGCTATTTTACCCTCCTATTTGGTTCTCTTCATCTTCCTCTCATTCCCTTCGCCAGAATTGTCAAGATCGGGGTGAGGACATTTGCTTACTTGCTCCAACAGACACTGGTGGATGTAAGTATCTCCTGCTGCAAGAAACTTGACGCTACCTCGTCACTACGAGCTCTGGAACCTATCTGGGACAGGATCCTACAACTGCATATTGATTGTGTGTGGGACAGCCTCCACCAGGTCACTGGCGACAGGCCATCTGCCAACATGGTTTTGAACCCAACAAATCCAGGGATGATGCAAGCACATCAGATTGGCCTACTGAATTCATGATCTTCTTGGGTGATGATATTCCTGTGAAGTGGATTACTCGTGTTCAAATAGGCATTAATTGCAGCAGGTTCTAGAGGAAAACTTGGGACCGACTACGATACCTCTCCCTCTGGATTGCCGTTGGTGAGCTGTTGAACCCTCTAGCTTCATCTGGATTGGACAATTGCTCTGTTCTAGAGGAGATCAGGATTAGGGTGGAAGGCGACTGCAGGATGGGGCCAAAACCAACAGAACAACCATTTGGATTGAGCTCCCTTGCACGGTATCACAGGCTTTCAAAGATGCAGTTAGACTGTGGAGATACAATAGGTTATGCATTAACAGCTCCAACCGGACACATGGATCTGAGCTTGTGGGAGAGGGTTTACCAGATTGGAATTGAGAATCTGAAGTTAACTGAGCTCGACTACTGGCTACCAAAGGACAGGGATGTTAACCAGAGGAGCTTGTCATTCTCTCCCTATCTGTCATTCTTTCTTCCCGCTCTTTCTCTCTCTCCTCCTCTTTCACTTCCGTGTTTCACCACCGCCGTTGCAGCGGCGAATTTGGTACTTCTCTCTCTCGCCACTTCTCCTCTCCTTATCTCTCTCACTCTCTCTCTTCTTGCGATTTCTCTCTTTCTCTCTTTCTCTCCTCTTTCACTTCCTCTATTTCACCATCCCTGCTGCAAGTTGCAGAGACAGATCTGGTATTCTCTCGCCACCTTTTTGTCTCCCTATATCTCATTCTCTCTCTCTCTCCATTCTCAACCTCTCATCTCTCTCTCCCCTCCGCCCCTCTGTTTTCATTCAAAGAGGCTCATCGCCGCCGCCAAAGCGAGAAGGGGGTGCCGCTGGTTCGCCGCCGTGTGCAGCTGCGTCTTCACCTCCGCCTGTCTCTCTTTGGTCTCTCTCTCTATTCTCAACCTATCGTCTCTCTCTCCCCTCTGCCCCTCTGATTTCACTCAAAGAGGGCTCATCACTGCCGCCAGAGCGAGAAGGGGGTTCCGCCACCGCCGTTGCATCTTCTAGCGGCAGATTTGGTATAGGTTTCTCATCTGCGTTTTGAAGATGGACACCTAGAAAGCAGGTTGACGGCATGTAACGTAAAACGTTACATTTGCATCAATTAATAACATTATTATAGTGCAACAGTCAAAACGTTACATAATCGTGGCGCAAATGATAATGCAAAATAATGGGAATAATATAAAATTAAGTTTCAGTTTCTTATTTTTAAACCTGTTTTGATGGTAGATGGTAATATAAGCCCATTATTTTGGTCCTCTCACTACTCTCTTCTGTTCACTTACATCACCTAAAATGAGAGAAAAGTTATCTTGCTAAGTTGGGACATCAAGGTGATGGGAGTGGGTTCAGCTTTGAGACAAAAATTATCTTGCCAAGCAACAAAGACAATGGCCGGAGGGAAGTCAAATTTGTGTTTTGCATGCTTAGAAACATGTTTTGGGTTTATCGTATCAACTAACATTTGGTATGAGAGCCTTGCTTTTGCCTCTACCTTGTCATGTTAGATTGGCTCATAAATAAAATTATTACATTTCGGTGCCTATGTATTTTGAATATGAGTTCTTTGATTTTGAATTTTTTGTGCAAAATATACTGGGATTTCTGTGAATTTTATGATTGATTTCATAGATAATTGATCAAAAAATGACCCGGCTAAAGGTAGGAAACGATACTAAATGATGTGGATCCATATTTTAGGTGCTGATCGTTTTTAACTCCCTGAAGAGCTAAACTAAAGACACGTTGCTTGCTTTGGGCATTAAGAAAAAAAAAAAGTTTGTAGTATGCACCTTGTTTATATGCTAACAACTATATTTTGTGCATGTATAATTTTAATTTGTCATTATGCATGCTATTTTTAGTGCATAAATAATTTTACTTTTGGGCTACAATATGTTGGTAGTTGCCTGAAAATAACACTTTTAGTGTTTAGTTTTATATATGTGCCTAAATTTTGTGAATATGCATGTATAATTTTATTTTATGCACACAATTTTAGTTTAAATTATTTCAACACATAAACAATTATTTTTGGGCACTTTTTTTATTATATTGCTCAAATTAAGTTTATGCATGAATTATGTGATTATTCTTGGTAAATGCTTATCACTTGAGGATGAATAGTTCTTATGCATTAAGTAGAGCCTGAAACACTAAAAGAAATTTAGTTATATCTATATAATTGGAGAGTAGCCACAACATCTTCAGTTAATCAAAAATTATATATTAAGTTAATATCACATAAATTGTGATTAATTATACTTGATATAATAAAATTTATCCCACAGGAAATTTTGTTATATCTATATAATTAATTAGGATAAAATACCAAATTATTTTCATAATTTACCCACAAGGATTATGAACTGGAATATAGTTTGGTGGTTTTATCATTGAGAATAGAAAATAATTTTCCATTCTTCAATTTCTAGTTTTTATTTTATTTCTGCAATTTATTTTTATCAAATTTAATTTTTGTCTTCCTTTTTGTAGATTTGAAATTCGGTTAGGTAAGACGGAAGGCCCAACTTAAGGAGTTTGAGGGTCAAAGGATAGATCTAGAGACTGTTACCTTTGACCGAGTTGTAGATTTTTCATTTAGTTTTTTTTTCTATTTCTGTTATTTATTTATTTTTCTGCAATTTTTGCTTTCAGCATTGTTAGAATTTTATTTTAATGTATTCCAGTTCAGTTAATTAAATTTTGTGTTTTTGCAATATCAAATCTTGTTATTTGTCTGGATTGAAGTATGTAACAATTTTTCCCCCGCTTCCCTGTGGATACGGCCCCTTTCTCACCACTAACTGCATTTTGTAGTTATTTTGAGAATCAAAAAATTTATAAATATTGAAATTGGTGTTTCAAAGTGGTTAACAACATGCTTCCGGACACACCACCTCGCCAGACCTGAATGGCTAGGCACCTCAGGACCATATAGAGAATGGTTAGCCCCCAACATGAGCACACTAGTTGGTGGCCGAGCTAAGCCCAAAGGACTAACACCTTAATTATGTGACCCGACTGACTTGAAACGGCCAAGGCTCTAAGCCAAATCGGCCCAATAGGGCATGACAAGAATGACACCCCTATCCAACTGTGAAAGAGGGTGGTAGCCGAACTCCGAAAAATCACCTTGCCTCAAGCCAGAGAAGAGATGGCTGAGTACCACGGTGAACCCCCTCAAGGAGTGCGAGCTCTATGAGAACGAGCACCACCAAGCTCCCCAACAACGTTGAGGACACAGAGGAACTCCAGCCAATCAAGACCCTAAGTAGATCAGTTCGAGCAAAGAGCCTCTAAGGCCCGATCGGTGTTGTGCCCCAATGGACGTGTAGTCTGAGAAGCACACCTACCAGTCGAACTCCCAAGTGGGGTAACTTAAAAAGAGAAAGAAATAGTTTATGGAAAAAAGTGTGCTGAACAAAAGTAGATTTTCATTAACAAAAATGTAGTACATTGATTATGAGCCCAACATACCTAGTCATGTACAATAAAAAAGGACAGGACAAAACCATCTAGACCGGCCATGCTATATAGGGGTTTTGTGTTAGATAGTTTTTGTATGCCCTTAGCTTCAATCATAATGATGTATTTTATGAGTTTATTGTAAATGAATAAAAGTGCATATTTGATTCATGTTCCTTTGGTATGTTTCTGTGTAATACCCTTAAACTGGACACTTAATGAGACTCGTGTTAGTTTAGAATGTTCACAGCCAGTGGGGCGGTCTGGGGAGACCTATCCTGACAAGGCTGACACTATGGTGCCACCAAGTCGGATGGGGTGGCTTGTCTCAGCTACCAGGGTGAGACCCTAGGCACATACAATGTGGGATTAATTGAATCTTTGAACTAGATCAGATTTTCAGTATTGCCCTGGACCTTGGAGATTGATGGCCAAAACTAGAAAGTTACACCCGACCCCTAGACTCGATTATGATACTGCACTAGGTGTCGGATTGGGCTGTCTTTGATGTACCAATCAGTGAGATCCTTAGCGGGGGTCAAAACTTGGGTATGTTGGGACAGTCTGAGAATTCATCTGAGTGGGTGATCATAGTGACAGGATCAGCCCCTTTGTCGGACAAAGGTAATGATCGGGGATGCACTCTCACTAATGAAAACCAAGACTACCGGCAGCCGATTTCAATCGTTGAAATTTGTTTTGAAAAATATATTTTATATGAGATATAAAAGTATATAAATTATGGTTTCAAAATGACTTGCAAAAGGTTTTAATTCCCGGGATCCATATATGAGAGAGTGCAACATTGTTCCTTGCAGCCGAGGGAGAGGTCCTCTCTTGTCGGGCAGTGTATGATCATTATGGGCTGAGAGGTTAAGTGTAAGGCCTTTGATGATAATACCTGATGGGATAATCTTGCATCTACCCACAGTCCCTGGGTGTTATAAGGTGGTTTGGCCCGGGGACCACTTAGGGTAAGTGTTGGGCCCATAGAGCCCATCTGATGGGTTTCAGGGGGTGCACTGTCCATAACAGTGTATTCGGCCAGGCCTTGTAACAAAGGCTGGGCTGAACCCATGTGGCTGATGTGTAGATCAATGTTTGGGTCCCACGTCGTACAAGGAAACCCAACTGGGCAGCAGTTTCGAAGGCTTAATGAATACATAACCCTAAATGGGCCTTAAGCCCATTTTGAACTGGGCTGATTTGATTAGTCTTTAAGGGGTGAATTTTGAGATAAGATCAGCTGATAGGATCGGGCCCACACCCTATCCACTCAGAGAGTCCAAGATCCAAATGAGATTTAGATTTGGAAACTTCCTAATCTGCAGATAAGATAAGGATTATCCATTATCTTAAAGGGACTTCTAATCCATATATGATTTGGATTAGCAACTCCTAATGGGATTAGGAGCTGATCCCTTTAAGTCTATAAAAGGAAGAGGAGGCGGCAGCCTTTAGACATCCAACAATCACTAGCAACAGTCTTGTCTTCAGAGCTGAGATCACAGAAAAGATAATTCTGCACCCTGCAAATACTCTCTAGCCGCCTCCTTCCTGCAGCCACCGCCTACAACAGTTCGATCTCCATTGCTTGGGAGAAATCAAGATTGGATCTTGATTCCAATCTTTTGGAGAAAAGACTGGTAGGAGTTGTATTCACAAGCCGTCCAGGTGATTCTTGGAAAGAATCAAGTTCTTAGGAAGAACACTGTTGATTCTGCTCCACCCTGCACTGCGCCATCTTCAGTGGGAGCAGATTCTGGATCCTACCTTGGGCGTGAACACCTCCATTGAGAGATACTATTTCTCTATATCAGGTATTATCTCTCCCTACTCCTTTTGGTTCAGATCTGGTTCAGTTTGTGGTTCAAGAATGATCCTTGAAAATATGATTTTCTAAATAGGGAATTCAATTCCCAGTTGAAGGGAAAGAAAAAAAAATTTGAAATTCGCCTCCTTTATTCCACAATCTTGTGCGTCCATATGATGGATTTCCTATCCCTTCAGTTTGCCTCCTTGGGCGTGTTTGCATTGTCACCCAGAGCAGGTTTTATTGCTGGGGGCACCTCTATGTCAGAGGGATTGTACTCCTCCACGACCGCAACTATCTTAGGATGCCCGCGCATGACCCTTCTATCTCAACAAGTGAAGCCGATTTTCCAAGAGTCCGTAGCATAGTCATTAAGAGCATTCAAGAACTCCTCAGACTCCTTGTACTTGGCCACCGCCTCATCCTCGGCGCGAAGCAGCTTTGCCTCAACACCCTCGACTGCCTTTCACGCCTTGTCACGACCCTACTTAAGCTTGTGTATCTGGGTCCTCGACCTTCACAGGTCCTCGTCCTATGTCACCATTGTATTCTTCAGCTCAGCCATCTCTACCTGCAAATGGGAGAATCTATAATTTTGAGCCTCAGGCATCTGACAAAGGGTGTGCATCCTATCAAATGGGAGAATCGGGCCTTTTGAGCCTCGGCCACCTATAAGACATGAAGTTAAAGAGCATGGCAAACCAAACCGAAGAACAACAAAGACAGTACAGATGCCTTATCATGATGGACTCTTAGATGAACACACTCTCCAGCACACCCACTCATGCAGTTTCTAGTTTCCCTATGAATCCCAAGAAACAGGATACCCTTGGCTAGATACTCAGGGACGCCCTCAGTTTCCAAAGTATCCTTTGGCCAAACACTCCAGCTCGGCATATATACCTCGACCCCTTGGCTAGATACTCAGGGACGCCCTCGGTAGCAATCATCAGGGTGTGGTCCATGATAGGACATGCTATGGTGGAGACCCGTTAAAGCCAACGTCAACTACGTTACCCTCGATAGGTCTTAACCTCTTATGTGGTTGAGGAGTCACAACCTCAGGATGACATTGCTACTGAGTCGCCCCTGCTTGGGGCACCACCTTCCTTTGTGTGATGGCGGCATGTTCCTCGTCCTCTCCTCATCACCAACCATAACCATATATACCAGAAAAAAAGAACAATGGTCAGTCAAAGTGGAAGAAAAGAATCATGAAAAACATAAACCAAGTAAGGACAAACCAGCTGGGGGCTCCATCAGCCCGACACGGATCAACATCGCAAACAAGGTGTATTCCTATACATCCACACTATTTTCCTGATGGCCGTCAACTCTTCAATAGACAACTCAGCCTCATTCTACACCTTCACCTTAGTCTTCAGGACTGAAAAGTTAATGGGGAACAACCAACCCCCCTAACAACGCACAAAGAAGAACCCCTCTTTATAGTGCTTCACTGAAGAGGGGGCTCCCACGAACACCTTATTGTTCCGCTGAGCCAAGAAGTATTAGTAGCCCTGCTGGTGCTTCTTCAGGTGCAGGAAGTATGTGAACATTGATAGGGTAATGTCCATGTCATGAATGGTATAGTAATAGAGGAGGCCAACCAGGTACCTAAAGGAGTTGGGCATAATTTAGATTGGTTGGACACAATACCACCTCAACAGCATGATCGCAATGCCCACATTTAAAGGAAATTTTAGCCCAACTATTATGCTATGCTCATAAATATAGAGTTCGCCCAGCCGAGTTGGACCCTTTTGCCTATTCTGGGTCACCTCAACTCATACTCCTCGGGAATACAATGAAGTGCTCTAATGCAGGCTAGGTCTTGGGGTGTTAACCTATAGGGAGAAGAAGCGAAGCAGCTATTGAACCATGCAAAGGCATTGGGCCCCTCTTCGAACACCACCTCTACATCCATGTTGGCCTCATCGATTTCCCCGACCTCAGCCTCCCCCGCATAGGCATCGGTCTTTTTGTCCCTCGACCTTGGCCGTATGGGCATTGGTCTCATGGACTATGAGTGTGGTGGCCTTGAGATGAAATCCCAGCTCATACTCACTAGTCGATGTACAAGAACTAGACGATGAAGTGGAAGAGCAAGAAGACAAGGAGGAAGAGGAAGACATCTTCCTGAAGTGTAGCACTACGGAGCACTTGAAGCACCAATAGAAGACTAAGCACCTGTTGAACTCCTAAGCATGCTTCTACTTAGAATGACAAAGCAAAATGGCTCACCACCTCCCTTTATATAAAGGCAGCCATTGGTTCAAATCAAATAAGATCAACGACATAAGATTGCTGCCGCACTTTGCATGCGCGTGACCTCGAGAAGACAAAACAATGCATCTACTGACCCATAACGGAAATGGTACAAGCGTTGAACCACCCAATCTGCCCACTAAGCCGGTCTAACTGAAGAATATGTCACATCTCTATAGATAGAATTAAGAGATTAGTAAATGACGGAGTACTTAGTACTCTTGATTATGCTGATTTCGAGAATTGTGTAGATTGCATCAAGGGTAAGCAAACAAACAAGTCTAAGAAGAGTGCCAAAAGGAGTTCAAACGTATTAGAAATCATACATGCTGACATATGCTGTCCAAACATGGATATGTCCGGTCAAAAATATTTCATCACCTTTATCGACGATTACTCACGATACATGTATGTGTATTTCCTTCATAACAAGCATGAAGCAATAGATGCCTTCAAAGTCTTTAAGGCTAAAGTAGAGAACCAATCTGGGAAGAAAATACAAATAGTGAGATCTGATAGAGGTGGTGAATATTATAGTAAATACACTGAGAGTGGACAAGCACCTAGTCCTTTTGCCAAGTTTCTTCAAGAACATGGGATTGTTGCCCAACACACTATGCCTGGATTTCCGGACCAAAATGGTGTTGCAGAAAAAAGGAACCGAACATTGATGGACATGGTGAGAAGTATGCTTAATAACTCCAATCTTCCTAAATTTTTGTGGGTTGAAGCACTAAAGACGGCTACATATATATTAAACCATGTTCTAACCAAGGCTGTCCCAAAAACACCTTTTGAATTATGGAAATGTTAGAAGCCGAGTTTGCAACATATGTGTGTTTGGGGATGTCCGTTTGAGGTAAGAATATATAACCCTCAAGAGAAAAAACTAGACCCAAGGACGATTAGTGGTTTTTTCATTGACTATGCTGAAACGTCTAAGGGTTACAGATTTTACTGTCCATCTCACACTACTAGGATTGTGGAATCAAGAAATGCCAAGTTTCTCGAAAATGACATGATCAGTGGGAGGGATCGGTTCAGGGACTTAATTCCTGATCATGATCATACAGAAACTCAACCTTCCATGTTTTCAGATAGATTGGTAATAGTTCATAGTACTCCTCAAGTTCAAATAAGCGTTGAACAACCAATCGCTGAAATTCCACAAGTTGCTAAGAATCTTCCAATGGATCAACCAGTTTAGGAATTACCTCAAGTTCCTAAACAAACAGTTGAACCACAAGCTTCTTAGGGAGAAGATGGTCCAACATTAAGATGATTTACTCGTGAAAGGAAATCAGTAGTTCCTAGAATTGCAAAGAGTCGAAAATGATCCTGAAATGTTTTCACAAGCCATGAATTGCAAAGAGTCTGATTCGTGGGATGATGCTATGAAGGAAGAAATGAATTCCATGAACAGCAATGGAGTTTGGAATCTTTTAGAGTTGCCTAATGAAGCGAAGGCCATTGGCTATAATTGGGTCTTTAAGACCAAAAGAGATTCATCAGGCAACATTTAGAGATACAAAGCGAGACTCATTGCTAAGGAGTTCACTCAGAAAGAAGGAATCGATTATACGGAAACTTTTCTCCTGTATCTAAGAAGGATTCTCTTCATATTATTTTGGTAGTAGTTGCACATTTTGACCTTGAGCTGCATCAAATGGATGTGAAAACATCATTTCTTAATGGTGACCTAGAAGATGAGGTTTACATGAAACAACCTGAAGGTTTCTCTTCTAGTGATGGTGAGCATTTGGTTTGTAAGCTTAAGAAATCCATATACGGTTTAAAACAAGCTTCTTGTTAGTGGTATTTCAAATTCCAGGAAGTCATTTGGTTTTGTTGAAAACCCCATGGATCAATGTATATACTAGAAGGTCAGTGGGAGTAAAATTTGTTTTCTCGTTTTATATGTGGATGATATTTTGCTTGCAACTAATGACAAGGGCATGCTGCATGAGATGAAACAATTCCTCTCTAAAAACTTTGATATGAAAGATTTGGGTGAGGCATCTTATGTCATTGGCATCAAGATCCATAGAGATAGATCTCATGGTGTTCTAGGTCTATCACAGGAAACCTATATCAATAAGGTTTTGGAGAAATTTCAGATGAAGGATTGTACACCAAGTGTTGCTCCCATAGTGAAGGGCAATAAGTTGAGTTTGAATCAATGGCTGAAGAATGACTTTGAGAGAGAATCTATGAAAAATATTCCATATGCTTCTGCAGTTGGGAGCCTTATGTATGCTCAAGTCTATACAAGACCTGACATTGCATATGCAGTTGAGATGCTAGGACGATATCAAAGTAATCCAGGTATGGACCACTGGAGAGCTGCAAAGAAAGTCATGAGATATCTCCAAGGAACTAAAAATTGCATGCTTATGTATAGGCAGATGGATAGCTTGGATGTGGTTGGCTATTCTGATGCAGACTTTGCTGGCTGTGCTGATTCTCGTAAATCAACGCCTGGGTATATTTTTATTATGGCCGGTGGAGCTGTCTCATGGAGAAGTGTTAAGCAAACTTTGACAGTCACTTCTACAATGGAAGCTGAGTTCATCTCCTGTTTTGATGCTACTTTGCATAGTGTATGGCTTAAGAGTTTCATTTCTGGGCTTAAAGTAGTGGATTCTATTTCTAGGCCTTTAAGAATTTTCTGCGACAACTCAACTGTAGTGTTTTCGGCTAAGAATAATAAGAGTGGGAGTCGAAGCAAACATATCGACATTAAGTACTTAGCCATTAGAGAACATGTTAAAGAAAAGAAAGTGGTCATTGAGCATATCAGCAGTGAGTTAATGATTGCTAATCCTTTGACTAAGGGCATGCCACCATTGAAATTCAAGGATCATGTAGAAAGAATGGGACTTATTTCTACTTTGTAATTGTATATATACATTTAGATTATTGATGAAACTCTTATATATGTTCAGATGTTTTCTCATATTTGTGTGCACTTTAAATTATTTGAGAAAATATACTTTATTTTGGACCTATAATAAACATAAAGTTTATTCATTAAGTGTTGTTACCACTTGAAACTTGGGAAGTAAAATGCATTGTAATACATAGTTGATATTACTCCCATCTAGAGGACCTATCACTATGATTCATGTATTTTGTTTTCACATGAAGGTTATTAGTTAACATTTGCACCAAGTGGGAAAACGTAACGTTTTTACGTTACATTTGGACCAATTAATAACATTATTGTAGTGCAACATGTAATGTGAAAATGTTACATAATTGTGGCGCAAATGATGGCAGGTAATGGAAGTAATGCAAAATAATGGGAGTAATACGAAATTAAGTTTCAGCTTCTTCTTTCTAAAGCTGTTTTGATGGTAGACGGCTATATAAGCCCATTATTTTGGTCCTCTCACTACTCTCTTCTGCTCACTTACACCACCTAAAATAGAGAGAAAAAGTGAGAAAAATTATCTTGCTGAGTTGGGACATCAAGGTGGTCGGACATGGGTTCAGCTTTGAGACAAAAATTATCTTGCCAAGCAACAAAGACAATGGCTGGAGGTTAGTCAAATTTTTGTTTTGCATGTTTAGAAACATGTCTTGGATTTATCATATCAACTAACAGGCCATTGCAAATTCGTGGTTGCAGGTGTCTAGCAGACTCAGCTGTAATCTACAGAACTCCTTGGTTTCTGATCCTAGGCCTAACCGCCGGTGATGGATTTGTGTGTGGGCTTCTAATGGAGTCCAATCAGGTAGAGAGGGTGTTTTTGGAATGGAGGTGGGAAGGGTGTTTTCGGAATTTTATATCATTACATTAGTCACATGATATTATATGTAACAGAAAGTTAATGGTAAGGGTAAACTTATTCAATTGTCAGAAATAATAGGGATAGTGTTAGTCAATTTTCAAACAGTAAGGGTACACTTAGTCAATTAGTTAAACCATAAGGGAAATTTAAGAAATTTACCCTTTTTTTAGTGTTTCTAGGAGATAAGGGCAACCTTTTGCCCTGAATATCAATAAAAGATAATATTTTTGTAAAATAACAAAACTACGATAACTTTTTATGAAAAATATCAAGAAAGGGCAATAATATTGTTCATCGTCTTCCTCCACCTATGACCAGTAAAAGAGTGGGTGGGTTGGTCCACATCAATGTAGTTAAAAGGATTTGGTCAGTGGGGTTTTCTGGGCCGCACTAGGCACCAGGCTGGAGGGAGCTCACCAACTCCCAAACTACAGTCTCCCATTCAGCTAGTGGGCGGGTGGGCAGTCGATTAGTGGAACCATCCTCCACCAACTCCGACGACAACGCTTCTTAATAAATACTACTCCCTTCCTCTCCTCTTGTGATCAGTTGAGGGAGGGTTACATAGGCTAAAGAAATCTAAGAGAAAGAAACAAAGGAAGAGCCCCAGAGAGACACTATCAAATATCAATGGCAACCAAGTAGAAAGAGCAACAAAACAACCAAGCCGGAAGGCATCAGGAGGTCGGCCACAAGAGTCTCGTCCAAAGTGATGCTCTCTACCAAGTAAGCAGCTTCTCTTCTCATCTAAATTTATTCACTCTTCTCTCTCCATACTCATTCTCCTTTTAATTTGAGTTGCTCTTTTTCCTGATAAATCTGCCTCTGTTCTGCAGTACATACTTGAAACCAGCGTGTACCCCAAAGAACCAAAGGCCATGAAGGAGCTCTGAGAGTTGACAATGAAACATCCATGGTGGGTGTCAATCCCCTCATCTCATATAGTTTTTGGTCCATATTAAACAGAAGTTTTCATGGGACTGCAGAGGCAGGCAGCCATGGAGCTTAGACTCTTTGCCAAGAACAAGCAGAACTCACTTTGTCTCACTCTAGTGTATTCGGTTGTTCTTTTTTAGAACAAGCAGGAGTCGCCATTAGTGTCTTTGTCTCAATCAGGCACTACTCGCTTTGTCTCAGTCCAGTGTATTCGGATGAATATGACAGAGGAAGAGGAAGACGAACAACATCATTACCCTTCCTTGATATTTTTCATAAAATGTTACCCTATTTTTGTTATTTTATAAAAATATTATCTTTTATTGATATTCATGGAAAAAAGTTGCCCCCATCGGCTAATACCCCTTCAGTAGTTTAATCTTGGCGCATTGCCATTGAAAATATAACGAAAAGTTTGGAAAATCTTATATGGCATATTTACAAATATAAAATTATTAAAAAAATTAAAGGACATATATTTTTATCCTATATTTTAAAAATCTAGATTATCTTCGAGTTCGACTATGATACCAGAAGAGCTTATGACCAATCAACGGCATTTATGGTGGGATGAAAACCTCTTATTTTCATATCCGATCCCTTAAGCCCCTAAACTCTAACCTTAAACCCTAGAATTAACGTTTAAGGGGGTATTCTTTTTCTGAATTTTGAGAGGGGGAAAGTTGGTAAATGGGATTTTGGTTCCCATTGACCAAGAAATCCATATTATTTTTTCAGATTTATCTAAAGATCATAGAAGGTTTATTTTCCTAGATATCATTTTCTAGGTGGGTAAATAAATGAGTTTCTAGCAGATAAGGGCTACTTTTTGCCCTGAATATCAATAAAAGATAATATTTTTATAAAATAACAAAAATAGGGTAACTTTTATGAAAAATATCAAGGAAGGGTAATGATACTGTTCATCATCTTCCTCTTCTTCTCCATCTGTATTCATCCGAATACACTGGGCTGAGACAAAGCAAGTTGTTCCGGATTGAGACAGCCACTAACGGCGGTATTGCCCCTTCATGGCTTAGCATGGTTTGATAAACCAAGTTATCCTCGCAGATCTGCAAAATAACAGGCGTTGTGACTCCTGCTTGTTCTTGGCGAGTCCTACTTGTTCTACAAAAGAACAACCGAATACACTAGAGTGAGACAAAGTGAGTCCTACTTGTTCTTAGCAAAGAGTCTAAGCTCCATGGCCGCCTACCTTTGTAGTCCCACGAAAACCTCTGTTTAATATGGACCAAAAACTATATGAGATGAGGGGATTGATACCCACCATGGATGTTTCGCTGTCAACTCTCGGAGCTCCTTCATGGCCTTTGGTTCTCTGGGGTACATGATGGTTTCAAGTATGTACTATAGAACAGAGGCAGATTTATCAGGAAAAAGAGCAACTCGAATTAAAAGGAGAACGAGTATGGAGAGAGAAGAGTGAATAAATTTAGATGAGAAGAGAAGCTGCTTACTTGGTAGAGAGCATCACTTTGGAGGAGACTCTTGTGGCCAATCTCCTGATGCCTTCTGGCCTGGTTGTTTTGTTGCTCTTTTTGCTTGGTTGCCATTGATATTTGATAGTGTCTCTCTGGGTCTCTCTGGGGTTCTTCCTCTGTTTCTTTCTCTCAGATTTCTTTAGCCTGCGTAACCCTTCCTCAATTGATCACAAGAGGAGAGGAAGGGAGTAGTATTTATTAAGCAGCGTCGTCACCGGAGTTGGTGGAGGATAGTTTCACTAATTGAATGGTAGACTGTAGTTTGGGAGTTGGTGAGCTCCCTCCAGCCTGTGCCTAGTGCTGCCCAGAAAACCCCACTGACCAAATCCTTTTAACTACATTGATGTGGACCAGCCTACACACTCTTTTACTGGTCGCAGGTGGAGGAAGACGATGAACAATATCATTGCCCTTCCTTGATATTTTTCATAAAAAGCTATCCTATTTTTGTTATTTTATAAAAATATTATCTTTTATTGATACTGAGGGCAAAAAGTTCCCTTATCTGCTAGAAACCCTAAATAAATTTCCCCCATGGGGGAAAGTCATTATCACTTGAATGGGATAAAAATGCTCATTTTAATAATGAATTTTTATGGATAAAATGGTTATTGCCTTATTTATCTGGGACATAAAAGAACATGGGTAAATGTACTTACCTGGATAAATCTTTCCTTGGAATTACCGAGGTAAGTCTGGGTAAGCAACTTACTAAAATGCAAATAGGGGCCTAAATGCAGTTGGTTGGATGCATGTCCTCCAATGGGTTTGATTGGTCAAAGCTCCTCACATCATATAGCAGTGGCATTTGGGTAGGTTTGAGTTGAACTTCAACCCAAACCCTCTAAATCCATTAAGATTTAAATTAATGGGTTGAGTTTATCCCAAATTTGCCTTAACCCAATCCAACCCACTTGGCCTGTTAGTAGAAATTATAAAATAGAGAAAGAAAAACAACAGAAATTATATAAAAATATTAAAAATTTGAAAAATATTAGAATTTTTAAAAATGTTGGAAACTAAAAAAATTACAAAAATCAAAGAAAAACCAGAAATTACACAAAAATAAAAAATTGTAAAATAATATAACAAAAATCATAGAAATTTTCAAAAATGAAAAAAGCAGAAATTGGAGAAAAAATAACAAAAACAAAAAAATGAAACTACAAAAACCAGATTTAGACGAGGTGAAGCCATGAAGGGGCCCAGTAATTGAATACTTCATCTCAATTGTGAATGATTTTCTAGTGGGAGCTCATGTACCTCATCAGTCCCAACACAAACAATGACAGCACCCTGCCCAAACCTTTGTGTTCATCTCTGCCCTTTGATTTTTTTCGGTTTGTCGAGCATCAAAAAGCAAATGATGAAACGGATGAATTATAGAAAAAGGGCGTTGCTACCGCTTTAAAGAGAGAAATTGATATCGTTACTTTGATCAATTTGATCACCACTTACAAATCATAGGAAAGAAGAAATCATTTATACTCTTGGAATCTCAGAAATAGAGAAATTTGAAGTAGCAAAGAGGAATAGCTAGAAACAAATGACGAGTTTCTTTTCCTTTTCTTTCACTCTTACAAAGCATAGGAGAAGTTTGAAGTATTCAATTAGTGAGAGCCCCTTCTCTTTGTGACGTCCTTCGATCTCCTTTGTTGCCAATTCATTTTCTTCACTTTCTTTTACCAAGGATTTAGTCATTTCCACGAACATTAATGACAATACAAGCCTCATTGGCTGGTTTTGATTCATTGCTTCTTGAGATTATAGATGAGAAAGTGGTGTCTATAAAGAAAAACCCTAAAAAGTATCTATTACAAATGGAAAGAGAGAGACGAAATATGAAGAGACTAATGGATTATCTGTTGGATAAGCATGATTCAACCCGCGCAGACCATTTAGTCTCTTGGATTACCCAACCCGCCAATGACCCGAGACTAAATGAATACAACTGAACCCATTAATTAATAGTTAGGTTGGGCGAGTTAATGGGTTGGGTTGAAAAGTTGCCACCCCTTATCATACCTTTCCGGCAATCAACATAGATTTATTCATTTCTTTCAAGGATTAAAATTTCAATATTTAGTTCTCGATACACCTATAAATTTGGGAGCCCATGGATGTACTGATACTTTGAACCATGATTGCTATATATATTTTGGAGTCTAGATTTCTTACAAATTTTTCCTACCCACTCTATCTGCCATGAATTGGAACCACACATCTCTTAATCTACATATTGTCCCATGTGTATATTGTCTTGTAAAAAAAGTTCTTATTGTATTTTCTGAATCTTTGACAATTCAGCATCTACGTATATTTTCTCATAAAAAGTTGTCATATTTTGTAAAATGTTCCCCTTGATATGTACAGAGAAGGAGAAGATGAGAATGAATCCACATGGATACCTGCATCACCTCTCTTTCTTTGTGAGTAGAGATCCGGAGCGAACGTAGCCCTTAGGCCTGATGGTAGAAGAGTCATTTTCTTTTTCTCTTTTTCTCAGTTATGCATGTTGTAAAAGATTGTGGATGCAAGATATCAGGAACTGAGAATACAAAACCCCGATATATTACATATTTACATGTCCAATTGTCCATGCTTTCATCGTGACCTACTAAACTTTCACAATCTTAGGGCAAGTTTGGGAGAATTTTATAATAAATGTTTATTCAACTAATTACTTATTCTGAGTCGGGGCTACATCAATAAGCATTTATTAGAATTTGAAAAATATGTCTGAAATAAGTGATTAATTGATTATTCTGAGAATAAGCATGCATTCGAGAAGTCCAAAACTGTGACTTATTTTTAAGTGCTTACTTCCTTTCTGGCCTGTCGGTCCGTTACATCATTTTATTTGAAATAAATACTTTTCCACCATTAGAATAAACACTTATTTTTAAACATTTATTCAATATATAAACACTTATTTTTTGAAATGATCACTCCCAAACTTAACCTTAGACTAATACCTGCTTCAAGTATACTAATTGGGCCCATCCAACATCTGGCCTTATCTGAAGCGCGCCGAAAAAACAACAGATGGTCTTACAATCGTATCGATTCAGAGCTCTTGCGCAGCCTTACACTTAAAGCCGGCTGATGCGGACGCAAGTATTCTTCTAATGTCGTGGGTTTGAACGCCCGTAGCAGTGTAGGCAGTGATGGTTGATAATGATAGTAACAGCAAATACTGTAAAAAAATAAGATAGAAAAAAAAAATAGAGTAGAACTTAGTTGAACAAGAGAAAGGTTTTGTAGTATTCTGATTTTTCTCTTTTATGTATCGAACCAATACAGAGGTCTATTAATACTAGATGAAGTCGGTTGAAGGTGAACCGACTTACATTGAACTTGGGCTGACATTAATTACCTTGGGAGAAGAATCGACAGACCTTGGGAATTAACTAGATTTGGAAGATGCAACGAGTTACATTGGAATGAAACAAAAGCATTGAAAATAGATTATCTTTACTGATATTCAAGAGAGTTCATTTAACGACTTCTGAAAATGTGTACCAACATTTAATAATCCTCCTTGGTGCACATTTCAGCAACTCCAATCATGTCTCGTAACAATTCGAACTTGCCTTTTGGTAGAGCCTTTGTGAATATGTCAGCTAACTGTTCTTCAGTTTTGCAATGTTTGAGCTCTATTTCTTTGTTTTCTTCTGCTTCTCTGATAAAGTGATACTTGATGCCAATATGTTTGGTTCTGCTGTGAAATATGAGATTCTTTGCCATTGCAATAGCAGATTTGCTATCGCAGTAGATTTCAGTAGCACCATCTTGTGGTTCTCCCATGTCATCAAATATTCTTTTGAGCCATATAGCTTGGCTCGTTGTTATTGTTGCTGCAATATATTTTGTTTCAGCTGATGATTGGGCAACAGTTGCTTGCTTCTTTGAAGCCCAAGAAAATATCCCTGATCCAAGTGTGAAAGCATAACCAGATGTGCTTTTCATGTCATCAACCGAACCTGCCCAGTCACTATCGGTGTAGCCAATGAGCTTAGAGTCATGTGTGACTCTGTACCAAATTCCATAGCTCTTTGTACCTTGCAAATACCTTAGTATTCTTTTAGCTGCTCCATGGTGGACTTGACTTGGATTCTGCATGAATCTTGATAGTAGACTAACTACATACATGATGTCTGGTCTTGTAGTAGTTAAATAGAGAAGACTTCCAATCATACTTCGAAATTGTGATTCATTTGCCTTAGGTGAGCCATCTTCCTTTTTGTATGCTTTAGTGTTGTCTAATAGAGTGGAGACTGTTTTGCACCCCTCCATTTTGAATTTCTTCAAAAGAGTTTCTTGAGTCTTGATGTAGAGTGTTGGTTCATTATAACTCCTCCTGAATCCTTGCTCCAAGAAGTAATTGTCGATTCTGCTGTACCAAGCTCGCGGAGCTTGTTTTAAGCCATATAATGCCTTCTTTAATCTGAGAACTTTGTCTTCTTGTCCTTGCACCATGAACCCTTGAGGTTGTTCCACATAGATTTCCTCCTTAAGATAGCCATTGAGGAATGCAGATTTTACATCAAGTTGAAAAGTTTTCCATTTCTTCTATGCAGCAAGTGCTATCAATGCCCTGATTGTGTCAAGGCGAGCAACTGGAGCAAATGTCTCATTGTAGTCGATACCGTATTGTTGTGAGTATCCTTTGACAACTAGCCTTGCTTTAAGCTTCTGGATTGAGCTATCTAAGTTAAGCTTTGTCTTGTAGACCCACTTAACTCCAATAGTGTCTTTGTCTTGTGGACGATCCACAAGTTCCCAAGTCTCATTTTTTTCAATCATTTTTATCTCTTCATTCATAGCTTTTATCCATTTTTCTTCCTTAAAAGCTTATTCAAAGCTTTCTAGTTCTATGATCATCAAGTTGCATGTCTCATATATTTCTGTTAAGGATTTAGTGCGCCTTGGTGGTGAGTCCGGAGTAGACTGTGAAGCTTGTTCTGGTTCTGATTATGTTGGCGAACTAATTTGATCGCGATCTTCTTCAATTCTTTGACTTGGTAATAGAGGCAAGTTGATAGTCTTTCTTTCAATTTCTTTTGTCTCCCAATTGTATGCAGCATCTTCGTCAAAGCTTATGTCTCGATTGATTATGAGTTTTTCTTTCCTTAAGCTATAGACCCGATAGCCTTTTGATTGAGTGCTATAGCCTAAGAAAATTCCTTTCTCAGTCTTCTCATCCAGTTTGCCTCTTTTCTCTTGTGGGACATGTGTGTAGCATATGCATCCGAAAACTCTGAGATGCTTTGCTAATGGTTTTTGCCCACTCCAAGCTTCAATTGGTGTCCTATCTTGCATAGCTTTAGTAGGACATCTGTTGAGCAGATAGACAGCAGTGCTTAGTGCCTCTGCCCAGAAAATTTTGGGAAGACCTTTTTCCATGAGCATGGCTCTTGCAGTCTCCATAACAGTTCTATTTTTTCTTTCGGATACTCCATTCTATTCTGGAGTGTACCCGACTATAAGTTGATGCTCCATGCCTTCATCTTCACAGAACTTGTTGAATTCATTAGAGGTATATTCTTTGCCTCTGTCACTTCTTATGGTCTTGATGTTGTGACTACTTTGCTTCTCAACATGGGCTTTGAATTTTTTAAAAATATCGAAAACCTGCGATTTTTCTCGCAAGAAATAAACTCATGTCATTCTAGTATAATCATCAATGAAGAGGATGAAATACCTATTTTGATTATTTGATGGAGTACGCATTGGACCACAAACATCTGTATGAATTAACTCCAATGGTGCTTTGGCTCTCCAAGCTTTGCCGGATGGGAAGGGTTGTCGATGTTGTTTTCCGAGCATACACCATTCACAGACATTGTTGAACTCCTTGATGGCTGGTAGGTCACGCATCATGTTCTTCTGTTGAAGAATCCTTAATCCATGGAAATTATAGTGTCTGAATCTTCTATACCATAGCCACGACTCGTCCACTTGTGCTTGCATTGCAATATAACTTGCATATTTCCATTGAATGGGAAAGCACCTGTTTTCTGTCATTTTTGTTTTTGCAATTTCAAGGGATTTGTCTTGCTTATCATAGATTATGCAAGAGTTTCCCTCAAAACGTAGACAGTAGCCTCTTTCTATCATTTGGCCCACACTAAGTAGATTTTGATCAATGTTAGGGACAAAAAGTACATCATTTATGTATTTCTTGCCTTGTTTGGTGTCAACAACAATGGTGCCTTTGCCTGTTGCTTCCATGAATTCGCCATTACCAATTTTGACTTTTGTCTTGATTTTATCAAGGCTATGGAATATGCTTTCATTTTTAGTCATGTGATTACTACACCCACTGTCAAGATACCAAGTATCCTTTTTTTCTTCTATTGCAGAATGACAAGCATAAAAGAGATTATTTTCCTCATCTTTCTTTTCTGAAAAAATAGCTTGATGGGTTTTCTTGAATCTACAAACTTTTTCAACATGGCCAAATTTTTTACAGTTTTGGGACTGTGGTTTTCCTTTAAACCAGCAATCTTTCTCCAAGTGATTTCTCTTCTTACAAATACCACATGAAGAAAACTTGTCATTATTTTCTTTTGGTTTTCCTTGTGACTTTCTTCCATCAACTTTTGGTTTATGAGACCGCAGATTAACTTTAGACTGAAAGGCAGATTCAACCGAATTTTCATTTTGCCTGTCACGCCTATTTTCATATGTCTCGAGAGAGCCCACCAATTATGTTGGTGATTGTGTTTCTAAATCCTTTGTTTCTTCTATCACCGAAATTATTTGATCATATCTCTCTGTGCAAGATATTAGAATTTTTTCGACTATTTTCTTGTCAGAAATAGTCTCCCCATAGGCTCTCATTTGATTTACTATTCCTTTTATTCTAGAATAGTAATCTTTTGTAGTCTCATTATCCTTCATCTTAAGATTTTCAAAATCCCTTCTAAACTTCTGCAATTTAACAGTGCGTACCTTGACAGATCCTTGGAACTCCTCTTGCAGTGTATCCCATGCTTCTTTTGCAGTTGATGCGTCCATGATTCGAGGAAATATCTCCTCAGCCATTGCTTGCTGTAAGCAGAATAGTGCTTGACAATCCTTTTGTTGATTTTCTTCATAGATCTTCTTTTGACTTGCTGAAAGAGTAGAGGTGTCTTCAGCAATGCATAATCTTTCCTCAACGATTCTCCATAAACTTTGTGACCGAAAATAGGTCTTCATTTTGATAGACCAGAAGTCATAGTTTTCTCCATTGAAGATTTGAAGAGAAAGGGTGAAACGATTGGCTTCTACACACATTGTTTAGAAGAACTCACGCCTAAGAGATTTGATCGAACGTGCTCTGATACCACTAATGGTTGATAATGATAGTAACAGCAAATACTGTAAAAAAATAAGATAGAAAAAAAAAACAGAGTAGAACTTGGTTGAACGAGAGAAAGGTTTTGTAGTATTCTGATTTTTCTCTCTTATGTATCGAACCAGTACAGAGGTCTATTTATACTAGATGAAGTCGGTTGAAGGTGAACCGACTTACATTGGACTTGGGCTGACATTAATTACCTTGGGAGAAGAATCAACAGACCTTGGGAATTAACTAGATTTGAAAGATGCAACGAATTACATTGAAATGAAACAAAAACATTGAAGAGAATTCATTTAACGACTTCTGAAAATGTGTACTAACATTTAATAGGCAGCTTGCAAACTTTTCTCTGTAAAAAGGACATTGAAAGCAAAAGGGAAGCTAGTTGGATAGGCTTCGACGATGATCTAAATACGGCTGCCAATAACGTCCATCTCAATAAAATGTGAACAGAAGAAGACCGGACCTAAAGCTCATTAATATTCATTGTAGTCTTGCAGCAAAGGCCACCACACAATCCTGTTTGGAATCTGACTTAAACAAATAAACAAACAGATGGCTCCAATTATAATCCATTATCAACTCTGGATCTGCCGGTTTCTTACGAGTGGCTAGGGTTGCAACTTGGGCCTGAGTTTTTAGGCCATTGAGCATGAATCAGAAATTAGGACCAGGCGTAAACTTGGGTTGGGCTTCGATTGAAATATAGACAGCCCAAGCCCCATTTGATTACAAAGTTTGCTACTTTTTCATACGGGCCTTCCTCATTTCCTTTCTAGACAAAGTTCAACGCTATCATAGTGAGGACAAACTTGATAATAACATAAATACACTTGATAATAGGTAGGCTGTGAATAGTTCAGATTTGAATTGGATTCATTAAAATTTGAATTTGATACGATTGTTGAAAATTTGTATCTGAATATTTCATCTTAAATCAGATCGGATCTGAAGACTTTGAATTAGAATTTTAATTCAAATACTAGGGGACTCTGATTGGATTTGGATTTAATTTGACTCCGTTTTAATATTTTTAATATACAAAAAAATTAAAAAGTTAGTTACTTTCAACTTTTATATATAAAATAAATTAATGTAATCATGTAAATATAACATACTGAATTTATTTTATATATATATATAGAGAGAGAGATAAATTTATATACAGGTATAATATATAAAAATATATTTTTTTATAGTTTTAAATATAATTATATAAAATTTATATATTAAAATCAATAATTATTATAATATAATCAGATTCAGATTTTAATCAGATAGGATGGAGTCAAATCTGAATCTGAGCTAATCAGATTGGATGTCAGATCGAGTCATGGATTTCAGGGTATCATTAACAGACATAGTGATAGGCGTAGACATTTGGTGTGTTTCTACCATTAGTTGATCAGAACTATAAACTTTTGATCGTGGAGTTCGTTAGTGTGATATTTTCAATTAAAAAGTTGTAGAATGAAAATTGAAACCCACCAAAGATATAATGGGGGCAATGAGGATCGAACACCATACCATTTGGTCAAACAAGCTTTGATACCATCTCAAGAAATCATTCAACCTAATAGCTTGAGATAATTGTTAAACCTAACAACTTAAGTTTTTAGGTTGAATGGTTATTTGACGTAGTATTAAAGGCTATTTAACCAAATGGTCTAGTGTTCAATTCTCGTCAACCCTAGGGCCTGTGCTTGTCCATACTTAAAAACCAATTGGCTTTTGTGTGAGGAAACGTGTTAAAGAATAAATATTTATTTAGAGACCTTATTTAAACAATTTAAGCTTTTAGGTTGAATGATTATTTGAAGGAATGTAGAGAGTGGAGGGATTGTATTCAACTAGATAATATGGTGAGATTAACTTTGTATATGGATACAGGCACACTCCATAGTCCAGACCCATCCGTGTTAGATAGTAGTGTTGCCTGCCTGTCATTATTGTCTTATTCTTTGTGATTTATTCGTTTCACTTATATTGGTGCTATATCGAGATTCTGTCCTACTTCAATGGAAATCAAATTAGGATATAAAGATTAGCCTCGTCAATGGGCATGACAACACGGACTACCAATGGCAACAATAAGATGATAATGACAATGAAGATGACGATCTAGGGTTCTATTGCAATGTTCCTCCTCTTCCATCATCTCTCTCCAATGGTAGTGTTATATATCTGCAGATTCATCTTTCAGGCCAGCTAGATCTCCCATTTCTGATAATTTTAACCAAACAAACTAATAGTGGTTTTTAGGGTTTCACGTGTTTTTAATTTGCTTTTTTTTTCTTTTTTGAAATTTCTAAAATTATATTAGATCAGAGTCGGTGTGTCTTCAAAGCTGAAGTATGCTTATATGGGTTTTGTAGTTAAGACCCAAGGAGCTGGCCAGTTTGACTGGTGACAAATATTTCCTTTGAGTCCAGTGGAACTGAACCCAGAGAGGAAAACCAAGCGTGATAACCATGCCTAGCTGCCCCAGCAAGAATTCAAGAAATTTTAGCTTCACACTTTGGAGGGAAATTTTAGTAATCATATGCCTATGGAGGGAAAAAATTTGACTGTATCCATTCAACAGCCTGTGCTGTCTTTATGAAATTCAGATTAGCTGAACATGATAACCGTGTAACGGGCTGTGAAAACAATGATAAATAACGAGTCAGAAACCCTGATGACAGCCGTATGTTTGTTATGACTGATGTGGGATGGTATCATCACATTTGTGGGTCTGGACTTGTTCCTGAATCCCTTCCACCTAGTTATATAATTTGTACAGAAAATAAGATTAGGCACTGCTCAAGTTATGGCCCATGCATGTGCTGCCTAATTATGGGGCCAGCCGGGGCCAGATTTTGACCCAAATTATAGGCTGCCAATGTACTAATTGTCGCAGTAGAGGTGCCCATAAGAAACTGAGAAATCAAGAAACTGAACTAAAACCAAATAACTGAATTAATATTAAAAACCAATAAGATCGGTTCAGTTTCCAAAATATTCATGAATCAATTTCCAGTTAAGTGAACAGTGCGTGACAGCGCTGCAAATATCGGCCCCATACCCCAAAGCATGGTTTCTGAACTGTTATTGATTCGGATGGTCACACTGTTTGGACCAGAAATAGTTTTATCCTTGTAATCGTTTTTTGTAAAAAACTGTTGATTTGATTAATGATCCACTCATCCTAACGATTAAATTATTGATCCATTCAATTTAGACAACGGTTTTTGACTATTTTTTGTTTAATTATTTAATTATTTTATTTTTTATATTACGATGAATCATCTGTTTAGAATGAAAGGTCAAACCACTAACCTAAAAGCCGATGGTCAAAATGGTTTTTGTTCTAGTTGGTTTTTGAAATATTACTTCGAAAAAATAAAAAATTAAAGAATCTGGCTTGATTAAGGCAAAACCCGTTATAACAAGCTTTACAGTCTTACATTAAAAACTAAGGAAGCCGAACTCAAAACTAAGGAAGCCACACAATGTCAGGCATAAGCATAAGATATGTGCGAAAAGGCCGTAGGTCGGTTGGTCGAAGTGTATACATTCGATTTCTCCAACTAGTGGATGTCTTATCTCCAGCAGTCCAACCTTATAATTATGTGGTCTTGGTTGTGATTTTTGCCCTCGGTCCTAAGCCCATTACCCCATACCATGAACAAAACGTACGTCCAATTACCAACCAACGTGTAACCTAAGGTGTTTGGGGGACAACGGAGAAGATGAACTTGGTCCACCGTTCTCTTGAGTACTTGACTGACTGATGATCCCTCAAGTCTCAACCCAAAGTTTAATAAAAAAGAAAAAGAAGAAGGTAACGATGATTTGAATGTCGTGGATTGATTTTAGTGCCGTATCTAGTAGTGTTCTTATCCCAGTATGGTCACTTTGGAGAGAAGGAATCCATAGCAATAAGAAGACGATAATGGAGAGGTAAGTGTGAGACAGCTTTTGGTTGAACCATATGCATTGTCTACACGACAGAGTACGTCTGTCTCATTTCTTGGCATAGAAGAAGGAAAGACGACAAAGGGATGGCGTCCCCACGAAAGGGAGATATGGCTTTTACTGTAGAGATCACCATCAAATGAAGCTCCTACACATGAATCGGTTAGGGGCCTTGGATTTTATTTAACATTATTTTTATTTAGACGTTGAGCATATCACCTTCACAAATTTTCTGGTTTTTGTTATGCAATAAATATATGATAAATATATTTTTAAAGTGCTATAGAATGATAGAATGATAGAATAGAATCGTGGGTAAGGCCTACAACCAGAGCTGTCAGGGAGGGTCTATGCCATAGAATCGAATTATTGTTGGTTCTAGTTATGTGATTTGAGATTGGTTTTTGTTGTTTCGAACCGATTAAGACTTGAGTCAATTATATAATTAATAATTTATTAATATTTCTTTTCTTTTAATTTTTATTCTATTTTATGCCCTCAAGGATAAATTTCATAGAGGTCACTGGTGTAATGCCGGGCCAAAATGAAAACGACCTTAGGGTCCATTTGGTTTATAGTTGGAATCAGAACCAGAATGGTCCATTCCTATAATATGTTTGGTTTAGACAAAAATGGGATGGAAATTGGAATTGACAGGAATAGGATTTTATTCCCAAGAAAATGGCAGGGAATGGCCATTCCCTCAAATGGGGGAATGCCATTCCAACAGGAATGGGAATGGGATTCCAATTCCATCCAACCAAACAGTTGAAATCGGAATAGCTCATTCCAATTCCGATTCCAAACCCTTATTCCCGGAACCAAATCAGGCCTTAGGTTTTTTGTTGTGCCCCACCAAGAGGTCATTTCAACTAATTCAATGTGGGGCCACATCAATACATCAAAGGCTTTGATTTTGTTGTTTCAGTTATGTTTGGCTGCAATGCAAATAAATTTGTACTGCTGTAAAACTATGGCAGTGCAATAATGAGTGCAAATTTTGACCTATTTTTGTTTTAAATTTTAATTTGTTTGATTACAGTACAAATGAAGTAAATTAAGACATGGAACAAAATAAAGTAAAACCCAAAATAAAATTAAATGAAAATTTGCATTGTTTTTTCATTTGCACTCATGCATTTATACTAGTGCAAATAAATTTGCACTGTAATCAAACACAGCCTTCAGGACAATGTTATAACATTATCTTAGAAAAAAACAGTTTGAATTTCATAGACATTATATAAGATAATTATGGCTAAAACATATTTTTTATTAACATATAAACACGTTTAGTATTTATAGAAATACCTGGTTCCTACCATGTTGGAGGACATGCATCTTACAATAACCATTTTGCACATTAATTATAGGTTTTATGTTAGGGTTTACGGGTTTATGACTTGGGATTTAAAGATTTGAGTTTAGATTTTAGGATTTAGGGTTTAAGATTTAGGTTTAGGTTTTTAAGGGCTTAGAGTCTAGAGTTTACAGATCGAACCGAAAGCGAATCTAATAGATACTTTAGGGTTTCAGGATTTAAGATGCAAGGTTAGGGCTTAGGATTTAGAATTTGAATTTTAGGAATTTAAGGTTTAAGATTTAAATTTAGAGCTTAGGAAAAGGGTTTAGAGTTTGAATTTTAGGAATTTAGGGTTTAAGATTTAAAATTAGGGTTTAAGCTTAGGGTTTAAAGTTTAAATTTTAGGGTTTAGCCTTTAGCAATTTTGTGTTTAGATCTAGAAATCAGGTGGTAGGACGCATGCCCTCTAATGTAGTACGTACCAGTATTGCCGTAGTATTAATTGGTTTTGTTCGGGCTCAATTTTATGGAACCGATTAATTTTTGGTTTGAGACTGATCTGGTTCACCCTCTCCTGAACCAGACCCGACCCTTTGAGAGCTATACCCACATGACATGGCACATGGGCATTCCTCTGCTTCCAGGTTGTTCTTCAATAAAAAGCCATACTTCTCTCCCTCATATGATATTGTTGCGAACGAAACCTCCTGCATAGGTTCTGTGGCAACGCACTGGCCGGATAGCCGGAGAATTTTCATACCGGTATACGGATGGAGATCAGTCTGACCTATTTCCGGCGGTTGTTCTACTTCTCCAGTTGTGTGGCACCTCCGTCATGTCTCCATTCCCACAAGGAATACTCTCGTGTTCCTGCGTTCAGTAGTACCAGCAGAAGCCAAAAGTGGCGAAATCTTCTCAGAAAACTAGTGAGAGAAAGCAAGAGCATCTATGGATCCAAGCCCTTAACGTTTCATTACGACGCTGAGAGCTACTATCAGAACTTCGACGATGGTTTTCACAACGAAGACTCCAGAAGCAGGTAGTACGAATAAACAGGGTCTGCAGTTTTTTACATTTTACAATTGAGAATTTGAGATCCATATTCTGTTGCTATTTAGCTACTAATTTGAGCATTTTCGATCAATGAATCCTTTTCAGGGTCTTGCTTGGATCTACCAGTTCAGAATTCAAGTGTATTTCGTAGAGGAAAAAGATCAAGGAGAATAAAGACGAGACGAATTTATCATTATTGTCCAACACTGGAATTGCTTACTTCACCATGCGGATGCAACCATGGATTAATCGATCAGCTTTGACATCAACATTAATCATTCTGCTATAGTTAGATGCGAGAGATAAGGCAATGAGCATTACTTTTTCCAGGTCTATCCTGGCACCAACAGAAGTGCTATCTGGTGATGTCTGTAGCAAGTTTTCTGCATCAGATATTAAACATTATAGTACTGTGAACTGTAACTCTAACGTCATAGCTTGGACTTTGACGTGAGGGGCATGTTAAAGAATTAAAACAGGAACCTCACCAATTTAAGCTTTTACGTTGAACGGTTTCTTGAAATCCACCCATGATCACATTAAATTTTAAATGAAATCTTATTTGAATAGTCTCTCGTTAAGACACCGGAAGTCTGGAATTGGTTAGTATTTTCGAATCGAGAGGAAGCTTTGATCCATTAAGAAGAAAAAAATGCATAATTATCTGAGACTAAATTGGTCTAGTTTTCATTTCGGTGCTAACTGAAGTTGCTTACTAGTATCTTCTGATTGAGAATTGAGAAGAAATATTTCTTCGATCCATTTGAATTAAAAAAGGCATGAACGGTAAAGAGCACTGAAAGTCTGAAACACGATCTCTGAAATTTCATTTTTTTGGGAAGAATAGGTTGAACACGGCAGGACCCGCACGGTTATCACCCTCTCGTTAATTGATAGAAATGAATGGGTCACGCTGATCACTTTGGACGGTGAGAAAATTTTGGCCGTCCACATCCGACAGCCTGTGTTGTCTATAGGTGGGTCTCCGCATACACATACCAGTCTACACAGGCCATGCCTCCAGGCTCCCTCTCTGTTAATATTCGATTAGGCTGTGTTTGGTTCGAAGGAAAAAGTAGGGAAAGGTAGGTCTCCACATACACATATCAGAATCACTGTGACTGAATTATGTTTAGGTAAAATTCATAGTGTATCTGCTGCACTACACCCTGCACCAAATGATGTGATTGGTTGAATCAATTTAATGAATGCACTATAGTTGAACTCTTGCATTGTGTTTGGTTTGAAGGAAAAATTAGGGAAAGGTAGGAAAATCTTTACAAATCTTATATAGATTTTTTTACCTTTTCCTTCAAACCAAACATATATAGCCTTATTTTTCATTCTCCCAAGGGAATGAGAATTTCTTTATAAAAATTTTAACATATTTATAAATAATTATGTGTATAATTAAGGGTGTCAATAGACCGATTTGGATTGGACCCCATCCAGTCCAAACTCAATTTGAATGGATTGGACAAGCCAACAAGACATTGGATTGGACCAATGCAGTGCAAAATATTCATTAGATTGGATTAGACCTGGTCTGTCCATAATAAATTTATATTGGATTAGATTGGATTAAGCCAATATCTGGTCCATTGATATAAGATAAGAGTATAGGTGTCAATTGACTAGGCATTGAAACCGATCTGAATCAAAATGAATTTGAACAAATTGGACAGTCAAGACATTGAACTGGACCGATTCAAAATGGTCCAAAATATTCATTAGATTGGACTAGACCTAGCCCATTTATGATGGACTCGCATTGGACTGGATCGGATTGGATCAAATCCAGTCCAATTGACACCCCTATGTAGAATATATTAAATATAGTAACATCACAAAGCCAAATTAGATGAAATTTTAGCCAAAACTTCTCACTAACAACTACCATAAATTTTATGCAATTTTTATGAAAATTTGCAGATAGGTGCCTTGTATTTTGGGATAGTGCCATTTAATTAAGGGCCTCAACTTTCAACTCTTTGTATGTAAAGGGTAGGGCTGTGTACATCTATCCCTCTTCAGACCCATAAAATCCCTCTTCAGACCCATAAAGGTGGGAGCCTAGTGTACTGAGCAATTTTCAAGTACCACAATCAAATACCTTGAACCTTCAAAAATCAACATTCAAGTCCAGCCATTAATTATTTGTGACACATGATGTCATATGCACATTTGAAACATTTCAAAATCCTAAAACTATCATTCACATACTTTATGAGATTGTTTCACGAGGAGCCATCTCAAATTCATTATTAGGGCTGCATAAAACGGAGTCTAAAATGGGCAGTTTGGTAATTCTACTACTCACTGTAATGTTGATTAATGATGTTAGATTTAAGTGTTGCCTTTTGAAAGTTAAGAGTAGTTGGTTGCCAAGCTTGAAAGTTTTCATTACCTAAGTATGATTTCCCAAAAAATTTTATGACTTGTACAATTTAAAAAATCTATTACCTACACCAAAATAAAGCAAGTATACAATCAATAGATGAATATGATAGAATCTAACTCAATGACAACATTCTTATAACCGAGATACCATTTAATCTTGATCTTGTAATTGAATCATAAATTCATAGTTTAATGAAGGATTGGCAGTAAATACCAAGGGAATAACGCGTTCATATAGCCAACCATAGAATTGGAACAAGGCTTAGATGATGATGATTATGACAGTTCTTGTAATTCAAGCCAACCGTTTCTATTAAAATAAACTCTCTTGAATAGACAGTTAGCCTTAGAATTAAAATTTAAAGGGTAAATTGTTGACACCTCCCCTAAACTTTCTAATCATTGCTGAAACATTTCCTGAAGTTTAGTAATTGTAATCATCTCCCTTCAACTTTTTAGTACAGTTGCAAATAGACCCCCTCTGTTAGAATCTTTTAACAAGAGCCATGAAAATGTCCAAAATACCCATAAAATTATTATTGAGACTGGTTTCTATGAAATAAAAAATACAAACTTTATGAACAATATAAAAAGAGAATTTAAAGTTGTAGTTTTACTTTTGAGTGATTGACATGAAGGGAAAATTTAGAAAATAAATCAATTTCATAGAAGAGATTGAAAGGGTTTGAGATAGTGATTCATATGAAGAGAAAATTTGGAAAATAAACATTTTTGTCAAAAGCAACTACATGGGCATTTTAGACATTTTTATCCCTAGACATGGCAAAACAGGTTAGTCGTGTAAGGAAACTCCCTATTATGACCCCTTTATTAGGAAACCTTTCTCAGGCAAGAAAAGGAAAATTGCAGATTAGTACTTTATACTTTGAGTCTAGTCTCACTTTAGTTCCTGAACTTCAAAACATGTCAATCCAATACTTGAACTTCCAAAATGTCCCAATTTAGTGCCTACCGTTAGCCAGTCGTTAGTTATGTGTATTATGTGACATCATCTGCAACTTAACTATTTCCAAAATGGCAAAACTACCCTTTGTAATATTTTTGAGACCATTTTACCCTTTTCTTTTAAACATTAAAAGGTAGGGTTCTTTCCTCTTCAACGAAAAGAAGTGGGTTGAACGAACGAAGAAGGGTTCTTCATCGCTAAATGAGTGAAGAAGGGCTCTATTGTTGAATGAACAACTGTAACCAATTCTTGAAAGCATTAGGCTTGAAGGTTATGTCACATTCCCTTCATATCTTTCATACTCTTTCCCTCTTCGTTTATGGCTGTCTACTTGTTGTTTCTCTTCTTACATTAATGTGGCTTTTAAACTGTTTTCATTCATTTGTATCATCTATTATTTAGTTAGTTTTTTTACTTCGATTAGAATGGTTTGCAATGAATATTCACATGGTGTGCAGAATGTCTTCTTCTCACTTTCTCAGTCCACATGTGATAGTCAACATGTTAGGTACCTTAAATACAAGCTAAATTTGGAAAGAAAGTTACGACTCGGGTGTTGAAAACATGTTTGAATCCAAATAGGGATATTTTACAGCTACCTAATTAGTCTTGCAAGCAATTCAGTTAATTCACATTGTATGATCTTTAATTATTACAATGATGGGTTGCTGACCTACAATGTATTTGAATGTATTCATGGAATTGAAACGTACTTGGGCCATGCGATATTTTTCAATGGGCAGTTCCCACAAACTATTCTAATGAAGCTAGCTCAACAATGATTCATCTAGATAACCGTGTTGGAGACTTCAAAAATTGGTAGCTGATCTAGACTATCATTTGAAGGCTGTGGAATCCTCCCAACAAGTAGTTAGTAAAGGGTTGAAGACCATGACGCTCTTAACCATTGTGTTCATTGTTGTGTTCTTTGGCATATACATGTACAAGAACTAGAGTTTAGGATTATGTATTTACATGTTGTTTTTTTATCATATCAAGAGTTTGGTTGTTAATGATCCTATAATCTGGGACTTGCGCCTTCAAATCCTATGTTGATAATATTAGAAGTTTAAATGTTTGTATACATTAGGGTTTTAGTAGATGTATCATGGATTTTTTTTATTATGATAAGACTTCAAATCATATATTCATAGTGTTTCTTTAAGTCATTATCAAGTAATGGAATTAAGTGCAAAGAAATGCCAAATCTGATTGGGCCGACTCATCTAAGACCCATGCAAAAATTCTTCCTATTTTTCTAGGGAAAATGTTACAAAGTCCAAATTATCCTTCTTTTGATTGATAACTACAAAATTATTAAGTGTATCAAAACTATGTTAGACAGCCTTTGCCCTTAGCTCCAATCAGAATGATGTACATTATGACATTTAATATAAATGAATAAAGTACATATTTGATTCATGTTATTATGGTGTGTTTCTATATAATACCCTTAAATTGAACACATATGAGATTCGTGTTAGTTTAGAATCTTCACAACCGTTGGATAGATCTGGGGAAATTTATCTTGCCAAGGCTGACACTAATGTGCCGCCAAGTTGGTTGGGGTGGTCTATCTCAGCTGCTAGGGTGAGACCTGAGGTACATACAGTGTGGGTTTTCTTGAGACCCTGAACCGAACCAGAATTCCAGTATTGCCCTGGACCTTGGAGATAGATGGGGAAAACTAGAATGTTACACCTAACCCCTATACTCGATTATGATACTACACTAGGTATCGGATTAAAAAGTCTTTGATATGCCAATCAGTGAGATCCTTAGAGGGGGTCAAAACTTGGGTATGTTGGGACAATCCGAGAATTTATCTGAGTGGATGATCATAGTGACAGGATCAGCCCCTTTGTCGGACAAAGGGAATGATCGGGGATGCACTCTCTCTGATGGAAACCAAAACTGCCGATAGTCGATTTCAACCGTTGAAATTTGTTTTGCAAAATATATTTATATAGTGATATACATATATATATATATATATATATATATATATATATATATATATGTATGTATACATATATACATGTGAGTGGAGAGTGCAGCATTATACCTTGCAGCCGAGGGAGAGGTCCTCTCTTGTTCGGTAGTGTTTGATCATTATGGGCTGAGAGGTTAATTGTAAAACCATTGAGAGTAATACCTAATGGGCTAATCTTGCATCTACCCACAGTCCTTGCTTTTTTATAAGGCGGCTTGACCCAGGGACCATTTAGTGTAAATGTTGGGCCTATTAAGAGTCCATGGTGATGGACTCAGGGGTTCACTGTCTCCTACAATGAATTCGGCCAGGCCTTGTAACAAAGGTTAGGCTAAACCCATGTAGCTGATGTGTAGATCAATGTTTGAGTCCCACGCCATATAAGGATATCCAACTGGGCAGTAGTTTGGAGGGTAAGTGAGCAGATAGACTTAATGGGCCTAAAGCCCAATTCGAACTAGCTTAATGAGATTATTTAAAAATGGATGGTTCTGTGATTTAGATCAACAGATAGGATAAGGGATTATCCCTATCCACTCAGAGAGTCCAGATCCAAATAAAGATTTGGATCAAGAAACCCCTAATTAGATTAGGAGGGCTGATCTTTATCTACAGATAAGATAAGGGATTATCCTTATCTCTTAAAGAGAGTCAAGATCCAAATACAAGATTTGGATTAGGAAACTCCTAATGGGAGGAGAACCTCTCTTTAAGGCTATAAATAGGAGAGCAGGGCGAACCCTCAGTAGACAACATAAATCATCTAATTGACTGGTGATTTCTAGAGAGAGACAACACAGTTTGACTGCAGTGTCTCCTTCTCTCCTGCTCTTGCCGCCATACCAGTTCGATCTCCACCTGTGGGAGTAATCAAGAAGGGTTCTTGATATTACCTTTTGGTAGAAAAGGTAATCTGAAGTCATGCTCACTAGCCCTCCATCAGATTCTTACTAAACAATTCGGTTCTTGCTGAAGAATCATCTTGTTGATTCTATTTCATCCTGCACCATGTCATCTTCGGTGGAATACCTTCATTGGAGGTTATTACTACTTTGTATCAAGTATATCCCTCCACTCCCTTTCGATTTCAGATCTAGTCTGGTTTAGGTTCAAGATTGATCCTTGAAAATGCAGTTTTCTAAAATAGGGAATGTGATTCCCACATGGGAGAGAGAGAAATTTTTGAAATTTCGCCCAACCTACCTGCAGGGTTCGACCATCCATATGATGGATCTCTCATCCCTTCAGTGGTATCAAAGTCAGGTTCAAGATAAAATTAACCAGATCTGGAACTGTGCAAATGGGTAGAAGGCGTTCTACTCAATTTGCGCAAATTAGCGATTTTCTAGGAAATCGGTTCACAAATTTTGGGAAATTGATCTGAAATTAAATATTTATAAATTTGAATTATATTTAGAATTGTTCTGCATATTTTTCTTGACTTTTGGGTTGTTCGTACGGTGGAGATCGAAATCTTTAATGGCGCGAGAAATCTATGCATTGGCTGTTCTTTTTCATTCTTGGTCTGTAATTAATTATTTTTAATTTTTAGACGGAATGTATAGGAATTCAATTTTGATGTAATATTAATATAAATTAGGTTTTCTATTTTATTCCATTCAAAGTTGAAGCAGAAAGTGCAAGGAGGAGATTTTCGCAGATTAGGATTCGGCTATCTGCGATTTCCAGTTTTGGAAACTGCATGCTGCGATCTAACTTTTGTTTTGCAGGGTAGAAGTCCTACCAACAACCTTCCTACTAATTCTTGAATGTCTTGTTTCCGTAATTTAATTTGATATCATGATTCTTGAATTAAAAATCAAACCCTAGACCCATTCGAACTAGATTGGACCAAACTGGTTGGACCAAATCTGTGGTTCGATGGAAGCTGTTTTTAGCCCTAATTTTTCACTCATGGGTCCAGGATTTGATGGTTAATTGCAATATGCATTTCATCCCACACCTATAAAACCCAGTTTTAATATGTTAAAATTGCTTTAGCCTATTTCAGCATAAAAGCTATATGGGCCAAACTGCTCTTTGCAATTCAACCCATATACCTAAATGATATTAATCAATAATATTATGAATTTTTATGGGCTCTAATTATGGGTTTTACAGTTATTTAATTGATTGGATCAATTATGGTTTTCATGCATGTGATGTATGGATGTGTGATGTGCAACATTCATGGGCCATAAGTACTTGGCCCATGCTGATAAGATAGTGGTTCTTGTGCACATCATTGCCATGGTGTCCTTAAGATCATTGGATGATCTCCCTTCATTATAGGCCCCACACCAACTTGGAGGAATCATGCGGAACCCTAGCCATTTAGGGCCCATCTAAATCTGGCTTTATAAAAGTCAATGAGAGCCACTTTGGTTTGACCTAAATTAAAGTAGGGCGTAATATTTCGTTCCCCCCACTAAAATATGAGTGCATGTGATAGGGAGTTTCATATGATGAACTCTCTAAAGGCCTTTCATCATTGACATGAAAATGGGTCCTTCAGTAATGAGAAAACACATCATAAAATTGGGCTATCCATTTGCTGTTGGATCTATTGGAATGTTTCATAAGATGATAGGGGCGTCATAGACCGATGTGGGAGGGGCCTTGAAAGAATGGTAGGATCCAAATAATGGACGCCATAAAGATTGCGGAATGGGTGGGCGAATTTCAAAAATTTCCTACCTTCTCTCAACTGGGAATCATATTCCCTAAATTTAGAATACAATATTCAATGATCCTACTTGAACCATAATCAAACCAGATCTGTACCAAAAGATAAATGGGAGGAATATACCTGATCCGGAGAAGTAGTATCTCCCAAAGTTGGTGTTCACGCCCAAAGAATGCTCCAAGATCCGTTCCTGCTGAAGATGACACAGCTGTGAATGGAACAGAACCAGCAGGGTGCGTCCTACACACTGGATCCTTCACAAGAATCCTCTGGAAGTACTAAACACTGAATCCTTTTCAGTCTTTCTTGCAAGACTGATGTCAAGAACAGATTTCTTGACTTTCTTCTCTGCAAAGATCTAATCTTGCAATGGCAGATGGCGGCGGCAGGAGGAGATTTCCAAAACAAAAAGGCTGAACTGTTTTTCTGTTTTTCTGGAGAGTATGAATCAGATCATATCTAAATTCGCAGGAGGTATCCTATACCTCTTCAAGGTGGTTCGAAATCTCCTCCTTTCTTCTTGATTAAGAAACCTCCTTTTTAGGAGTTATCCCAATCCAAATCAGTATTTGGATAGGGGATAATCTTAATCCTTTCTGCAGATAGAGTTAGCTTACTCCTGATCTTATCAGGAGGTTACCAGATTCAAATCTAATTTGAATTTGGTCTCTTAGAGTGGATAAGGCTAAAAGGCCCAATCCTTTTACTAACTTTAATCTCAAATTCGCCCCATGGATGGGTGATCATATCAGCCCACCTCGAAATGGGCTTTTGGCCCATTAAGTGTTCAGTGTCTAATTACTTTCCAATCTGCTGCCCAGTTGGGCTTCTTTGTATGGCGTGGGACCCAAGCATTGATCTACACACCAGCCACATGGGTTCGGCCCAGCCTTTAATACAAGGCCCAGCCGAATTCACTGAAAAACTCAATGAACCCCTTGAGTCCATCATATGGACCCTATGGGCCCAACACTTACATTAAGTGGTCCCTGGGCCAAGCCATCTTATAAAAACCCAGGGACTGTGGGCAGGTGCAAGATTAGCCCATCAGGTATTATCCTCAATGGTCTTACACTTAACCTCTCAGCCCTTAATGATCAAGCACTGCCCGACAAGAGAGGACCTCTCCCTCGGCTGCAAGGAACAGTGCCGCACTCTCCTCTCACATGGATCCCGGGAATTAAAACCATTTGCAAACAATTCGAAACCGTACATATATATATATAAATATATTAATTTTGCAAAACAAAATTCCAACGATTGAAATCAACTGCCGGCAGTTTGGTTTCCATCAGAGAGAGTGCATTCCCAATCATTACCCTTTGTCCGACAAAGTGGCTGATTCTGTCACTATGATCACCCACTCAGATGAATTCTCAAACTGCCCCAACATACCCAGGTTTTGATCCCCGCTAAGGATCTCACTGAATGGCATATCAAAGGCAGCCTGATCCAACACCTAGTGAAATGTCATAATCGAGTCTAGGGGTCAGGTGTAACTTTCCAGTTTTGCCCATCTATCTCCAAGGTCCAGGGCAATACTAGAAATCTGGTCCGGTTCAAGGATTCAAGTAATCCCATACTGCATGTGCCTCGGGTCTTACCCTGATGGATGAGACAGGCCATCCCAACACTTGGTGGCACACCAGTATCAGCCTTGGCAGGATAAATCTCCCTAGACTTATCCAACGACTGTGAACATTTAAAACTAACATGAGTCTCTATAAATGTCCAGTTTTAGGGTTTTACATAGAATTAAACCAAACAACATGAATCAAACATGCACTTTATTTATTTCCACTAAATAACAAAAGTACATCAAATCAGATTGAAGCTAAGGGCATACAAAACTGTCTAACAGGCCTATCATAAAATGGAAGACTCTCTCACAGTACCTTGGCATTCATGAATATGATGGGTGAGCACTCACTGGACAGAAATGTTTAACCTAAAATGGCAATGAACCTTGTCTGACAGAGGCCAAAGGAAAAGCTCATAAGATGAGTTGATATGATCCTTCGCAGAAAGGTGGTGGGGTTATGCAGCTGAAATAGTTGGCTTCATGCACCCTATATGATTTCCCACATTTTCAGACATAATTTACAGTCTTCGTCACTGAGATAGGAGGGAAATCTTAGAGGTGAATAAATGGAAATAGAACATAGATTAAAAGTCATATCTATGTAGATAACATGAATCAAATAAGGTTGTGGACTGATATTTGTTTTGCCCTTTATCAGAAATGGCAAACGGACAATTCATCAAATTGTTGGACAACAACAAACTTAAGGGCCCAAATTACATTGACTGGAACCATAACCTTATGTTGGTTCTAACATCCGAGAAATTGGGCAAGGTAGCTAAAAACCCTATCCCGGAACGTCCAGGTGATAGGGCTTCTAAGGTCCGTAGGAGAGACTATCAAGAATGGGAAGAGAAAAATTCCCTTGCTCGGTGCTACATCATAGCCTCCTTAGATAATCTGATACAGCGATAATTTGATCATATCTTGGACAGACTGAGGATAATGTATGAGGAGCATAATCATTCTACTCGTCAGAAAGTCTTGAATCAGTTCATGACCGCATAAATGTCCAAGAACCAACAATTTCATGACCATTGTCTTAAGATGATGGGATACATCAATGAACTTGAGGCTCTTGGATCCGGGCTTGATCATGTCACCAAGGTTGATGCCATCCTAAATTCTTTGCCTCCTTCCTTCAATCAATTCATCATGAACTATAACATGAACAAACTAAATGTTAGCATCCAGGAACTCAGCAACATGTTGTAGAGGGTCGAAGAACTGATAAAGAAGGATGAGCCCATTGCCATGCTTGTTGAAGCTGACAAATTGGGCAAGAAGAAGAGGAAGACAAAGAAGAAGCCTCAGAAGAGAGTTAGCAAGATCAAAAGGCAGGGGAATGACAAAGCATCAGATTCTTGTCACTTCTGCAATCAAGCCGACCACTGGAAAAGGAGTTGTCCTCAGTACCTAGAGACCGAGAGACAAGGTAATCTTGAATCCTTTGTCATAGAAACCAATTTATTGGTAACTTCTGCTTCCCGGTGTATTGACTCCGGGGCTTCTACTCATGCATGTAATGCGTTGTAAGGTTTAGGACAAGTAGAAGACTGAGTGACGGAGATGTGATCCTTTACTTAGGGACTTCTACAAGTGTTGCATCTACAACCATAGGGACTGTAGAATTGTATTTCAGAGAATGATTAATTACATTAAAAGATTGTCTTTATGTACCAAATTTGAGAAGAAATTTGATTAATGTTTCAAAACTATGTTCAGATGGATATTCTGTTCTCTTTAGTAATATGATTACAATTAAAAGAAATAACAAATTCCTCACATACAGAGAACTTGAGAATAGTCTCTATGTTCTCCATCCTTCTCTGGAAACAAACATAACCGAAACTACATTGGATGATATCCCCAAGAAAAGAACCCGTGATACAGTCAATCCCACGTGCCAGTGGCATTACCGACTTAGCCACATTAACATAGATCATATCATAAGGTTGGTAAATGATGGTCCTTTGAATTTTTTGACTATAGAAGATTTTTCAACCTGTGAACCTTGCCTTTAGGGTAAGATGACGAAACAACCATTTAACAGTAAGCTTGAAAGATCGACAAGCACACTTGACCTTATACGTACTGATGTGGTTCCATGAATGTTAGGACACGTAACTAGCACGTTTACTTCATAACATTTACTAATGATTATTCACGGTATAGTTACGTGTACCTAATGAAATATAAGTCTAAATCTTTTGAAAAGTTCAAAGAATTCAGACAATAGGTCAAAAAACAGTTAGGGAGAGAAATTAAGACCCTTCGATCAGATCGAGGTGGCGAGTATCTCTTTGATGAATTCAAGGACTACTTAAAAGACAATGAGATAGTATCAGAACTAACTCATCCTGCTACACCACAACTAAACGGTGTGCCAGAGAGGAGGAACCGGACTTTATTGGATATGGTCCAATCACTAATCGTACACTCAGAATTACCAACATTTTTTGGGGTTACGCATTAGAGACTGTGATATACATGCTGAACCGGGTTCCAACCAAATCAGTTTCAAAGACTCCCTATGAGCTTTGGACTGGTAAGAAACCAAGTGTGAGACACTTAAAGATTTGGGTTATCTGGTACATGTTAAAAGAATGAGTGCTGACAAATTGGAATCCAAGACCTGCCGTTGTCTATTCATAGGCTACCCCAAAGTGTCTGTGGGTTACTTATTCTATGACCTAGGAGAACATAAGGTGTTTTGTAGTTGAAATGCCCATTTCTTGGATGATGATTACATCCTGAACAATCATCTTCAAGAAGTTGTTCTTGATGAGGAGAGCTTAGGGGTAGTAAGAGATATCCCACAAGCTCCAATTAATGACCAACCTAGGAAATCTACCCAAGTTTCTAGGCCTCCAGTTCTTTTCAGCTATGACCAAGAAAGTTACTTGGTGGAAGCCACGGCAAGTGAGGAGGATCCTGTGACTTATACGGAAGCTATGTTGGACATAGATTCCTTGAAGTAGGTAGATGCCATGAGAGTGGAGATGGACTCAATGGAGACCAATGAAGTCTGGACTCTAGTAGATCCGCCCCATGGGGTAAAAGAAATTGGTTGCAAATGAATTTATAAGAGGAAGAAGGGCCCCGATGGTAAGGTTGAGACCCACAAGGCTCATCTTGTGGCGAAAGGGTACACTCAGAAAGAATGAATCGATTATGAGGAAACCTTTTCACCGGTGGCCATGCTTAAATCCATTATGATCCTGTTAGCTGTAGCAGCACACCATAATTACGAGATTTGGCAAATGGATGTCAGAATGGAGATCTTAGTGAAGATATCTATATGCAGCAAGTGCAAGGTTTCATAGCTGCGGGTCAGGAACACATGGTATGTAAACTAAATCGATCCATATAAACTTAAGCAAGCTTCTAGGAGTTGAAACATCCGGTTTGACTCTATCGTTAAACAGTTTGACTTTGAGCAAAATCCGGATAAGCCTTGTGTTTATAGGAAAACCAGTGGTGATAAAGTTATGTTCATGGTTCTGTATGTAGATGGCATTCTACTCATTGGGAATAATGTAGGAATGTTGACTACGGTGAAAGTATGGCTTTCACAACAATTCTCCATGAAAGATCTTGGAGAAACCTCCTACGTACTGGGTCTTTGACTCTATAGAGATAGATCAAAGAGGGTAATAAGATTATCCCAATCTGTTTACATTGACAAAATAATCAAGACATATAGCATGGAGAACTCCAATAAAGGAAATGTTCCTTTCAAGCATGGAGTCACTCTCTCTAAGGGTTTGTCTCCAAAGACTCCCGAAGAGATTGAAGGCATGAAGGACGTTCCCTATGCCTCAGCCATAGGGAGCATCATGTATGTCATGCTATGCATTCGTCCTAACATCTCTTAGGCAGTGAGTGTGGTAAGCAAATTTTAGTCAAACCCAGGGCAAGAACATTGGACTGTTGTGAAAAACATACTAAAATACCTCCGATGGTAGTTCACTACAGATCTAGGGATATACTGATGCCGACTTCCAGTCAGATCCAGATGATAGAAAGTCTACATCTAGTTATATCTTCACGATAGGATCATGTGCCGTTAATTGGAAGAGCAGAAAATAGGAATCCTAAGTAGTAAGAATAATAGTCCACAACCCAAGCTGAACACATTGTTGTAAGTGAGACTACCTAATGAATGAAGGTGTTCATTCTGGAATTTGGAATTCAGCGCATTACCCATTGCACTATTGTGTGACAACACTGGATCTATAAGAGATTGATGTTAAAAGGTAGCATCAACGGAGAATGTGGCTGACCCATTGACTAATCCACTAACACAGAAATTATTTGAGAAACACATGGAAAGTCTTGGACTCCGGCTTGTACCCGATTGGACCTAAGTGCAAGTGGGAGTTGTTAGACAGTGTATGCCCTTAGCTCCAATCAGAATGATGTACATTATGACATTTAATGTAAATGAATAAAGTACATATTTTATTCATGTTATTATGGTGTGTTTCTATGTAATACCCTTAAACTGGATACATATGAGACTCGTGTTAGTTTAGAATCTTCACAACCGTTGGATAGATCCGGGGAGATTTATCTTGCCAAGGCTAACACTGATGTGCCGCCAAGTTGGTTGGGGTGGCCTGTCTCAGCTGCTAGGGTGAGACCTGAGGTGCATGCAATGTGGGTTTTCTTGAGACCCTGAACTGGACCAGAATTCCAGTATTGCCCTGGACCTTGGATATAGATGGGAAAAACTAGAATATTACACCTAACCCCTAGACACAATTATGATATTGCACTAGGTGTCGGATTAGAAAGTCTTTGATATGCCAATCAGTGAGATCCTTAGAGGGGGTCAAAACCTGCAATTGTTGGGACAGTCTGAGAATTCATCTAAGTGAATGATCATAGTGACAGGATTAGCCCCTTTGTCGGACAAAGTTAATTATTAGGGATGCACTCTCTTTGATGGAAACCAAAATTGCTGACAGTTGATTTCAACCGTTGAAATTTGTTTTGCAAAATATATTTATATAGTGATATATATATATATATATATATATATATATATATATATATTTATGGTTTCAAAATGTTTGCAAAAGATTTTAATTCCCGGAATCCATGTGAGTAGAGAGTGCAACATTGTACCTTGCAGCCGAGGGAGAGGTCATTTCTTGTCCGACAGTGTTTGATCATTATGGGCTGAGAGGTTAAGTGTAAAACCATTGAGGGTAATACCTGATCGGCTAATCTTGCATCTACCCATAGTCCTTGCAATTTTGTGAGGTGGCTTGACCTAGGGACCATTTAGTGTAAATGTTGGGCCCATTAAGAGCCCATGGTGATGGACTCAGGGGTTCACTATCTCCTATAGTGAATTAGGCCAAGCCTTGTAACAAAGGCTAGGCTGAACCCATGTGGCTGATGCGTAGATCAATGTTTGGGTCCCATGCTATACAAGGATATCCAACTGGGCAGCAGTTTGGAGGGTAAGTGAGCAGATAGACTAAATGGGCCTAAAGCCCAATTCGAACTGGCTTAATGAGATTAATTAAAAATGGATGGTTCTGTGATTTAGATCAACAAATAGGATAAGGGATTATCCCTATCCACTCAGAGAGTCCAAATCCAAATAAAGATTTTGATCAAGAAACCCCTAATTAGATTAGGAGGGCTGATCTTTATCTACAGATAAGATAAGAGATTATCCTTATCTTTTAAAGAGAGTCTAGATCCAAATACAAGATTTGGATTAGGAAACTCCTAATGGGATTAGGAGAACCTCTTTTTAAGGCTATAAATAAGAGAGCAGGGTAAACCCTCAGTAGACAACAGAAATCATCTAATTGACTACTGATTTCTAGAGAGAGACAACACAGTTTGATAGCATTGTCTCCTTATCTCCTGCTCTTGTCGCCATACCAATTCGAGTTCCACCTGTGGGAGCGATCAAGAAGGGTTCTTGATATTACCTTTTGGCAGAAAAGGTAATTTGAAGTTGTGCTCACTAGCCCCCCATCAGATTCTTACTGAAGAATTCGATTCTTGCTAAAGAATCATCTTGTTGATTCTGCTTCATCCTGCACCATGTCATCTTCGGTGGAAGTAGTCTTTCAATTTTTTTTGGGCGTGAACACCTTCATTGGAGGTTATTACTACTTCGTATCAGGCATATCCCTCCACTCCCTTTTGGTTTCAGATCTGATTTGGTTTAGGTTCAAGATTGATCCTTGAAAATGCAGTTTTCTAAAATAGGGAATGTGATTCCCACGTGGGAGAGAGAGAAATTTTTGAAATTTTGCCCAACCTACCTATAGCGTTCAACCATCCATATGATGGATCTCTCATCCCTTCAAACTATACAATTTGTTTACACATTGTATGTTCTATATAAATGGAGCTAGTTTATTCTCTCCCCATAACACCACTTAGAGCCCCCTAAGGTTGTGTTTGGTTCTAATGCAATTTTATTTGACTAGTAGAAACGTATGGAAGTGCAAATGAAAAAAAAATGGCAAATTTTGGTTTGATTTTGTTTTGGATTTTACTTTACTCTATTTTAGGTATTATTCTACTTCATTTGTTACTTCAACCAAACAAATAAGGTAAATTTTGAAATAAAAATAAATTAAAATTTACACCCAAAACATTTGCACTGCCATTGTTTTGCATCAGTGGAAATAAATTTGCACTGCAACCAAACACGGCTTAAGACCCAAATCAAACTGTACTTAATGCCCATGATATTCTCCCCACACCTGTCATTCATGGGATTGTGAATCAGCAACTGTTTTAGCAAACTGAGGCACTCAAACCAGCCCCACTCATCCTATTCCCTTGATCTCCATGGCCCAACTACTTCACCTTCCAGCAAGATATAATGGCCTTAGGATTCCCTTCAACAATCAGATTACAAATAATGGAGTAATTAAGTTGCCAATTTCAGTCTTTTAAGTTCAGTTTGTAATTTTCCTTGTATGGAGTTCCCACTTTCTATTTTCTATTGGAAACTGTTGGGGCCTCACAACAACTACCCACAGTATAAAATCACGAAGTATTTAAAATAACAACCATGAGAAATCTAATAGCAGCAAAAGAGGCGAAATTCAAGCAAAGACAAATAAAACAAGCACCACAAAGAACACAAAGATTTACGTGGTTCGGCCTTACCACCTATTCTCCCTTTCCTTTCAACCCGGAGAATAAAACAAGAAAAAACAAGACTCACTCTCATACCAAGAGTACTCTATATTTTCTCTACCACCTTTTCTCCCAAAAAGCCTTAACCCTACATACAAAAGAAATGTTTTATATATAAAACCTCTTTAACTTAAAGAGGAACCACACCAACCGTTAAATTAAAATTAATCCAACATTTGTAAAATAAGACATAACCCCAACAGAAACAGAGGGTATTGGGAATATATAATGGTCTTAATGTCCAAGAGGACAACAACAAGAGAAGACTGGACCAAAACTAGATGGGATGACACCTATGGAATTACTGCACACTAAATGTCCTTACAGGAATTACCATTTATAGTCTACCACAAACATTGGTATAATCTTCCACAAACATGTTAAAGTGAAAGAGACTCAATCACTTCCGATCTGTTCGTGGCAAAATTTCAGGTATAAGTGAAGGGTATTCCTTCAACGAAAACCTAGTCAGATTCATTAACAAAATTTTGTTTGAACAAATTGATTCATTAACAAATCCATGAACTAATTCATGGACATATTCATTTTGAACAAATTTATTCATGGGTCATGAACGAATACATGAACAAATGAATAATTAAATCTGTTCAAGAATGAACAGATTAGTTCATGAATATGTTGAGAATTTACTTCAAGAATATGTTCAAGAATGAATATGTTCAAGAACCTGCTCAAGAATCTGTTCAATACAAGAAATAGAGTCAATTTGATCATGTATTTGTTCAAGAACTAAATCATGCTCACAAATTACAAATTCATCATAGCCCATGTTGCAGTTGTATCCTGCTTACAAAATGGATAAAATCATAATATTTCATCGCATTCAACAACACATCATGACAGCAATATGTTCAATATAAAAGAAATTGGTTTGTATTTTTCCTTTTCAACATCCCTTTATCATCACAATTTCCATGTACCATGTACAAAATGTTAATACCCGCACTAAGGTTCATATCCACAAAATATATGCCTTGTACAAAGTTTTCATTCATGCATCAAAGTTCCCATTCATTTCATAGAAAAACCATATTTCATGTGTTTCCAAACCATTAAAAACAAATGTTTAAATCCTCCCATTCACAACAAAAAACCTATGTCACAATTCCCCCATCATTCGTCCTATTTAAATGAAATTAAAATCCCCCATCATCCATCCTATCTAATGAAATTCAGAAAAGGAAATGTTCCAAGTGCAAAGTTCCATTCCACAAAAGCTTCATGCTCAGAAGTTCCTAGACACCAAGCTCCAACCATTAGACCCCTACATCATACAATTAAACACAACGATTTAGAACTGCATTCACCAAGTTTACATTCCAATAAGCCAAAATCTAATGATGACAAAATCAACCCACATGTTCAATAAGGCATCACATAACAAAAGAGTTGATTTTTGAATTAACCAAGCAAATGGTCTTGAATCCACATGAATTAACAAATGGTTAATTGGGTGGGGGTCTCACTTTACAAGGGCAGTACAGTTACTTCATGTCTCCCTCCTCTATGACAGACAAAGGGATATCTGCCATACAAGGTGGGGGACCATGGTAAACAATGGCAATCCATAAACAAACCATTGCCAATACATTAAAAACCAGTTGTTCAACTCATTTAAACACATATAAAATATATATATATATATATATATATAGAAACAAACACAAAATGCTAATAACTACATCTACCATTCAATTCTCATAATAAACCCTAATTGAAAACATCTATCATTCAATTATCACAATAAACCCTAATTGAAATACAAACCATAAGCCCTAAAATTGCATCAAAATCAACTAAAGATAAAAAGGGTTTATTGTGACATCAACTCATTCGAACGGAAAGGGACAACATACAACCAACAAAAAACATTCAATGGAACAATGTATAGAGTAAAAATGAGAGAAAAAATAGAAGAAAAAAAAAACAAACATTGATTGTCTCCACTGAGCCAGCAATACACAGTTGTCTTCTCCAACAACGATAGGGTTAAAATCGCGTATAGTTGCACCAAGGGCAATGTTTTCCGGAATAAAAGGAAAATAAACTGAGTATGATGACATTCTCTAGACAGTTTTCCCAATGATATCTCCTTTTTCTAGCGTTGTACTCTATGTATTAGCACCGATGGGAAGAACTGGTTCTTCATCAATCCATTAGGGCACAATGTAATGAACTGTGTTGCCCAGTCGAAGTGAAAAGGCATTATAACCAGGGTTATTCTCATCATTTCGAAATTTAATTTCTCTTTCTTATTGAAAACCCAAAGGACCAAGGTGAGACTAGGTTCGAAGTATAAGGTACTAATTTGCAATTTTCTCAAAAAATTTTGGTCATTTTACTATGAGAAAAAAATATTTAACACTCATAAATGGTTTCGGACTTCCTACTTACTGTACCATTTAGGCTCTGTTGTTTGTTTTGTCATTTGCACTGGTACAAATGCATGGAAGTGTAAATGTTTGCTTTTGTTTTATATCTTACCTTTGTCCAAGTTTTATTAATTGGACATGAACAAACAAAAATTAAAACCTTGAACAAAATAAACAAAAATTTGCCCTCCTTTACTTTCGCACTTATGCCAAAAAAAACAAACACACTCTAGACATGTAAGGGCTTGAAAAAGAATTAAGGATTCATTTGGTTTGTGCAACTAGGGATCTGGAATCAGATACCAAATGCCCGTAGAACACAACCAATTCTAACTATTTGATTGGATGGAATTGGCATTCCATTCCCATTCCTGCAGGAATGGTATTCTCCCATTTGAGGGAATGGCCATTCCCTGCCCCTCCCTTGGGAATGAAATCCCAATCCTGCTGATTTCAATTCTCATTCCTATTCCCATTTCTATCTGAACCAAACAGACTTTGGGAATGGACCATTCCGATTCCGATTACAGAAAATTTCGATTCCACTTCTGATTCCAATTCTAATTCCAACTATAAACCAAACAGACCCTAATATTGTTTATTATTGTTTAATTACATGTGTACATAAATACTAGTAGGTGTCACATAAAACAAAATGCGAGCCCACACAATACTCCTCACAAAATGTCCAAATGGTATTTCCTCCAAAATTCACTCTCACATAACCCAATAAAAAGAATGGTACAACATGTTTATACACATTAATCCAATGAAATAGGATTTTGGTTTCATAAACCGGATATGCCCATCTTGCACTTATACATGGCAAACAACCATGCAACACCCGTAGAACACACCACAATACCAAACACTGACCAACTTAGTTGAGACATTGCATTGGATATACTTTCTAGAATTATTTGATTTCACCGTTTTTGGGTATGGCTAAAGTTATATTATAAAAGTTGTGATTTTTAGGTCATGTTTGGATATGCTTTCTAGAATTGTTGTTATATTTGTGCATGTAAGTACGTATGGAAGTGACACCAACGTTTTAAAAACCGACTGGAGATCAAACCATTTTTAATTTGTCTCCGGGTTATAGATCATCGATTCAATCATCTGAATTATACATACATACATACATAATTCAGACGGTCGAACTGATGACCCACAATTCAGAGGCAAAAATGATATTTGATCTCCACGTCAATTTTTAAAACATTGATGTCACTTTCATATTTACATGTACAAATATAAAAATATTCTAAAAAAATACCCAAGCATGACCTAAAAATAACAACTTTTACTATATAATTTTAGCCCTACCCTCACCATGAAATCAAAGCTTTCAATGTATTGTTGTTGCCCAACCTTTAATTAGATGAAGTGACGTTGTAGTGGGGTCATAGCAATACAAAGGCCATGTCATAGCAAAAATGAGCTTAAACTAAAAATCCTTTTTTATAAAGGAGAATTTTCATTGAAGAGCAAAGAGAAATGAGAAATAAAACTAAATTAAACCTTAGAAAAGACACCGTACCTACCACACAAACACTAAAACAACTGAAAACAAAACTAGAACAACCAAAAAAACACAGAAATTAAAGGGTTTCTCTAAGGCTTCCACAGCCCAGCTTGGGAATTTATTCACCAAAAAACCAGTTTCAGATCTGCCATGAACTGCTGCTGCTAGATGAGCCACCCTGTCTGCTGATGTAGGAACAGAACAAAACAAAACAAACAGCAAAAGTTTGCCGCCAGCTTTAAAATATCCTGAATCACAAAAAAACAACAGAGCAATTTGAACCTGGCACGAAATATTGTTTATCAGATCTTTACAACCACTTCCAATCAGAATGTTTCTGAAGTTTTTCAATAACAAAAAACGCATCTACTGGACCCTCTATTCTCTCGTTAGCTTTCTTCCTTCCGTTACTCCTATGATAATTGATGCGGTACGAAAGAAGGAAAAGAAGAGTCGGTAGCTAAGAGTGTAGAACGCGTTTTATCACTATACTCAAGAGATTAAAAGTCTCCAGAAGAAGCTACTCTTCCGCCCTGAGAGATTTTATAGGGGCACTCTTGTCAGATTGGGCATAACCGCCACTGGGCTCCTGTCGCAGCCGTTACCTGCCAAGTCTGCGCAGGTGATTGCTATAGTGTACTATCCGCTTGGCTGGGTGACACGTCCCAAAGGGGCAGGCACACCTCCATCTATCGAGGGACGTGGGTACAGACTGTCGAAAGGACAAGGACCGTGCAGCTAGTCAAGATACGTAGTGCAACTTGTCCGGTATGGCCTTGTCAGATGGAAGCTTCCTAAGAGCGTCGCATCACTCAGTTGCAAGTTACCTCGTAGCAAGCTATCCTTACCGCGAGCTACTTTGTAGCAAGCTCTTAAGGCTACTTTGAGGTGACCCTTATCAAGGTTAGTCTTTGAGGCAGTTCTTCTGCCCAGGTACTGGAGAGAGCTGGTTTCCCTGGCTCGTGAGCCAAAATAGTCTTAGAGTATTCCATTCTTGGTAGTTCGGGGAACCTAGAGCTCGCGTTGTAGCATGTTCCCCTTATAACGAGTTATGATGTAGCGAGCTGCTCTATAGTCTCGATACTTAGCTGTGGTCAGGCCATGATGCTGAGTTGTTGTTCGTGCTGAGTCAGATCCACGTGTCATCGTCTCAGTAGGTTGGGTCAAATCATCCTCCATTAATTGCCCCCCACTCCTTGGGCTAAGAGTGTTGCCTTAGCGTGAGGAGTTCATGAAGTGTAACGGGTTGAGTTGACCGAAATTCAAACTTGGTTGACTATTCATATTAAACGTGTGCGTGGGAATCAGGGGATTTCTGACCTTTCAAATACCGAAAATGTGCTGAAGTGACTCTTAACTCCGGATGTCGTGCAATCACCATTACCTCAATCATGGGAGACGTGCAGCCAGTCACATTTCAGTTTCAGAAAGCGTGCGGTCAGCTTGACTGTGAACCATCGAATCTGCCTCAATCTGGGTCATTGATTTGAAGGCGTAGTGGCTATAAATAGGAGGACCCCCTAGGCCTCATTCCTTTTCATGCTATCTTGCTGTCTACGGATTCTGAGGTCACACATCCATCTAGTTTACCTAAGCTCTTCCGTTCACTTCGTTTCGTCTTTTCCGGTGAGTCTCAATCGCTATCAATCATGTCTGGGTATTCGTACCATACTTATTACCGGGAAGGTAACCAAGACAACGACGCTCCCTCAAACTCGGGGGGAGCTTGGGAGCAGGTTCCAGAGGTTCGAGAGACCTCCAGTGATGTGGCCTCTACTTCCCGTGGGAGGGAGCCTGACACCTTCGGTCCCTCCTCTATGACGGTGGAGAGACTCAGGTCCCTAATCCGCTATTTTCACCTTCCTAGGGATCTTGTCTCAGTCTCCCCACTGGTAACTTCCCTTGGGAGCATGGTCCCAACGATATAGTTATTTTCCAGGAACAGCTTGAGGCTGGCCTGCATCTTCCCCTGCACCCCCTAATAGTGGAGGTGCTAAACCATTTTAATGTTACCATCGATCAGCTTCATCACAATGCTATCCGGAACATGGTTGGGACCATTTCTGTGTTATGAGTACTGCCTCCCCTTGGACCTTGACATTTTTACTTCTATTCTCTGTATAAAAAATGTTGCTCCTGGAGTTCCTCTGGAGAGGTGCTTTTATTACCTCTCTCCCCGCCGCGGCTATAAGCTCTTGTACGAGCTACCGAATAAGATTTTCGTCCGAAAGCGGAATTACTTTGTGGTCCGTAACCCCGAGGGGTGGCCCTTCCCCACTGCTTGGAGGGGTGCCATCCAGGATCCTGAGGCCGAGCTAGACCCCAAAACTAGGAAAATGATGTTGTCCTGGGCATCGATAGGCTTTCTTTGCTCGAAATATTTGACCGAGGAGAAGCTTGTGCAGGCAGGCTTGAGCCCGAGTAGGTTGGCCTTTTATGTTGTGTAGTGTCTTGTGACAATTGTGTACACGTATTTTGTTTCTTGTCGAACTAATATCTTGTGGTCTTTTGGCAGCTATCATGTCCAGTGCTGATTCGCGCCACCTTCTCTCGGGCAGCCAGAGACGCCATGCGAAGAGAACGCGCCCTGACCGGACCCCTCCTTCGGGAAGTACTGAGTTCGGGTCTGATGAGGCGGTTCTACCCTCTCCGCCCGAGGTTCCGATGCCCCCACCTGAGAGAGCTAGTGGGATTAACCCTGGGGGAAACGAGCTCCTTCAGCCGGGGGAGGCTCCCTGTAATCCCCTTCAGCCCCATCCTTACCCCTGGTTCCCAGTGGGAAACTAGGAAGGGGTAAATGATTATCTGGTGGCTCACTGGAGGAGTCAGAAAATGATCACTAATTACAAGATTGATCAGTGGGAAACATGGAGCCCGGGGACCTCTCTGCGTTCACCTCTGCTCATTGCATGGTGGTAAGTGACCTTTTTCCCCTTTTTTCTCTCTTGTTTTGCCCTTTTCCGCTGTCTTCTGATCTTCTTTTCCGTCAGTAGGTGAATTCGGCCATCCATGCCATGGCTCTCCAGACGCAAATCCATCGCGTCAACGCCCTCGACCAGCGGAAAGCCAACCAGAAGCTCCAAGGCGAGCTCAACCGGATCCGGGGCGAGCTCCACCACACCTGCAAGGAGAGCAAGTCTCAGGAGCTGCTCGTCCACGACCAGGAGGCTCAAATTTCCTGGCTTTCTGAAGAGCGCACACATTACAGGGAGGAGGAGTCGAGGATGGCGGCAGAGAGGGAGCTCCTTAGGCAGCAGGTGTGGGACTTGGAGTCCACTCTTCTAAATCGGACTCAAAATTTTGATCAGATGGTAGAGGCTGAGCGAGAGAAAGTGGTCTGGGATTTTAAAGACCCCCAGGAATTTCAGGACCTCCAGGTGTAGTACGGCTCAGATTCATACTGCTCAGGGTTTAAGCTTTGCCGGTGGCTGGTTTGGAAGAAGTTCTCTAGACTCAACCTTGACGGCATTACTATGAAGGGTCTATCTCCTTAGACGGCGGACCAAGCGGAGGAAGAGGAGCCTGACTCTCTAGAGGATGAAGAGGTGGATCCTTGAGGTGACATTTCTCTGGGCTTCTGGTGGCTTCCGGGTGTCGTAAACCCAGTCTTTCACAAGTCTTTGGTTGGGCGGTTGTGCCCTGTGATAGTCAAACTTTTCCTGAGTTGTTTAGCTCGTTTACCGCACTTGTATGCCCTGTGGCTTTCGGGTGACAATGAGAGTTCTTTTCTTCTCTTGAGTATGATGAACTCCCTTTATTTTTGCCAAAGCGATCTCATCATTTGAGCTTTTAGGGCTACATGCCCGAAGCAGGACTTTTCGGTAGTCGCTATCCCGATCTGTCCTTTAGTGTTTAAGGTCTCTATGGTATACCGCGAAGTGATTACCATGTATGCCCGAGCTATGCATTTGTTGGTTACTCCTCGATTCAACCAACGTATTGAGACGAGCTATGCTTTGTAAGGTTTAAACCTGAGCTGCGTACGCCTTTGATATTCCATATTTTTCCTTTGCCACTGAAGTGCCTAAGTCTTTCTTGATGCCGAGGTTTTTGTTAGCTCGGTCTTTTGGCCCTTAAGCTGAGGGGGTGACTTATAGTCTACCCTTGAAATTTTCCCATGCCATGGAGGCGACTGGGTCTTATAGCGCCGAGGTTGTGTTAGCTCGGCATTTTGGACCTTAGGCTCTAAGAGTGGCCCGTGGCCTACTCGGTTGTTACAGGTGGTAAAGTCTCAAGTTGACGATATTCCATGCCCAAGGTACTTGTTTCCCTTCAAGGGTCTCGAGCTCGTACGTTCCTTCGCCAAGTACTCGCTTCACTCGGTAGGGGCCTTACCAGTTGGACCCGAGCTTGCCAGCACCGGGTTCAGGTACCATAACTTTACGAAGGACCAGGTTGCCAGCGTGGAGGTTCCACCTCTTGACCCTGGCATTGTAGTACCGAGCCACTCACTGCTGGTAGGCTGTGGTTCTAATGTACGCGAGGTCCCTTACTTCATCGAGTAAATCGAGGTTGGTACGTAGCTCATCTTCGTTTGTCTGATCATTGTATGCCTTTAGTTGCAGCATGGGCACTTCGATATCTACAGGGATTACTGCCTCAGTGCCGTAGGTGAGATTGAAGGGAGTTTCTCCCATGGCGGTCTTCTCTGTGGTCCGGTACACCCATAGAACACTAGGTAGTTCATCTACCCACAATCCTTTGGCTTAGTCCAATCGTGCCTTTAATCCGCGAATGATGGCTCTGTTCGTTACTTCTGCTTGGTCGTTTGCTTAAGGGTGTGCGATTGAAGTAAAGTTCTGTCAAATTCCAATGTCTTGGCACTAGACTTGGAATTTGATGTCTTTGAACTGTTTGCCGTTGCTGAAAATCAATACCCAAGGTAATCCGAAGTGGCATACAATGCTTTTCCAAAAGAAGTTTTGAACATAATGGGTTGTGATCGCTACGAGGGGTTCGGCTTCTACACACTTGGTAAAATAGTCCACTACTACCACTAAGAACTTCCTTCCACCCGTTGATGGCGGGAATGGCCCGAGTAGATCGACGCCCCATTGTGCAAAGGGCCACAGACTGGTGAGATACTTGAGGTCGGCAGCGGGGTGGTGGTGGATATTGGCATGTCTCTGGCATTTGTCACATTTTCTAACAAGTTCAATGGCATCTGCCTTCATTGTTGGCCAATAATACCCTTGTCAAAGTGCTTTCTGGGCAATGGCTCTACCCCCCAAGTGCCTGCCGCACAACCCCTCGTGAGTGTCACGGAGTACGAGCTCGACTTCGGTAGGCCGCAAGCAACGCAGGTAGGGGAGCGTGTAGGATCTTCTATACAGCCGCTCATCTATCATGACTTATTTGGCTGCCTGGCACAGCACCCTTCTAGCTGCATTGCGATCTACAGGGAGGGTCCCATGTAGCAAGAAGATCATGAGCGGATCAATCTAGCTTGGCCCTGCTTGGACGACGGGAGCGACCTCCTCTGCCCCCCTGAATGCTAGGCCGAGACAGGTCCTCTATGTACACGATTCTCATGCTGATGTTACTAGTGCTGGCTAACTTGGACAAAGCATCGACCTCAATGTTCTCCGACCTAGGGATCCGTCTAATGAAGTGTGATTGGAAGTCGAGCAGGGCTTCTTTGACTTTGGTCAAGTAGGCAATCATGGTTGGCTCGTGAGCTTCATACTCGCCGGTGACCTGGTTAACCATAAGCTAGGAGTCACTACAGATAACAATGTGCCTTGATTTTACTTCTTTGGCTATGGCTAGTCCAGCTATCAACGCCTCGTACTCTGCTTCATTGTTGGACACCGCAAACTCAAAGCGTAGTGCGTATTCCAGTTTCATACCGCTTGGGCCATGCAGAACTATTCCAGCACCACTGCCCTATTGGTTCGAGGAGCCATCTATGTGAAGGATCCAGGGCTCCTCATCCCAGCTCGCGGTTGGTCAAGCTGGGAGAGGTGCCACACTAGCTGCTACCTCACGGGGTTTAGACTCGACCGACCCGGGAGCTTCGGGCTCACCCGAGGTGAGAGACTTGCACTCAACCGGCCTAGGAACTTCGAAGCTGAATGTGCATTCGGCTATGAAATCTGCTAAGGCTTGGGCCTTAATGACAGTTCGTGGTTTGTAGTGGAGGTCGTACTCGCTGAGCTCAACGGCCCACTTTGTCAACCGGGCAGAGACCTCGGGCTTAAGCAATACTTGCCTTAGAGGTTTGTCGGTGAGGACGACATACTTACTAACATAATAGATGGATCATTGGACCTGATCTACTTCCTTTATTAGTATCGAACTGACCATTTTGTTGCTCGCCGAAAGGTACAATTCTAAGACATCGCCCTCCTCGGGTCGGATTAAGGTCGGCACACTAGCGAGGTATTTCTTGAGCGCGTCGAATGCGAGCTGGCAATCTTGGGTCCATTCGAACCCTCTCCTCTTAATTGCCTTAAATAACAGTAGACAGCGGTCCATCGATTTGGACATGAAGCGGCTCAGGGTGGCTATGTGGCCATTCAACCTCTGAACCTCTTTCAACTTCCGGGGTGGTCCCATGTCTAAAATGACCTTAATTTTATCCGGGTTGGCTTCGATGCCGCATTGGTTAATAATGTATCCTAGGAACTTGCCCGAGATCACACCAAACACACACTTCGTCCATCGGGTCCATCTTGCTTTGGTTATAGCCCGAATAGGCGTCCAACAAACTTAGCAACTCGTGCCCTGAGGTCGCATCCACCAAGCGGTCAATTCTAGGGATTGGGAAGTAGTCTTTTGGACAAGCTCGGTTTAGGTCAGTGTAGTCAACGCACATGCGCCACTTTCCGTTGGCCTTCTTTACTAGGACGGGGTTGGCTACCCAACTCGTGTAGTGGACTTCTCTTATGAAGTCCACTGCAAGGAGCTTTTCGACCTTCTCATCGACCGCTTTCTACCGCTCTGGGGCTAGGTTGCGTTTCTTCTGTCTAACGGGCCTAACTACAGGATCAGTGTTCAGCTTGTGAGTTATGAGTTCGGAGTATATACCGGGCATCTCTGCCACGAACCATGCAAAAATATCTAAATTTTGAAGTAAGAAACCAGTTCTGATCGTAGAGGTTCTTGGACGGAAGTGCCGATCTAAAGCGTTTGGGTCGGGTCCACTGCTGAGGTCAGAACCATGACTGTTTCTTCTGTTGGCACAGCTCATTCTTCGCCTTGCTCCATAGGCCACTCCAACTCGAGGTCGTCGGCTACCTTGGTTTTTCCCTTCAGAGCGGTGACGTAGCACTTACGGGACTCGAGCTGGTCTCCCCGTGCTACCCCCACACCGAAGTCGGTTGGGAACTTCATAGCCAAATGAGACTCGGGGTGGCCACTTCACGTATGGGGCATCCTTGATCACCATCAAGATTTCAGCCAGCTTCGCATTCAGTGGTGTGTAATCGGCTCGGTCCGCTACGGGAGGTCAGAATAATTGACCTGGTCTTGCCCCCCGAGCTGTGTCATTTTTCTTTCGGCTGTCCCCTTGACTGGAAAGCTCTCATTCCCTCTTTTTTTTTTTTCGGGTGCGCCTTCGCTTTTTTGGTTGATCTCCTCTTCAGTGGCTATGAACCTGTCTGCAAGCTTTAGGAACTCGGTTATGGTCGCCGGTTGGTTGACGACCATGTGTCATTTAAACTTTTTGGGCGCCACGCCCTTCTTAGCTGCTGCAAGGCGTACGACGGGGTCCAGGCACGGTATCTGCATACAGGCATCGTTGAACCGCTTGATATAGCTTCGGATGGATTCTCCCTCTCTCTGTACTATCCTGAGGAGACTTTCTTCAGTTTGCAGACACCGCTTGCTAGTAACGAAGTGGGACATGAAGGTTTGTGCGAACTACGCCCAACTTCTTATTGACTTGGGTGCCAATTTCCGGTACCACGTACGGGCCACTCCCCTAAAAGTAGTAGAGAAGGCCACACACATGCATGACTCACTAGCTCGCGCCAGGTGCATCTGTGACTGAAAGGCATCTACGTGATCATTTGAGTCAAACGACCCATCATACTTGTCGAGAGGGGGGAGCTTGAAGTCTTTGGGCATCGTCACTGCCAGGAGTTTGGAAGACAGGGGGGATGGAACCGAGAGGAGGGGAGCTTTGACTCCGGCCAAGCTTACCTCGTCTTTGCCCATGAGCTCGAGCAAATCGCGGGTGACAAATCGGCGAGCTCGGCGGCGGCGTCTCTGCTTCTTGGTGGGCTTGGCGTTCGTGCTACTTGCCTCTACGCTATCCGGAATGGTTTGTGCGGGAATTAGCCCGGTCTGCTGGTGATGGCTGCGGACAGAGGGGTCCTGCTTGGAATCTATTGCCAGGACCTCGAACCGGTTCTCAAGGAGCGGTGTTTTAGACTTCGACTGCCGAGGTGACATAGACTTGGCAAGCTGGGGTCCTCCCAACCTATTCGCCCGCGGTGAGATCGGGGTAGCCGGTCTCTCTCGTCTGCTGTGGGGGGAGGCTTGGTTTTTTGGGAGGTTTTGGGGGACCTCTCTTTGGTCTGAGGGGTGCTCGTCTTGGCGATGAGACTTAGCTTGTTGTGAGGCTGGGTGCCGAGGTGGGAACCGCGGCTGCTGAAGTTGAGGTTGAGGCAACTGGGGGAACTGCTGCTGATACTGATACTGGGAGACCTGGTGCAGTTCGTGTTGTTGATAGAGCTGAAGTTGCTGGAACTGTTGCATTTGGGCTTGCATGGCCCGCATGCACTGCATCAAGTCCTCCAGTTGGTTTGAGCTGACCACTGGGGGCACGACCAAAGGTTCAATGAATGTCGCTACAACTGTAGCAGGGAGTGGGGCGACGACAGGTGCCACTGTGAGAGGCACATTCAAGCTGGGGATTCCATCTGCATAGAGGGGAATGGTGAACTGTCCGATACAGACAGTAGGAAGCTGGGGTTGTTCCCCAGAATTGTCCATTTTCGTGCTTCGTCCGACGTTGCTAAAGGAAGCCATGAACGTTGGATTGTTTCGAGGAAGATGAGAACTAAGAAGGTTTAGAGAGGAAGGCCTTTTGAAGCGTTTCCCATAGACGGCGCCAAATGATGCGGCACGATCCGGGCACTCCTAGCTAGCTGTTGACGGGCTCCTTGCTGGCAACGGACGACACCTGACAAGATGAAAGGAAGAATTCCCGAGGATTTTACCCAATGGGAATACTCCGATGCTTAAGTTAGAACGCAAGAAAGAAGGAAAAGAAGAGTCGGTAGCTAAGAGTGTAGATTGCGCTTTATCACTATACTCAAGAGATTAAAGGTCTCTAGAAGAAGCTTCTCTTCCCCCCTAAGGGCTTTTATAGGGGCGCTCTTGTCAGATCGGGCATAACCGCCACTGGGCTTCTGTTGCAGTCATTACCTGCCAGGTCTGCGCAGGTGATCGCTATAGTGTACTATCCGCTTGGCTAAGTGACACGTCCCAAAGGGGCAGGCACGCCTCCATCTGTCGAGGGACATGGGTCCAGACTGTCAAAAGGACAAGGACTGTGCAGCCAGTCAAGAGACGTAACGCAGTTTGTCCGGTATGGTCTTGTCAAATGGAAGCTTCCTGAGAGCATCGCATCACTCGGTTGCAAGTTACCTCGTAGCGAGCTACCCTTACCGCAAGCTACTTTGTAGCAAGCTCTTAGGGGTACTTCGAGGTGACCCTTATCAAGGTTAGTCTTTGAGGCAATTCTTCTGCCCAGTTGCTGGAGTGAGCTGGTTACCTTGGCTTTTGAGCCGAAATAGTCTTGGAGTATTCCCTTCTTGGTAGCTCGGGAAACCTGGAGCTCGCGTTGTAGCAAGCTCCCCTTATAATGAGCTATGATGTAGCGAGCTGCTCTACAGGCTCGATACTTAGCTGTGGTCAGGCCATGATGCTGAGTTGTTGCTTGTGCTGAGTCAGATCCACGTGTCATCGTCTCAGTAGGTCGGGTCAAATCATCCTCCATCAATAATCAATGGTGATTTCTCAAAACCGTTGCCCTCCTTCCAACCTAAAATAGAGCAAATGGGCCGATGCAAAACCATGGCAGTGTAAATAAATTTGCACTGATGCAAAACCATGGCAATGCAGTTGTGCAAATGACTTGAGTGTAAATTCTGATTTATTTTTGTTTTAAATTTTAGCTTATTTTGTTTGATTACAGTATAAATAAAGTAAATTAAGACATGAAATAGAATAAAGTAAAATCTAAAATAAAATTAAACAAGAATTTGCATTTTTTACATTTACACTCTCATGCATTTGTACGAGTACAAATAAATTTGCATGAGGGTGCAAATGTAAAAAATGCAAATGCTTGTTTAACCAAACACAGCTCAAGGGAAATACGACTTGGAAAGCACGAACCCATAATATGGACTTAAATTTTTGGAGTTGGAGATAAATGGATTGCTTGACAACATGACGTTCATTTTGTTTTAGTATTCCACTAGAAGTGCGAGAGGCTTTGTTAAAAGAAACTCAGGCAGAAGGAGCCCTATGCCTGTAATATGGATTGAACCAGCTAATCTATGTCCAATTCAAACATCATTTTTTGGGTTATGTTTATCTGGTTTAACCATAACCCAAATTACAATCCCATTTGGAGTTTCTAAATGTTGTATATATTTTTATTAATTTTAAATGAAATTTAAATAAATTAAAATTTCTATTAAACAAAACCCTAATTATTCCATGATTTCAACCTCAAATACATCTATAAACTTTTGTGATAAATGGTTCATTTTTTCTAACCAAAGCTCTACAGTTGGTTTTTATCAATACAAAAAAAGAAAGAAAAAATCTGTAGCGTTGTCAATGTGAAAACTCTATAGTCCATGTTTTCGCGTATTTACTACAAATGTTTCTCTTATTTACTACAAATTAAAAAAAAAAAAAAGAAAATAATATACATACCTGTATTGACTGATGAATGCAAACGCTACTTTGATGGAGAATGATGAAAGACAATAAACTTATAAAAATAATGCACGAATTGAGATGCTTTGTGCTGCGTACAAAATTATAAAGAAAGAGGCAAAGCAAATAGTTTTCTTACTCTATGAATCCAAAATAAAAGAGCAACAATCAGAATGAAAGAATGAAACTTGTTAAAAATATTGTAGGAGCTAGCCAAGATGTTTTGTGCTAAGATATCTTTAGATTACTATTTTGAAAGTATATACCACTATTTATAATTTCCTAACAAGAACCGGCCAAACAGCTTGTAGAAACCCCTCCTGATAAGAACCGGGTGTCTGTCCTTTCTACAACCCTCGAACCCCTCGAGACCTTAGCCTTGAATCAAATGAATTCAGATCTGCAAAATAGAGAAAGGAACAAGAATTAAATCCAAAAGATTGTAGAAATAAAAATAACAGAAAACAAAAGAATGGTTGATCAGATCCAGTGGCAGTAGTTGTAGAATGGTTGAACAACTTGCAACAACCCCTCCTAACAAGATCTAGGCGTCCTCCCCTTCTACAACCCTTGAACTCCTTAAGAAACCTTAGCCTTGTTATTTAGGTGAATTGACTAACCCCTTCTACAAGGCCTTTGGGGTCATTTTTATAGAGAATGGTGGACACAACTAGGAATAGAGAGAAAGAGGGGACGACAACTGTGTTTTAGCAAAAACATGGGTGCCCTAAGGTTTATAATGAAGGGTTATGATGGTTCTAGGGTGATCCTATGGCTGAGAAGAAAAGGAGAAGGCACCCAATATTATGTTAGGCTAAGATTTAATGGCTAAAGGCTAAATGGTGAAGATTAGAAGTTAGGTGGCTCCTAGGGTTAGAATTATAAAAGGAGAGTAACCTAGAATGGATGGTGGAGATTAAAAGGGAAGGAATGTGAGGATTTAGTAGTTAGGGGCGGCTAGGGTTTGTTTAGAGTGAAAAGAATGGGTTAAAAGGTGCCCTAGGGTTTGCTAAAACATGGGGAGTATGCTAATACAATAGGAGAGGCGCCAAACTGGGTTTAGCGGCTTGGAGGCGCCCTCATGCTTTCAGTTTTTCACAAAAACACCCCCTCTCTCAGCTGGACTTCACACCAGTTTCCCAAAATCTACATTTCAGCCATGAAAACTTTCCAACTTTGTACAGAATTTGCACAGAGACACTCAAAGGTCACAACATTGAAATTAACTGGGAAAATGACACAATTTGACTACTCTAAGGGTGAAAATACCCCTAAATTGATGCCCTTAAAGCATCAAAATGCAGAGTTACCACACTATCCAGACATGGTGGTGTCATTATCAACTAGGTAAAATGTTACTGATGGAGGGTGATTTGGCCTGACCTCATAGCACAAGGACACGTGTGCGTGACCTGGCTCGATGAACAGCTCAGCCTAACAGCACAATCGTAACTCGACGGGAGGGACCCACCGAGTCCAACATTGGCCACTCGGTGGGTTAAGCGACTCACCGGGGACTAGCGCCCGACCAACCTTGACTCCCACTAAGTGTGGGAGATCCCAAACTCCTCTCAGGGCCCAAGCTCCCCTTGAGACCCGAGCTCTCCCTTCTTAAGAAGGGAGCACCCCGATTTTTGGCTAAGTGTCCTGAGAGAGAAACACCTCGGGGCAGCACCATTGAGACTCCCGTTCAAACATGCTTAAGGCCCGCCTCCAGTGTGGACACCTTAGCGTACCTCGGCACCTCGGTGCAAGGAAAACTTGCCCTAGGTGGTTCGGTGCACAATAGCTCGCCAGGCTGTAGGGAGATCTGCATGACATCCGTGCCTGCCTAACATCCGTACCTACCAGATTCGGTGGTAGGGCCCGGATCCCTTGCCAAGCGGTGTTCTGCTTGCCGTCTCTAAAAAGCATGGCGCGCCTGTCGGGTCCATAATTTGCAATAGCAGCCTGTAGCAGCAACCTGCGCCTACCACACCTGCCCTGGCAATAACGGCTAGGGCAGTGGCGGTTATGCCAGATGTGACCGAGCTCCGATATAAAAGAACCCCAACCCTCACGAAGCGAAGGTATTGAAGCTAGCACTTTCAGCACTCTTAACTCTCTGTATCTTCTTTGAGTTTTTCCTAGAGTTCTAACTTAGCCATCATAGTGTTCCCTCCGGGAGGGCTCCCTGGGAACCCTTCATCTTCTTCTTCCTCTAAGGTGCCATCCATCGCAGCTAGTAGCCAACACTCAGCCAACTATGAGTGCCCAGATTGTGCTGCATCATTTGGCATCGTCTGTGGGAACCGCTTAATAAAGCCTTCTTCTATCTTCTGTGAAACTTCCCTCAAAGAACTCATCATCACCATGGCTTCCTCCAACAACTCCGAACACCGGAACACCCCAGAGGAACAACTCCATCTACCCACCATCTGCATCGAGCAGTTCACCATCCCCCTCTCCATGGACGGGGTACCCAGTCTAAATGTGCCCCTGACGGTGGCACCCATGACCATTCTGTTACCCTCTACCATTGGAACAACCTTTGTTGAACCCACCATCCTCCTTCCGGTGGCCAACCAAGGTCAGTTCAAAGACCTGATGCAGTGCATGCGAGCCATGCTGTCCCAAATGCAACAGTTCCAATAACTTTAGTTCCACCAGCAACAAGTGTTGCACCAAGTGTCCCAGTATCAGTATCAGCAACAATTTACTTCACTCCCTCCCCGACATCGGGCTGTGCAGCCGACCAAGCCTCATCGCCGCAGTGAACTCCCTTCCTACCAAGGAGAGACCTCGGCATCATCTCATGGAAGGAAGGAAAGGCTCCCTACCCCCGCCTCATGGCCTGTAGTCTGGACGGGGGCCTCCCAGTCGGTCAGGCCAATGTCACCTAAGCATTCGCAATTCGAACCTCTGCTTGCGGAGAACCGGTTCAAAGTGCTATCCAATGACCTAGAACAAGGTCCCTCTGTTCGTAGCTACCGACAGTCATCCCTGCCTTCCCCTGGGCCCATCGAGCTCAGTAACACCAAGGCCAACAACACCAACGCCGAGCCGGCCAAGAAGCAGCGGAGACACCGCCAAGCTCGCCGAATTGCCACCACCCACAGCCTGCCTGAGCTCAGAGGCAAAGTAGAAATAAGTTCGGAAGAGGTAAAAGCTACACCACTTCTTTCAGTCCCCTCCCCTCTGTCCCCAGAGCTCCTCGCTGTCCCCATGCCAAGGGACTTCAAGCTCCCCCCGCTGAACAAGTATGATGGGTCCTTTGACCCCAATGACCACGTTGACGTCTTCCAGTCCCAGATGCATTTGGCCAAGGCAAGTGAGTCTTGCATGTGCGTGGCCTTCTCCACTACTTTCAAGGGAGTAGCTTGCACCTGGTATCAAAACCTCGCGCCGGGCTCAATAAGGAGTTGGGCGCAGTTCGTGTAGGTCTTCACCTCCCACTTCGTCACTAGTAAGAGGTGCCGGAAGACCCAAGAAAGCCTCCTCAGCATAGTCCAGAGGGAAGGAGTGTCCATTCGGAACTACATCAAGCGGTTTAATGACGCTTACTTGTAGTTGTAGATACCCAACCTAGACCCTACAGTTTGGCTCACTACGGCCAAGCGAGGCATTACCCACAAGGAGTTTAGATGGCACGTGGTCGTCAACCAACCCAAGACTGTGACCAAGTTCCTCGAATTGGCAGATCAGTTCATAGGGACAGAAGAGGAGATCAACCAGAAGGGCGAGTAGGCCCTTGAAAAAAGAAAAAGGGAACCAGAGCCCCCAACTCCAAGTGACAACAAGAAGAAGAAGGACTTAGCTCGGGGAAGCCAATCCAGCCTTTCCGAGCTCCGGCAGCAGAAAGGGATTATATGCCCCTCAACACTAAGCGGGCCAAGATCCTCATGGCAATCAAGGATGCCCCATATGTGAAGTGGCCACCTCGGCTTAAGGTTGATCCCAATGTTAGGAACAAAAACTTGTATTGTAGTTTCCATAGAGATCAAGGTCATAGTACCAAAAACTGTAAGAACCTCCACGATGAGATAGAAGAACTTATCCGTCGGGGGATCAATTATAGCGGGCTGCACTTCGGCAATAACTCCGTCATCAGCCCGCGAGGCCGCCAGGGAAGAGCTTAACCCCCCAAAGCGGCCAAGGATGGAGGAACCGATCTTCTTCACTGAGGACGATGTGCAAGGGGTCCATTACCCCCATGATGACCCACTCGTCATAAAGATTAAGATCAACGACTTCGAAGTCAAGCGTGTCCTAGTCGACTCGGGCAGCTCGACAGATATCCTCTTCAAGGCAGCCTTCGATCAGCTTCAGCTCCAAGAAAGCGACCTGAAGCCTGCAAACCCTCCATTCGTGGGATTCAGTGGTGAGGAGGTCAGGCCTTTAGGGAGAGTCACTATACCTGTGGAGGTTGGCACCTGGCCCAGCATGGTAAGGCTCAACCATGAGTTCCTAGTGGTCACGACCCCCTCCCAGTACAACGCAATAGTAGGTCAGCCCATCACCCACGCCCTACAAGCAGTAGTCTCCACCTACCATCTGGCGATGAAGTTCCCTACAGACTTCGGAGTTGGAGTGATGCGAGGTGATCAACTCGAGTCCCACAAGTGCTACGTAGCCGCCCTCAAAAGAAAGGCCAAGGTAGCAAACGACCTCGAGCTAGAATGACCTGTGGAGCAGTTTACAGAGCGAGCCACACCTACTGAAGAGACCATTCTCGTCCCGGCTTCGGCAGAGGATCCAGCTCGGGTACTTTAAATCGATGCTTCTATTGAGGAGCCCCTGTGGTCTCAAATGGTAAGTTTCTTACTCAAAAATTTAGACGTTTTTGCATGGTTAGCGGCATAAATGCCCGGCATAGACCCCAACATTATAACTCATAGGCTCAACACTGATCCTGTAGTTAGGCATGTTAGACAGAAGAATCACAACTTAGCCCCAGAGTGGTGGAGGGTAGTCGACGAGGAGGTTAGGAAGCTCCTTGTAGCCAATTTTATCAGGGAGGTTCATTACCCGAGCTGGGTGGCCAACCCCATTCTGGTGAAAAATGCCAATGGTAAATGGCGCATGTGCGTCAACTACACCGACCTAAACTGAGCTTGCCCAAAGGACTACTTCCCACTTTCCAGGATCGACTGTCTAGTGGATGCAACCTTGGGGCACGAGTTGCTGAGCTTCCTAGATGCCTATTCAGGCTACAATCAAACCAGGATGAACCCAACTGATGAAGAGAAAACTACCTTCGGATTGAAAAACGTAGGGGCCACTTTTCAAAGACTTGTAAACAAACTGTTTGAGCCATTGATTGGCAAAAAAGTAGAGTGTTATGTAGATGATATGGTCGTCAAAACCCAATTTTCATGTGAATTAGTACAAGATTTACATTCAGTTTTTTAAATTCTACGTAAGTTTAATATGAAGTTAAATCCAAACAAGTGTGTCTTCAGTGTCAACTCGGGAAAATTCCTAGGATACATCATTAATCGGTGAGGCATTGAGGCCAACCTGGACAAAATCAAGGCCATCCTAGAAATGAGACCACCCCGAAAATTAAAGGAGGTTCAGAAGCTGAATGGCTGGTTAGCCGCCTTGAGTCACTTTTTGTCCAAGTCAGCAGATCGCTGCCTGCCCTTCTTTAAGACCATAAAAAGAAAAGGCTTTGAATGGACCGAAGAGTGCCAGCTCGCATTCGACGAGCTCAAAAAGCACCTCGCCAGCATCCTAGTCTTAACCCGACCCGAAGTGGGTGATGTTTTAGAGCTGTACCTCTCGGCGAGTGATGAGGTGGTCAGCTCGGAACTGATGAGAGAAGTAGATCGGGTCCAACGGCCCATCTATTATATTAGTAAAGTATTGCAGGGAGCAGAGACGAGGTACCCCGAGATAGAAAAGTTAGCTTATGCACTAGTTGATGAGAGTAGAATTTATCATATTTTTATCCCACCTCAGGTACTGATCTCAGACAATGGTAAGCAGTTCGAAGACATCAAATTCCAAAACCGGTGCCGAGACATGCGGATTCAGCAGAACTTCACCTTAGTGGCACACCCTCAGGCAAATGGTCAGTAGAAGTCATGAACAGAGCTATTCTCCGCGGACTAAAGGCACTACTAAACCAAGCTAAGGGACTATGAGCAGACGAGCTGCCTAGTGTATTATGGGCCTATCATACCACAAAAAAGACCGCCATAGGAGAAACCCTCTTTAACCTCACCTACGACACCGAAGCAGTTATTCTAGTCGAGATTGAAGTTCTCTCACTGAGAGTAGAAGCGCATGATGACAGGGCGAATGAAGACGATATACGCACCAACCTCGACTTGCTTGAAGAAGTATGAGACCTCGCATACATCAGGACCGCGGCCAACCAGCAAAGGGTAGCTCGGTACTATAACTCCTGGGTCAAAAAGCATACTCTCCGCATTGGCGACCTGGTTCTCCATAAGGTTATGGTGCTTGAGCCCGGTGTTGGCAAGCTCGATCCAAGACCCTACCAAGTAAAGCAAGTACTCGGGGAAGGAACGTATGAGACCGAAACCCTGGAAGGGGAGCAAGTACCTCAAGCATGGAATATTGTCAACCTAAGGCAGTATTACCTATAAATAACTGAGTAGACCACGAGTCACTCTCAGGGCTTAAGGGCCAAAATGCCGAGCTAACAAAGACCTCGGCGCAATAAAACTCTGAGAGCATATCACGAGTCTCTTAGGGCTCAATGGTCAAAATGTCGAAGTAACAGACTCTGGCATAATAACCTAGCCACCTTTATGACGCGAACAAATTTTAAGGGTTACCACAGTACATGACATATCGAGGGCGCAAGCAGACCGGCAATTCCGTGAAGCTTAGCTCACCTTGACATACAACCAGAAGACAGTTCGGGCATATGCCCTACTATGCCTTACTTTGCCTTACTGTGCCTTACTATGACAATATTACCCATAAATCACAGAATTGAGTAGACCATGAGTCGCTCCTAGAGCCTAAGGGCCAACACGCCGAGCTAATTGAAGACCTCGGGCGCTATGCACGACTTGACCGTCTCGCCAGCATAGGCTTAGTATGCCAAGGACAAAGGCGTCTCGGGTATGAACTCCCTAACACTTAGCCTACCTCGTTATACGCTGATAGGGGTAAACACCATCCTAAGTAGCTAAGTAGACAAGTCGGGCACACGCCTTACTATGTCCCCCTCAGCATATGTTGTAAAATCTTATGGTCACCCCTACCAAGTACAGGGAAACAATTCGGGGTGACAGTGGTAAAGGAACGCCCACCTCAAGAACTAAACTCGCTAGCTCGATAGCTCGGGATAAGACAAACACTTCGGCAGAAGAGAATTACACAAACACTTAACAGAATATGTACTTTCATTACATAATATGTGCTTCCATTACAAAAACCTCAGTACAAAGGATCAAGAAAAAGAGAAAGAAAAACTGAGCTTGTAGGCCCAGAGTAACACAACTACTTCGAAGGCTTGTCGACTTCACTCGAAGCCTCTTCGGGGGTGTCAGCCAGGTCAGTAGCACCAGCCTTCTCATCGCCGCCCTCCTCTTCGGAGTTTGGGTCATCCATGGCCTGGCGGGTCATGTCATCTGTGATCCTCCAAGTGGTGATGGCACTTGTGTTGAGGTCGGGGTATGTATGCCTTATCAACCACCTGCTGAGCTTAAACCCCCTATGGTAGACCTGCGGCATCACGTTATCAAACCTAGATGATTTGACGTAGTCGATGATGGCCTAGACCTTCGTCTCCCCGAGAGCTTGATCGAAGATCTCAGTCTTCTCCTTAATATCATCTTTGAGGTACCCCACCTCGTGCTCCAAGGCCCCCTTGGCTTCCTTAAGTTCCCACACCTTGAGCTGCAAAGCCTCTTGACCCACCTTGAGGCTCTCCACCTCGAGCTTTAAGGCCTCCTGACCTGCTCTGAGCCCGTTCACCTCAGCCTTCATCTTGTCCCTCTTGCGAGCTAGCTCCTCCTTCTCCGACAACAGAACTTCAATGAAGCTCTCCTAAGCTACAGCATCACCTTCCAACTGATGAATCTTACACCAAGCTGCCCTCAAATCAGTATGAGCTGCGCGAGATGACTCCTCAGCAGCCAAAGCCCGCTGCAGATGTCTGTCAGACTGAAGGATCAATGAGTGCACGGTGGTGTTCACCTAGCAAAAGGAGGTTGGTCAATACCAAAAAGAAGAATGAAAGAGTGGGAAATGATGATTCTTAGAGCATGAACTCACCACCATAGCGTGGGTTGCAGCGCGGGCCCCGAGCTGACCAGGGGTGAGATTGGCCCAGTCTATAACTTCTATGGGGTAGACAGCCCCTTTACTTTTTTCAAGGCTACATTGGGGGATCATGATGCTCTCCTCCTCCTCTTGGCTCTTCGAGCTGGACACTGTCATCTCAGCAGCATGATAAGCTAATTCTTTGGAAGCTTCAACAACAGCCTCGGCGGGATTAGGAACTTCAACAGTAGCCCTAGCTGGCCCAACGACCGGCTCTGCCGCCACCTTAGGCTCCTGAGATGGTAAGTCCCCCTCCAAATCTATCACTGGAGGGGCATTAGAGAGCTCGGGTTTCGAGGTGGGAGCCTGTGAGAGACTATGGGAGCTCAGGCTCCGAGATGGGAGCCTGTGGGAGCTCGGGTCCCAAAGAAGGAACCTGTGGGCGGTCGGGCTCAGGGGTGGGTGTACTTGGGGGCTCTATGCGCACCTTCTTGGCGGCTCGCTTCTTCCTCTTCTTCATTTGGCGAAGGAGCCTTTGACCGGTAATCCTCTCTTCCTCCATGGGACCTACAATAGAGCTCGGTGTCAGTAAGCTTGAAAACACTTAGTTGATTAAGTGAGACGCCAAGGTAAAAATAGACATACCCGGGCTCAAACCGACCTGAATGAGCTTCTCTTCAGCAATGTAATCTTTATGATCGAACCTGACCTGAGTCCATGAGTGGAATGTTTCCCTCGTCTTCCGGTCGAGAATAATGTTGGGGTCTTGAGGAGCCACCCTCCAGTTAGTAAGGAAGGGCCACCCCATGCTGCTCCGGACTACAAAGTAGTCCCGCTTCTAGGCCGGGACCTTGCTTTGGAATTTATGTAACAATATGAAGCCCAGGCGAGGGGACAGATAGTAGGTCTGCCTATGCTCGGGGAGAATGCCTGAGGCACTCTTCTTTATTGACAAAACAGAACAAAGGATATCTATATCTAAGGGAAGGTTGTATTTGAAACAAAGGGAGATAGTCCCGACTACGTTTTGAATAAAGTTTGGGTGGAGCTGGTCCAGCGTGACATTAAAGCATCTCAACACCTCAGGGATAAGGAGGTGAAGAGGGAGACGAACCCCGCCGATGAGTTGCTCCCTAAAGATCATGATCTCATCCAGACCGTGCTCCCAAGGGAAGTTGCCGGTAGGAAGACTATATGAGTATTCCTGAGGTAGGTTGAAGTGCTGGATGAGGTGCTGAAGTCTCTCCAGCGTCATAGTGAATGGACCAAACTGATCTGACACCCAACCTCGGTGGGTCATGGACGCTAGCCTACCCGAGGTCACCTGTGCCTCGTGGGAAAGCTAGACAATAGCGGGGTCACCCTAACCCGAGGTACCCACCTCGGGCTCGTCTAAGAGACTATCCCCGCTATACATTGAATGAAATAAACTGAAAAAAGAGAAACGGAGGCTCGGGGACTCACCAAGGAAAAATGCAACCGAACTAGAACTGGATGAGTTAGAAGACCCAAGGTGAAGACTCCATACGCGAGCTCAAGCTAGACGAAGGATACTTAGTAGCGGAAGAAAATAACCAGGGTCCCCCACTATTTATAGTCGCTAGGCCTGGGCACCAACGGCCAAGATCGAAGCAATATGACGATTCTCAACAAAATCGGCAGCGAGGCTCTCGAGGTGAAATCAGTTTAGCGCGTCTTTTGGCGTTCGCGAAGTCCAGATCGCGTGACGTCCGCGCATGAGTTGTACATGGCCCGAGTTTTTCCTTCCGAGTGAACCGAGCACCAGACCGGTCTGGCCAATGGGTTGCCCGACAGGGTGGCATAAGTGTCAAGCCAAATCCACTCGGCGCACCATGAACTCCCGCGGTGGGTCAGCACCCCCAACCCGGGGAGTGGAGGGCAATTGATGGAGGGTGATTTGGCCCGACCACATAGCACAGGGACACGTGTGCATGACCTGGCTCGACCAACAGCTCAGCCTAACAACACAACCATAACTCAACGGGAGGGATCCGTCGAGTCCAACATTCACCACTCGGCGGGTTAAGCAACTTGCCGGGGACTAGTGCCCGGCCAACCTTGACTCCCACTAAGTGTGGGAGATCCCGAACTCCTCCTAAGGGCCCCGAGCTCTCCCTTCCTAAGAAGGGAGCACCCCGGTTTTTGGCTAAGTGTCCCGAGGGAGAAACACCTCGAGGCAGCACCGTCGAGACTCTCGTTCGATCTTGCTTAAGGCCCGCCTTCAGTGCGGGCACCTTGAAATACCTCGGCACCTCGGTGCAAGGAAAACCTGCCCCAGGTGGTTCGACGCACAATAGCTCACCAGGCTGCAGGGAGATCTGCTTGACATCCGTGCCTACCGGATCCGGTGGCCGGGCCCGGATCCCTTGCCAGGTGGTGTTCTGCTTGCTAGGCGGTGTTCTGCTTGTCGTCTCTGAAAAGCATGGCGCGCCTGTCGGGTCCGTACCTTGAAATAGCAGCCTATAGCAGCAACCTGCGCCTGCCACACCTGCCCTGGCACTAACGGCTAGGGCAGTGGCAGTTATGCTAGATGTGAATGAGCTCCAATATAAAAGAACCCCAACCCTCATGAAGCAAAGGTATTGAAGCTAGCACTTTCAACACTCTTAACTCTCTGTATTTTCTTTGAGTTTTTCCCAGAGTTCTAACTTAGCCGTTGGAGTGTTCCCTCCGGGAGAGCTCCCCGGGAACCCTTCATCTTTTTCTTCCTCTGAGGTGTCGTCCATCGTAGCTAGTAGTCAACTCTCAGCCAAATAGGAGTGCCCAGATTGTGCTGCATCAGTTACCAAGTTGGGTTTGAGGTGTTGGTTGAATTCATTAGGTAGGGATATCATTTGAAAAGCATGATTCATCGAGAATAACTATTATAAAGAAAAAATAAATCAAAAGGGTCTGCTATTATGTCATCATGATCTCCCTATTTGCCCTTCGGCAATATAATGTGATATCAACCAAATGCGGTAATCATTTACCTGGATAAGATATGGGAAGTAATTCGAAACTTTGGGACATGTGGTAGCTATCACAAAAGTATACTATTGCGTGGTATTGAATGTAATATATACTATCCCTGCATCTTAAGAGATGATTAATGAAAAGAGTATGCTATTATGTCATTACAATCTCTTCATGGGGCTCTATCGACCAACTTGGTAAACAATTACTAGGATGGAATCAAATAATTAATTTGTAGTTTGGGGAGCACAAGTCATCTAAATTGTATAGTATTGATCACAAATGAATTGAGGATATTCTACACATTGGGGTTGTGTTTACATTTATCTCTCCTTCTAACGTAGCTAGCCTTCCATGCTCTAATAGAAAAATTGGTAAAAGCTTACCAAATGAGTCAACTGTGTTGTCTTATTTCTCTGGCGCTAACATGATCAGCCTCGTTAGGATAACAAGATACAGTGGTGATTTTATTTGAAGTTAAATAAAAGGATATTTTACTATCCATGGTGGTGGTAGTTATCATGCATAGTGGACTTGTATGCCTAACTATTTTTTTTTTATCGATAATAGAAACTTTTATTAATAAAGGAGAAGGAAGAAAATATAAGAGGAGGGGGTGGGGGGCTAAAAACTCTTACCCCACCCTAAAAGTATAACATCACATTACAACACAGTCCAAAAGAAAGTAGCTCTTCTCACCCCTTGTTTAGCTAAAAAGTAGCTCTTCTTGGGCCACTGAAACTTAATTTGCATGTCTTGAGTGAGCTGGTAAATTTTCTTTTTATTCAGCTGTTTGGCTCTTTTTATTCCTTCTAATACCACTGAAGTTTCAGCTCTCAAAGAATCCCCCCAACCTATAGGCCCTGAAAACATAGCCAAAACCCAACCTTCTTCGTCCCTGAACACTCCACCTATACCTGAAGGGCTTGGGTTTCCTTTGCTGTTGCCATCAAAGTTCAATTTAGTAAAGCACCCCGTGTTTGAGGAAAGCAAGTCAGAACAGGGGAATTAATCAACTGAGCGGACCAGGCTACTTCTTTCCAATTTCTAATGATATCTCTTGTTGAGAATCCTTCAAATAGCTTCATAGACTTGACCCAGTGAATCACCCTAACATTGATTAAGTTAATGATGGCTTCTTTGTTCTTTTCTTTTTTCATGGAAATTATGTCGATTCCTTTCCTCCCACATTGTCCATCATATAACTGTTCATACACATCTCCACAAGATTTTATCTCTCCTTTTTAAATCCCTCACTGAAGTAGTGATAAACAAGCTTTGCACACTTGGAGGGGTGGGCCACTTGCAACCAAAGAGAGAGAAAAACCAAAACCAGATTTTTTATACAAAATGACATAAAACTAATAAGTGACAACAGCTCTTACCATTCTTCTTACGTAAGATGCACCAGTGCGGGAATAAATACCAACTTGGCCCTTTCTTTTGAAGTAGGTCACAAGTGTTACACTTTCCTATGATAGTTTCCCAACAAAAAGCACCTACTCTAGGAGGAATTGGTCTACCCCAAACTTCCGGAATTAGGAAAGGAAAATCAAGGGCCGAGTAGGATTGGGTTAATTCCTACTGTCTAGTCTAAAGGGGTCAACAACTACCTCCTCCAAGATCTTAAGCAAACTAGAAATGGAATCCAATTCAGAGTCTCTAAGAGCCTTTCAAAAGCCCAGGTTCCAATCAAAATCAGAGCTAGAAATGGTTAAGAAGGTAGCAACAGGCTCATTTTTAAACCTTGATAGAGATAACATAAAGGAAACTACTCTTTCAAAAGGGTGTCACCCTCTTAGAGCAAAGATCATACCTGATAAAAGGAATGAAGGATGGAAGAATAGCATGAATAGACTTTCGGGGAGAATCTCTTGTGGCCCTATGTTATACACCTGTGTCCCAACATCATTTTTAGCTTTAGTGACTACATCCCACCTAACTCTATGATACCTTTTCTCCTCCCCAGGTTCCCATATGAAATCTCTCATAAGTTTCTCCAGCACCCTACACACTCCCTTAGGAATTTTAAATACATACAGAAAGTAGATCGGGAGGTTCGCCAAGGTTGCTTTGATCAAAGTTATACTACCACCCGAAGATAGATAGTTTTTCTTCCATGAAGTAAGCCTTTTTGTGAACTTCTCAATCACCAAATTCCTAAAGCCCCTTTCGCTAGAATTATCCCCTAAGGGAAGCCCCAAATACCTCAATTACCACTACGCAATCTTGCATCACAATATTTGGGCCCTTTCTTCCACCTCTCCAGCCCTCATATTAATGCCAATCACACAACTCTTGTCAAGGTTGACATTGAGGTTGGTCACTTGTTCAAACACATTTGTCATCCATTTCAAGTTTCTAACCCACCTAATCTCATCCTCTCCACAAAATAGAATTGTGTCATCTGCAAACTGTAAATGAGTGACCGGAACCCCACTCCTCCCAACTCTCCAACCACTTACCAAACCTCTAGAGTCTACCCTCTCAATAATCCTCCCCAAAACTTTAGTAATCAGGGTAAATCGAAAAGGGGAAAATTTCTCCACAATTATTGCTTGATTTTTTGAGATAGCCTTTTTCAGTTTCCAACAAAAGCTTCACCTTTTCTCTAGAAAGAACTTCCCCTAGTGCTGAAGTGTCCATCCAGCTTTTCTTTGTTCCCACCAAGTTTTATCCATCTTGCCAAGTCATCATCATCTTCAAGCTTTGGCTTCTTCAACTTTTGAAGTGTCCCAAATCTTTTACCAATATCCATCTGTGCAGAGGTTGATCATTATCGGCACAACCTCAGCCATTATACCAACAATCTTTAAATGAATTACTCTCAAGTCTAAGGTTTTATACAAGAGTAAAACACCACCCATCGCCGTGACTAATTTCTCTAGAATGGTTTTCTTCCATAGGTGAAAAGGTAAGCCCAAAAGCTTCAATTTGAATCTTCCAACAATAGAAATTGTTGTGTTAGCCAATGAACACCAGTTTTCGATCACCATAGTGCCTTCCTTTGTTTCCACTGTGGTGAATTCAACCGCTTCCTCCCCAACATCTAGCAAAGCTGTCTTTTCATTGAATGGGATTAGGATAACAATTCCAGGATGGGGCACTACCAGCAAAATTATTTATTTACTCTTCTTCGTGGCCATTGGGGGTGGGGGTAGCTGATGCCATGATCAACATCTATTGCTAGATGGCTATTTGGCAACTTGTGGTCATATGATTCAACTTGGTAAATTTCAATAATATGGGATCCTTGGAAAATGGTCATTAAGGAAAGAGTAAACACATAATATTAGACACTATTTCACCATTTGTTATAGTTAATTCAAACGAAACAAATGTTTCAATTGCGGATGATATATTCTCTCAAATAAACTTAACCAACACCTCCAATTCCATCTTGGTAAATCTTTACAAATGTGGTTGTTAAGGCATATATGACCATTACGTGAATGAAGTTGGGCATTTTAGCCCATCAAGCCTTCACATCCACTTACATAACCTCCTTATTTGATAAATGTTCATTTAGGAGGGGGTGAGCATGGTACCATGTCTTACTTTTCCATTCAACACTTCACATCCCTAGTAGATATGATATGCCTATCCAGAAAACACCAAACATTATCTTTGTTTGCCATTAAGAGAGATCAAAATAAATGCTACATCTGAAAGTATGATATTGCTTTTACATCCACCTCCATTGGGAAGAACCAAGTTTTGTATGTAGATTGAAGCTCCCTTTCCAAATCACTTGATACATTCCATAGAGCACTACCACCTGTGACCAATAAAAATTGATTAACATCAATATATGAGCAGTTGAAAGTAGTTCCCAATCTTTCTTTACAACTAATACAGATAAATGAATTAGTACATAATTCAGCAAGGCACAAAATAAAGTACAACAAGCATGTATATGAATTGCATTGAATGATATGCATTAGCATGTCAAATTAACTTTCATAACCTAATACTCGGTTGTTACAAACTCATACTCAACCATCACATATCCATATCTATAATATGCCTATGCAAATCCCACCTGAGATGCTTACAAACTCATACTCATACTTAACTATCACCTTCTACACCATGTTACCCTTATGTTAAAAAAATACTTGAGATGATACCAAATATTTGTAGATGGGTTGTATCTGAAACTAGTCCATAAGATTAAAGGTTAGTAGTTTGGTATTGAAGCAAACTTAGCAGATCAACAACTTGGGCTAGTGTGAATAAAGACATGAATGTAGGATATGCAGGTGAAAGATCTAGTTTGGGTCCCCAACTTCCAATCTGGGCCAAGTTACAAACGTATGATCCATTCCACAAACACCAAACCCAATTTCCAATCCTTTACAGAAATTTCACTCCAAATCGTAAAGTTTCTCAGGCAGTTTGACTTCTCCAGCAACATTGAGCTAACACATACTCATCCCAACACTCTTTCTATTAAATTAAAAAAAATAGAAACCAATCGAAGCAATGAAACATATGTAAAAGTGATCTCTAAACATTCGTTTCATAATTGCTTTGACAACCATCAACAAGAAAATATAAGAGGAGAGGTTTTACTTACATGTAGTAGGGATCATCAACAACAGCCTTGGGAACCAATGTTTTTTACAGAGAGAACCATTGCAATAACCAATTTTCCTCACAGAGAGAACTGAAAAAAATATATCACCAACCCATTGGGATCTCTGATGGAGTTAAAATGACAACTTTTAATATAAAGACCTCCAAAAGCCATTGCAAACAAGCAATATCATTTGATAATAAATGAATACCTAGGTTTGTTGTATTGGACTGTGATAGAGGTTGTTTGGAGAAAATATTATCAAATTTTTTCATTCGGTTCTAGGGGTATTAATATGGGACCAGAGAGGTGATTTTGGGGCTCTTGGGTTTATTTCCTCTTTGGGTGATACTTTATAAACTTCCTAAGGTATTATTTTTCCAAATGATTTTCATCTTATTTTTCAAAAAAAAATATCTTAATGGCCCATTGGTAGAGACGGGGCCAAATATGCCAACCTGGTAAGCATCATCTAACTTGGTAAACCTTTACCAGGATGGAATTAAATAACAATTTTAAATATAAAGGAATGCAAAAGCCATTGCAAACAATCAATATCTTTTGACAATAAAGGAATGTCTTGGTTTGTTTTTTGGGATAATGATAGAGATTTTTTGGAGAAAAGATTATAAGATTTTGTCATTCAGTTCTACGGGTATTAGTATGGGATCTGTGATATCAAAGTTAGGCTTTTGGAATTATTTCCTCTTTGGGTGATGGTTTATCACCATCCTAATGTATTTTTTTCCTAATGAGTTTTATCTTATTCTTCAACAAAAAACATCTTAGTGGCCCCTTGGTAGATATGGTGCCAAATGTGCCAACCTGGTAACCATCAACTAATTTGGTAAAAACTTACCAAGATCGACTTAAAATGACAATTTTTAATATAAAAACCTTCAAAAGCCATTGCATACAAGCAAATATCATTTCACAGTAAAGGAATATCTTGTTTTGTTTTATAGGACTGTAATAGAGGTTGTTTGGAGAAAATATGATAAGATTTTTTCATTCGGTTCTACGGGTATTAGTATGGGATCTGTGAGATCAAAGTTGGGCTCTTGGGTTTATTTCCTCTTTGGGTGATGCTTTATCAACTTCCTATGGTATTCTATTTCCAAACGACTTTATCTTAATTTAAAAAAAAAAAAAGTATCTTAATGAACCATTAGCAGAGATAGGGCCAAATGTGCCAACTTGGTAAGCATCATCTAACTTGATAAAACTTTACCAGGATGGAATTAAAATGACAATTTTAAATGTAAAGGCATGCAAAAGCCATAGAAAAAAAAAGCAATATCATTTGACAATAAAGGAATATCTTGGTTTTTTTTTTGGACTATGGTGGAGGTTGTTTGGAGAAAAGATTACAAGATTTTGCCATTCGGTTCTACAAGTATTAGTATGGGATCTGTGAGATCAAAGTTGGGTTTTTGGAATTATTTCCTCTTTGAGTAATGGCTTATCACCACCCTAATGTATTCTTTTTCCTAATGAACTTTATCTTAATTCTTCAACAAAAAACATCTTAATGGCCCCTTGGTAGATATGTTGCCAAATGTGCCAACCTGGTAACCATCAAATAACTTAGTAAAAATTTACCAAGATGGACTTAAAATAACAATTTTTAATATAAAAACCTCTAGAAGCCATTGTTGTGCTCTTGGGTTTATTTCCTCTTTAGGTGATGGCTTATCACCATCCTAATGTATTCTTTTTCCTAATGAATTTTATCTTATTTTTCAAAAAGAAAATCTTAATAGCCCCTTGGTAATATATGGTTCAAAATGTGCCAAACTGGTAACCATCAACTAACTTGGTAATAATTTACTAAGATGGACTTAAAATGACAATTTTTAATATAAAGACCTCCAAAATCCATTGCATACAAGCAATATCAGTTCACAATAAAGGAACATCTTGGTTTGTTTTATTGGGCTGTGATAGACGTTGTCTAGAGAAAAGATGATAACATTTTGCCATTCAGTTTTAGGGGTATTAATATGAGACTAGTGGGATCATATTGGGGTCTTGGGTTTATTTCCGCTTGGGTGATGCCTTATCACCTTCCTAATGAATTTTATCTTATTTTTCAAAAAAAAAAATCTTAATGGCCCATTGGCATTTATGGGGCCAAATATGCCAACTTGGCAACCATCAACTAACTTGGTAAAAATTTACCAGGATGGAAATAAAATCATAATTTTTAATATAAAGGCATGAAAAAGCCATAGAAAAGAAGCAATATCATATGACAATAAATGAATATTTTGGTTTGTTTTCTGTACTGTGATAGAGGTTGTTTAGAGAAAAGATGATAAGATTTTGCCATTCGGTTCTACGGGTATTAGTATGGAATCTATGAGATCAATGTTGGGCTTTTGGAATTATTTCCTCTTTGGGTGATGCCTTATCACCGTCCTAATGTATTTTTTTCCTAATGAATTTTATCTTATTCTTCAACAAAAAGGAAAAACATCTTAATGGCCCATTGGCAAATATGGTGCCAAATGTGCCAATCTATTAACCATCAACTCACTTGGTAAAAAATTTCCAAGATGGAGTTAAAATGACAATTTTTAATATAAATACATTCGAAAGCCATTGCAAATAAGCAATATCATTTGACAATAAAGGAATACCTTTGTTTATTTTATTCGACTGTGATAGTGGTCGTTTGGAGAAAATATTATTAAATTTTGCCATTCAGTTCTAGGGGTATTAATATGGGACCAATGGGATCATTGTTGGGCTCTTTGTTTTATTTCCTCTTGGGTGATGCCTTATCACCTTCCTAATGAATTTTATCTTATTTCTCAAAAAAAAAAAAAGGAATATCTTAATGGCCCCTTGGTAGATATAGGACCAAATGTGCCAACATGGGAAGCATCAACTAACTTGGTAAAAACTTACCACAATGGAATTAAAATGACAATTTTAAATATAAAGAAATGCAAAAGCCATTGCAAACAAACAATATCATTTGATAATAAAGGAATATCTTGGTTTGTTTTATTAGATTGTGATAGAGGTTGTTTTGAGAAAATATTATAAGATTTTGTCATTTGGTTCTAGATGTATTAATATGGGACCAGTGGGATTATTGATGGGCTCTTGGGTTTATTTCCGCTTAGGTGATGCGTTATCACCTTGCTAATGTGTTCTTTTTCCTAATGAATTTTATCTTATTTTTCAAAACAAAATGTCTTAATGGCCTCTTGGCAGATATGAGGCCAAATGTGTCAACCTATTAACCATGAACTAACTTGATAAAAAGTTATGAAGATGGACTTAAAATGACAGCTTTTAATATAATGATCTCCAAAAGCCATTACAGACAAACAATATCATTTGACAATAAATAAATGAATATATTGGATTGTTTTATTGGATTGTGATAGAGGTTGTTTGGAGAAATAATTATAAGACTTTGACATTTGGTTCTAGGGGTATTAGTATAGGATCTATAAGATCGAAGTTGGGCTCTCAGGTTTATTTCCTATTTGGGCGATGCCTTATCACTTTCCTAATGAATTTTATCTTATTCTTCAAAAAAAAAATATTAATGGCCCCTTGGCAAATATAGGGAAAAACATGTCAACCTAGTAAACATCATCTAAATTGGTAAAAAATTACCAAGATGAAATTAAAATGATAACTTTTAACATAAGGAATTGCAAAATCCATTGCAAACAAGCAATATCAGTTGACAATAAAGGAATATCTCGTTTTGTTTTATAGGACTGTGATAAAGGTTATTTGGAGAAAAGATTATAATATTTTGCCATTCGATTCTACTGGTATTAGTATGAGATCTGTGAGATCAAAGTTTTGTTCTTGTGTTTATTTCCATTTTGGGTGTTGCTTTATTACCTTCCTAATGTATTCTTTTTCCAAATGAATTGTATCTTATTTTCCAAGATAAAAGTATTTTAATGGCCCATTGGCAGATATGGGCCAAATGTGCCAACCTGATAACCATCATCTAGGATATTATTTCATTTACTTTGTGGAAAATATAGCTCCAAGAAATGATTGAACTTAAAAGTTGGTGTTTAGTCCAAGCCATTGAATTGGTTGTATGAGGGGGCCATTGGTAGTGCAATGGTAAAGTCCTGGACTGCCAAGCTAGAGAATGCTGGCTTCAGTCTTGTCCAAAACTGCCAAAGATTAGGACTTAATTTTGGAATGCCAAGCCTTGGGATCATTGTAAGGTAAAGTCCCTTTATTGGGTGGTTGGATAAGAACTTATGTCTGGAATATGAAAACCAAGATTCAATTCAGTGTAATATTCACTACAGTACTCTCCCTTATTTAGTTATTTGTATCCCATGGGGATGGTAATGTTTGGGTTGAGGAGATTCTTAACCTTGGTATTTCATCAGTCACATCTCAATTTTTTGGATTTTCATGCTAGTGTATCTTTAATATCAATCTATAACTTATCTTCATTTTGCCTCACACTCTTTGGTTGTGGTTTTGGAATGACAATAGGTTACGAATGGTGTGATGGAATTAACTTCTGTTTTGTTCTCAAACTTTTGTTTGTTTAATTTTTTTCCACTGATTTGCTTTGTTCCATGGTTACTGCCTATTTGTTATAAATTTATTTTTATCATAAATTTCTTTTCTTCTATTCAAAACATGTTTGTTTGCTTTATTCCATGCTTATTACTGGCCTTCGTTGTAATTACTTTATCATCCTTCCATATTAAGGTTATGAGGTTATTATTCCCATTTAAGTTTTATCAATATCATTTTTAATTACTATTTTAGTTTTAGCCAGAATTCTCACCTTAGGTAAGTAAATTCAGGTTTCTTTGATTTGAGGACATTCAACTTACAAATTAGTGTTTCTCATCAACTCAATCTAGCTCTTTATAAGAGGAATTTGAATAGCAGCATGCTGAGAAGGCAAACACCTTCCTAGAGTCTACAACAAAACAATATGTGATTATTAATGTTCGTTATGAGTGATTATCACTAAACTATCATCTTAATTTTGGAGAGACATTTTTATAACCAAAGTAGATTGACCTTCCATAGAAGAAATTTTACAAATACACACTTGTTTGATCTTCTTTTCCATGTGTAAACTAATGTGCACTCATTCTCCAATGCACATTCAATAGGAATGAATTAGCATCAAACACAACTTAACAAAATTTTTTATATAAAAATGACAACCTATTTATTGTGATAGAAATGCAAAGAGAACCAAAAATCAAATTTAGTTGAAAGGACTTTTTGATTGACTATAACAAATTAAACTATAATACAAAGAAATTGTCAAATACCTATTAGTGACATAGGTGTTCAAAATGATGACTTCCTCTGGTTAGGGAAGGCCTCAATGTATTGGCCAAAACTTTAGTCTGATAGATAAGGCAAACAAAATGATGGAGCAATGACAAATGTTGTGCAACAAACAAAAATGGTTAAGATGAGCCTTCACCTGGTATATATTGAGATAGGAATAGAAGTGAAAAAAACAATAATGCTACCTGGAAAATTCAACTTATGTAACAACAAGAAATGGCCTCTAGCTGACAATTTCCAATGCCTCTAGATTCGACCTCGACCAAAATTTATAGGAGAGGGGCAACGAGACAGAGGGAGAGCAGGAGAGCAATAGAGAGGGGGAGGGAGACTAGGAGAGAGAGAGAGAGTGGGGGCGAGATAGAGGTAGAACAGGAGAGAGTTAGAGAGTGAGAATGAGGAGGGAGAACAGGAGAGAGAGAGAGAGCGAGTGATGGGTTTGTCGAAGCCCTCAAAATTAGTACTAGTCCCACAATAAGATATTTGCAGTAAAAGTGGTACTAGGTCGAATCCCACAAGGAGCAAATCAGTAACCACTTAGCCGAATGGATACTATAATTGAGTGGGGAAATTTAATAACTATAATTAAAAGAATAAGAAAGCACTTAAACAAACAAGAGAAAAATCAGTCTTACTGAATTCTGGTTCAAGGATTCAGGTTGAATCGATTGGCCATCGATCCTTGGTACAATTCAACATTCTTGCAATTCAAGCATTTAACCTTAGATTTACTAGGATAGCCATAATAAACATTGTGTTTTCCTAATTCAGTTGACCAAACCCAGCATTCAATCAACACTTATCACCACTCAACTGGGTACGATAACGTTCCATGTTAAACAATGATAGCATTAAGATTTGTGAAAACAGTTAAACCAAAATAACAATAATTGAGATAGCTGCAATTATTGAATTTTGTTCCATCGATTCCTTTAGGTTGAACCGTGATAAAACGTTGGTCAAAGGCTATCATGAACAATTGACCCAAAAAGATATCAACCTAATTGCTACTTGTACCATTCTTTGTGACAATTACGGATCACCGAAATCATGGATAGCAATAGGAAAATCAACATCAATTCAGTTGTCAAACTAATTAACATCAATGTCCAATAAAAATATGCACAAGAATCAATGAATACTTGAATTAGAAAGCAAGAAAATAAAGTAACTACAGAACCTCATAATGACACAATCGAACCTCCCCCTTGAACCAGAAAAAGAAGCTTAGCTACTCATGATCTGCACAATCTCAATGCTTTTCTTCTCCATAGCCGAACTACCTTCTTGAGCTTCTTGGCCTCTTGATGATTTCTTGGATCTTGGAATGGGTGATGCTAGAGATGGTTCGCCCCCCTCTTTATATAGCCAAAGGAGAGGGCTGTTTTCCAACTCCTTCTAAGAGATCATCTTATCTTTAGGGAGTCTTGATCTTATCTTCTTTGAACTAATCATATCCTATCTCTTATCTAATCCCCAACTTTCTTATCCTTATAGGATTACATTCAAAGTTTAGATCTAATAATACTCTCTCCCTCTTGGGAGATTACATTCGAATTAGGATTCTAGACTCTTGTATCCGAATTGGGCTTCTCTGCTACTTGGGTTGCTTTCAGGTTCTTTTGCGAGTTGGGCTTCAGCTGTTAAATGGGCCTGGCTGCGACATTGCTCCGACTTCGGGCCCAGTTTCGTACTCGATGTGGACCGAACCAGTTAATGCCCAAAACATAAAAGTTGTGGGCATTTCGTTCTTCTTTCTAATGCTTCTTGAATTGCCCAATTCGGAGTCCGGAATTGTGAGTTAGGCCCAGATCACTGACTATCACCGAAATTGTGCAAAATCGCTCGAATTGGCATGTTTCCTTCCAATTGCCTTCTTTATTGCCCTGAATCGAAATACAAGAGTAATGAGTGCATTTAAGTGTTAAAATAATGAAAAAAGATGAAAATTAGGGGACAAAAATAGGGTTCTTTTCAGTCTCATCAAATCCCCCCACACTTAAACTTTGCTCTTCCTCGGGCAAGGCAAAAACTCACAAAAGAAAACAACTACTGATTTTCAATATTTCTTTTTCTCTACATGAGGCCTGGTTCATTGCATGCTTTAGTTCAGACTTGGTAACCTTTCCCTTTTCATCTCTTTTTCCCCTTTTTCTTGTCCAAGAGTGATCACAAATCACCATTCCTCATGGTCCCAAGTTAAATCGATAGTCAAGGAGACAAGCCTTCCAGGGCTGAAACTCCTTGGACTGCACGGGTGCTCATTGCTTTTAACAAACCAATTCAGTTAGATGCAATTACTTTCCTTTGAATCAAAACAAGGTGTGCTTATTGCCATAAGCGTGCTATGTATCACATCTCCACCACTTAGTGTGAATTCCTAGGATCTGAAGGTGAGAAAGGGGTTGGGGTTCTAGGGTGAGTGCATTTTATGCTCCATCTTACCCTTGCCTTCTTTTCAAGATGTGAGTGCATTTTATGCTCCATCTCACACTTGCTTTCATTCCTAGATGTGAGTGCATTTTATGCTCCGTCTCACATTAGTCACATTTTTTTTTTGCACAAGAATCACAGGGTTTCACTGCCTGATCCATGAATTCATTGATCATGGTCTCTATATGCCTAACACAGCAAGTTCTAGAATAATCAACCCATGTTTGACAGATAATTATGTGAAAATCAATTAAACCCTTATGCATCTTGCCTATTGATCGATTAAAATCATGAGGTACCATATACAGCCAAGAAAGATTCAGTTAGTCATGCTTGCATCCTATCTTATCTATTCAGCCTAATCACATGATTCCTGATAAGTTGAAATCATTTAAGGATAAGTTTTCGGGAGCAGAAATTTTAAGAAGGTAAGGTATCCCAAATTTCCTTCAGATTTCCCTAATCCCCCCACACTTAAGTTATACATTTTCCCCAATGTATATGATTATGCATAAAGTAGAAGGATTTGGGGGTACTTCCCTGTTTGTCTTGTTGGGTTCCTGCTAAACACAAAAACCAAAACCAAACAAAATAACAAATTAACTAAACATAATGGGTTGCCTCCTAGAAGCGCAATTGTTTAACGTCGTTATGCTCGACGTCCTCCTTTGCTACTTTAACTCTCGTGGTTGCAGCTTTCGATGTGCTCCTCTTCCATCCATCATGGGTGGGTTCAAATTTGGAATAGGGGCCTTGGTATCCAATTGTGCACTCGATTCTAACTCCTCATTCATATCTTTTTCAAAAATTTCCTACATAGTTGGATCAAAAGTGTCAACCGAATAGATCGAATGGTCTTCAATTGGGTACTTCATAGCTTAAAAAATATTAAATTTAACAGTCTCTCCATCACATTTGACGGAGAGGGTACCCTCATCCACATCTATTTTGGTCTTGGCCATTTTCATGAATGGCCGACCTAATAGAAGTGGGGCTGAACTCGTGGTTGTGCCTTCTTCCATCTTCAGGATGTAAAAATCAGCTGGAAAGATCAAATCGTTAACCTGTACTAATACATCCTCAACAATCTCTTCTGGGTATGCATTAGAATGATCAGCCAATTGAATAACAACTCTAGTCTCTTTTAACGGACCTAGTCTCAATGCATAGTAAATCGAGTATGGCATGACATTAATAGATGCACCTAAGTCCAGCATGGCACGCTCGATTCGTTTATTGCCAATCACACAGGGTAGGGTAAACATACCTGGATCAGCACGCTTTTCTGGCAGGGTCCTCTTGATCACGGTTAAAACGTTCTCTTCCACTCTTACCTTTTCATCAATTCGCAGCCTCCTCTTGTTAATGCATAACTCTTTCAAAAATTTTACATATTTAGGGATTTGTGTTATTGCATCTAGCAAGGGAATGTTGATCTCCACCTTCCTGAAGGTTTCTAACACTTCTTGTTCATATTCCTCTTTCTTTGAACTTGCCAACCTGCTAGGAAAAGGTGGTACAACATTAGTAACCTTAGGGAGAGGGGGGTCCGATTTTACCTCAATGGGGCTGTTGTTTGACCCTTGTCCTTCCTCTTCTTTGGCTGCCTTCGATGGTGAACTTGGTTGGGACTGCAACTCTATTCCGCTTCTCAACACCATCGCACTTGCATTCTCTTTCGGATTAACTACCGTTTGTGAGGGTAGTTTCCCGGAGTTCTACGCCTCCAACTTGCTGATGGAAGTGGCAAGTTGACTAATTTGGTTCCCCAAATTCTGAATGCTAGCTCTCGTTTTCTGCTGAAATTGCTGAGTATTAGTAGCGAGAGCCTTAACTATATCATCCAAAGACATACCTGAATTCGGGGGTTGGCCTTGCGTTGTGATGGGTATTGAAAACTGGGGCTGCCAATTGAAAAATTGGGGCTGATATTTCTACTGTCCTCCTTGGGTCCCGTAGCTTAAGTTTGGATGATCTCTCCACCCCGGATTGTAATGATTGGAGTAAGGATCATACTTTCGTTGGGGCTGGCCCGAGAATCCTCCCACGGCATTGACTTGCTGCATCGAGCCATCTTGTAATGATGGGCACATGTCCGTAGGATGTCCAGGGATCGAACAGATACCACACACCCTGGCAATTTGTATCTGTCCTACTGCAAGCTGCTTAACCAAAGCAGTTAAATCAGAGATCTGGTTTTCTAATTTTGCATGGCTTACCTCGTTAACACTTCTAATAGTACCTTCTGTCCTTGTACCGAATTGCTGAGAATTTTCGGCCATATTGGAGATTAATTCCTTGGCCGCTTCAGGTGTCTTGTTCACTAGAGCTCCTCCACTGGCTGCATCGACCATACTTCTATCCATGGGCTGAAGCCCTTCATAGAAGTATTGGATTAACAATTGTTCAGGAATTTGGTGGTGGGGACAACTAGCAACAAGTTGCTTAAACCTTTCCCAATATTCATATAATGTCTCACCACCAAACTGCCGAACTCCACATATTTCTTTTCTTATATTTGCAGCTCGGGATGCAGGAAAATATTTATCTAAAAATATCCTATTCATTTCATCCCATGTGCGTACAGAACCGGGAGGGAGAATATACAACCAATCATTTGCTTTATCTCTTAAAGTAAATGGAAAGGCTATGAGTTTTACCTGGTCCTCGGTTATAACGTGGGGTTTCATGCTTGAACAGATGACATGAAATTCCTTTAGATGTTTGTGAGAGTCCTCACCTGGGAAACCATGAAACAGAGATAATAATTGAATCAAACCAGATTTGAGTTCAAAGGCCACCTCAAGAGTGGGATACGTGATGCATAAGGGCTGTTGGTTCATAATTGGTGCAGCCAACTCCCTTAATGTCCTCTCTTTGTCAACCATTCTTTCTACTTCTTCGAAGATGGGAAAATCACAAGTGGGTAGATCAATATCTGAGTTCACACTTTTAGGTGAGTGATCATTCCTTTGCTTCGCCTCCTTCCTTAAACGACGGGTGGTCCTCTCAATTTTGGGGTTGTACTGAAATTCACCTCGTTGAGAAGCACGAGTCATAAACAAGAAGATTAACAAAAGAAGGTAATAGCTAAGAAATTAACGTTGCTCCCCGGCAACGGTGCCAAAATTTTGACGGGTTTGTCGAAGCCCTCAAAATTAGTACTAGTCCCACAATAAGATATTTGCAGTAAAAAGGTACTAGGTTGAATCCCATAGGGAGCAAATCAGTAACCTCTTAGCCGAATGGATACTATAATTGAGTGGGGAAATTTAATAACTAGAATTAAAAGAATAAGAAAGCACTTAAACAAACAAGAAAAAAATCAGTCTTACTGAATTCTGGTTCAAGGGTTCGGGTTGAATCGATTGGCAATCGATCCTAGGTACAATTCAGCATTATTGTAATTCAAGCATTTAACCTTAGATTTACTAGGATAGCCATAATAAACCTTGTGTTTTCCTAATTCAGTTGACCAAACCCAGCATTCGATCAACACTTATCACCACTCAACTGGGTACGATAGCGTTCCATGTTAAACAATGATAGCATTAAGATTTGTGAAAACAGTTAAACCAAAATAACAATAATTGAGATAGCTGCAATTATTGAATTTTGTTCCATCTATTCCTTTAGGTTGAATTGTGATAAAACGTTGGTCAAAGGCTGTCATGAACAATTGACCCAAAAAGATATCAACCTAATTGCTACTTGTACCATTCTTCGTGACAATTACGGATCACCGAAATCATGGATAGCAATAGGAAAATCAACATCAATTCAGTTGTCAAACTAATTAACATCAATGTCCAATAAAAATATGCACAAGAATCAATGAATACTTGAATTAGAAAGCAAGAAAATAAAGTAACTACAGAACCTCATAATGACACAATCGAACCTCCCCCTTGAACCAGAAAAAGAAGCTTAGCTACTCATGATCTGCACAATCTCCATGCTTTTCTTCTCCATAGCCGAACTACCTTCTTGAGCTTCTTGGCCTCTTGATGATTTCTTGGATCTTGGAATGGGTGATGCTAGAGATGGTTCGCCCCCCTTTTTATATAGCCAAAGGAGAGGGCTGTTTTCCAACTCCTTCTAAGAGATCATTTTATCTTTAGGGAGTCTTGATCTTATCTTCTTTGAACTAATCCTATCTTATCTCTTATCTAATCCCCAACTTTCTTATCCTTATAGGATTACATTCAAAGTTTAGATCTAATAATACTCTCTCCCTCTTGGGAGATTACATTCGAATTAGGATTCTAGACTCTTGTATCCGAGTTGGGCTTCTTTGCTACTTGGGCTGCTTCCAGGTTCTTCTGCGAGTTGGGCTTCAGCTTGTTAAATGGGCATGGCTGCGACGTGGCTCCGACTTCAGGCCCAGTTTCGTACTCGATGTGGACTGAACCAATTAATGCCCAAAACATAAAAGTTGTGGGCCTTTCGTTCTTCTTTCTAATGCTTCTTGAATTGCATAATTCGGAGTCCGGAATTGTGAGTTAGGCCTAGATCACTGACTATCACCGAAACTGTGCAAAATCGCCCGAATTGGCATGTTTCCTTCCAATTGCCTTATTTATTGCCCTGAATCGAAATACAAGAGTAATGAGTGCATTTAAGTGTTAAAATAATGAAAAAAAGATGAAAATTAGGGGACAAAAATAGGGTTCTTTTCAGTCTCATCAGCGAGACAGAGGGAGTATGGGAGAAAGTGATAGTGAGAGGGAGGGAGAGTGGGAGAGAAGGAGAGAGAGAACGGGAGAAGGCGAGAGCGAGAGAGACTGATAAAGGAAGAGCGGGAGAGGGTGATGGCGCAAGAGAGGGAGAGCAAGACTGAGGGGCCTGCCCATACTGATTTTTTTCGGTAAGAGTGTAATGCTTAATTGGTGTGGGAATCTGTCTGGCATGGTGTTAGATTTCTACAATGGGCCTGCCCATACTTTTCCCTAATTTATTCCTTTGATTCCAACATGCAGATGAAAATATCTTCTACTTGAATTTCGATTTTTTGACACGTAGTGACTTATGGGGTTTTGTGAGTTGTTTATCTTACTGCCTCGATAGCTAAAATGAATAAAAAAAGGGCGAAGAACGCTGAAAATAGAAGGCGAGAACATTGACTTCGTGATGGAATTGTATTGGATGAAAATAGCTTAGTTTAAAATATGAAAAAGTAGTTCTAATTTGTTAGGAATGGCAATGAACGGGGCGGGGGCCAGGTTTTGCCTGCCCTGTACCCGGCACCAAATGACCCCAAATTGAAATTCTCCGCCCCGTCCTGCCCCAAACCTCGACGGGGATAAAAACCTTAACTCCATTCCTCGCGGGGAATGAGGATCACCTACTTTGTTTTTTTATTTTTTTAAAACATATTTATAACTATTTTATATTATGTATTTATATAATATAATATATAAATAATATATTATAATATAAAATAATATATATTAACATATATTAATAATTTTATATGTATTATGTTATATAATATAATTGGGGCGGAGTGGATAAATACCACCCCTGACCCCAGAGTTTTGGATTTTCTCCAAACCCCGATCAGTGGTCAAATTGCCATCTCTAAAATCTGCCCCCATAGAGAATGCGTCCCAAAAACGTCCCACAACACATCCCATGTAGCCATGTATTGGGAACATCTCCCAATGACAAGTATGGGAGATGTTCTCAATGCATGCTGATATATGCACGTGGGACGTTTTTGTGGCACATTTTATGGGGGGGGGGGGGGCAGATGTCTACGACACAGAAAGTAGCCTAGCCGTTGGTCAGTTGATTCCCATAGAGTACCGACCACAACTGAGACCTGAGAGCTTAAGACGTTTTGCTACTTTAGTCGAGCCAAATGGGAGATTCAAGCTAAAACAATTCAAGCCGTTAAAACTAGGCACACTTAGCTCGGTAAAAATTAGCTTCTTCCATTGGCATAACATTGTTGTGTCTAGGGGTGGATTCGAGCCGAGCCAAGCCAAATACTTGGCTATTCGAGCTTGACTCGCTAAAACTGTATTAGGTTCGAGCTTGATTCGAGCTAGAGATTTGAGCTCGAGCTCAACTACAAGCCAAGCTTTTTTTCTAAAAAATAAAAAGTATACATTTAAAAATATTTTTTTTTCTATTTTACATACAAAAAATTAAGAATTATAAAATTCATTTATTATTATACATATAAAAAATAAAATATACATATAAATAATGTTTTTATTTTACATACAAAAAAAGAATTATAAAAATTATTTACCATTATACATAAAAAATAAAAATATTATATATAAAATATTATTATATAATAAAAATTATTTATTATATATATTTATATGTATATGCATATGTATGTATGTATGTATGTACATAATAAAAAATATTTATTTATTATACAAGGCTCGTGAGCCTCATGAGTTGAGCTTCACTGGGGTCGAGCTTAGCTCGATTAGCAAATGAGCCTATATATTAAGCTCGAGCTCGACTCAAAGCTCGATTTAAACTGAATTGAGCTCAAATATCTCAAGAGAAGCTCGATTTGTGGCTACCCCTAGTTGTGGCCTGATAGTTGTATGTTGTCATTCATGAGCAAATGTTTTAAATGCACAGTTGGATGTGCTATGAAGTTAGTGTTAGAAGCATTTTGTGAAAAATAGATTTGAATTTTTGAAATTACACATTGGTTGTATTTCTTGTGATTCATGAGATATTCCCGATACATGACTGGATGGGCTGTAAGTATATCACTCTTCACACTAACATCAAGCACATTTCAGATGCACATTGAGAACATTTTCCGTACTTGTATGTTGTCATTTATGGGGAGATGTTTGTAATGTATGGCTGGATGTTTAGGACGGAAAATGGTATTCAATTATTCAAATTTGAATTTGATCTTATTAAGGATGATCTAGTTTGTTTCCTTTATAATTGGAGCAAATATGGATCCACCTTTACCTAATCCGATATAGTCCGATTCAAAATTGATTTAAGTATATATGCTCATATATATATATATTTAAAATTTATATTATATATCATTAAAGATGGTTTGGATGTGGTATTTTTCACTAAATTGTCATAGGTGCATATTTTATACAAGTAATTTTCAATTCATTTTGTTCATAAAATGTAACATTAAAGTCATTTTTATTAATATTATACAATACTTTGATCATTTTTAGTCAAATTTATTTATACAATTTAATATCCAATTATTATAATCTGAATTCAACTCAAATATGCTAGATATCCAATGGATATGATCCGACTGAATATATCCAATCTGATCCGATTCATTTGCAGCCCTAAATGTGCTGTGAGATTAGTGTGAGAAGTTCTATGTGAGGAGTAGGGCTCTCGATGGACTTGATATTGGTCCAATCCGATCCAGTCTTGGATTATAGATGGACCTGCATGTCCAATCCAATGTGATGAATACTAATTTGGACCATTTTGAATTCGACTAATTCAATGTCTAGACCATCTAAACTGTTCAATTTGGTTTTAATTTAGATTGGGTTCAACCCAAACTTATTGACACTCATACTCTCATCTTATGCCGGGATATTGATTCAATTCAATTCAATATAAATCCATTACAAATTGTACCCAGCTCCAATCCAATCTAATAAATATTTTTAGGAGCGAGACTCATCCAATTCGATATTTCTTATTGATCCGTCCATTGACGCGCTTAATGAGGAGCAATCCGGATTCCACCTTGAATCGGATGAAATGAGATAGATGAGGGCAAAGCGAACATCATAACTTCATAAGCCGTAAACTCACGGTTTAAGCCAAAGGCTACGTCGGTTGGCATAGTAGCTGGTTTCTCCTCACGCTAGTTTCGTTGACAATCTCTAACCATACCCTTACAACCAAACATCCAGTACGTACACTGACGATGCATACGACATATCGTACGGACGCAGCAAGCCGCATCGGCGCCACAGCAGCATCGTGTCCAAGCAACAGATAATCAGCTGATCCACGACACGCAAAACCTGAAGAAATACATATAAAATATTTAAGTTCTGAAAGACATACAACAACACGAGGACTTCTCCAGGAATTTTCTTCTATGTTCTCTCCAACTTCGATATCCAGACTTCCGGCTTCCGGTTACGATGGCTTCCTTGGTTCCATTTCCATGTAAGAATCAGATCTACTCTTCTTCGGCTGTGTCTCGTTTTTCTTTTTTTCTTTTTCTTTGATTGTCTTAGTTTTCGTATAATATCTGCAACTTGTCGTCTGTTTTGCAATTCTAGCGAGCTTACTTTTGCCAGCTAATTACTAATTTACCGCGATTTTTTTTTATTTTTATTTTGCCAATTTGGCATAGATCTCTCTTTTGATTATTATCGTGTAAAGCTTCTGATCTCTCCGTTCCATCCTGCTACTTGCGGGTAGGTGTTTCTGAGATTTCATTTTGCATGAAATTTGAGAACAGTAGAATTTGTAGTAGGATAAATAAATCAGTAGCTATTTATTTTTTTCCATTCAGTTGTTTCAATTCTATTTCTGGATCCTTCACACATCGAAGAAAGCATTGAGAATTAAATGTGCTTCGATATGCTTTCTAGCTTTAAGTTTCGAACTCCGGGTGAAGAGGATGGGTCTCCCACTTATTCTTTCTACCTTCTTTTCTCTTCTTTGTTTTTTCGGGTGCTTTACGTACAGTACCTAACCTCTTTAGCTCCACGGTTTTACTGTTTTTATGACTGCAGTTTGTTCTAAAACCTTTGCTCATTGGATCTCGCATGCTCTTCGTTCCACTTGTCTTTCATTATTTGTTACAGATAGTTGATGTTTTATCATTTTTGTGTGCAATTTTGTTATAATTTAGTTGCAAATGGGTAAGCAAATGTTGGGAGGAATAATTACGCTTCTCTTTTTAATGCGTGTTCCTTTTTTTCTTTTTGTTTATTATGCTAAAAAATCTGACATGTACATAATTGCTACATCTTGTGAGTTGTGACTTGTCCTACATTAGACATGATACAGCACGCAACTAACTGCTAATCTTTGTTCTAATGGATTGTCGATGGTTTTCCTGTAAAACCTACGGTTTATTGCCCTCCTAGTAGAGCACCGAAACACTGCGGAAAAGACCGTACTTCTCATTCTAATTTGAGATAGTAATGGTAATTTAGTCACCGAAGATTTTTAGCTTCGGGAGGTCGAGGTGACATTAGCCAATGCAAATCTGCGATTGTGGTAATACTGATGCCATAAAACTGTTATTGTCTAGTGCTAGTGGGTCCCCCACTGTTTATCCTTTTTATTGGGGTTTGGATTAACCTGCAGCTGGTAGTTGTGATTGAGTGAATGGCTTCACTCTTCCAGGAATTCTGGTGATTGTTTTGACGAGGGTTCTTGCTTGTGGCATATTTTGAACTAATGTTGTTTCCGGAATGGTTGTTCATATTATTGAATTTTGAAGAGGTTTCGTTAATAGCCTTTTCTGATCCCCGCATTCTTTAGAGTAATTTCTGAAGCTCCTTGCTCCTTGGGTTTGTGTTATTGTGCATTTTCTGTATTGGTCGTTGTTATGTTTGTGCCTTGCATTCTTTGCGGCGACCCGCTTCATGAATCCGCTCCGAATTAATTTGAGAAAAACCCGAAGGCAAAATTTCATAGTGGTTTGTGGTGGATGCATAACCCGACCCATATCATCTTATAGGTCCGAACCGAATATGAAGAGTCATGTATTTTCGGGGGTTTTCTTTCGTATACAGAAGGCGGAGTCCTGAGAGACATTGGGTGTATTTTGGGGCTTAGGGTTTTCTATAAGAGCACAACTCTGTATTTCATTTCCATTACCTACTACATAGTGGATTTCTATTCCTCCTTCACCCGTTGACATAGGCTATAAGCCGAACCACGTAAATCTGTATGTTCTCTGTGTTTGCTTTCTCTTTATCTCTGTTTTATTTTCATTTGAGTGCCATTTCGAATTGGGTTTTTCTGCAACAGTTGTTGATGAGGGGCTTTCTGGGTTTTGGTTGAAGCATCAACAATGTCAACATTGAAGCACCACCTATCCATGAAAGTGTCATAGAGGTGCTCTTAGATATTCTGCAACTTGAACTAGGTGCAAACTTTTAATATTGCCTGCTTTTTCACTCAAATATCCAATCAAGGAACCATCATAAGCACAGGAAAAGATTGTTCAGAATTTTAGAGGATATCTGTTGGTAGGATTTATTTTTCTGGGCTAAAAATTGATTCCTTATTTGTCTTGGGCCTAAAAATGGGGTCAAAATTTGTATATAGTGCTGGTGACATGATATTGGGGTATGTTGGTGATACACAGTAGGTAATTTTAAGCTTTTAGGTTGTCGTTTAACAGTTTGGACTATTTTGTTGCCCTTTGGTTGGATTGTGTGTTTTTTTGACATATTTCTTGCAAATGATAATGTTACTTTCAATAACTGGATGAAGATTTATTTATGAATAGGTTTTGACCTTTTTTTGGGAATTTTTAGGCTCTTTTATGAAATCCCTTAACTCAATAAAGCTCTATGCAACCATATAGGCTGGTTACAAGAATCTTATTTTGCTATCCCACTCTTTCAAGGACCACATTCAATGTTAAATTGCAAGCCCTTTGGATTATTACTCACTACCTTTACCTATGTCCCTCAATCCCTCTTGGCCTACCTCTAGCTCTTGCAGTTTCTTCAACTTACAATATGCCATTTCTTCTTGGTGCAGTAGGTGATATTTCTATGCACATGCCTAAATCATCTTAAGCCTATTTTCCCTTGTTTTGTCACTCTTTAAGGCTATTCCTAGACTCTCAAAGATACATTCATTTCTATTCCACGCTTTTGGTTTTACAACTCATACATCGTAACATTTGCATTTTTGCCATTTTTCTGTTGAACATGTTGTTTCTGCCCAACACTTTACTTCATACATTATTATGAGCATAATAGTCTTTTATAACATTTTACTTCTAGCCTGAATGCCTGATTGGTATTATCTAGTCAAACAGAACTTGGAGTGCACCTTTCCATTTTGTTTACCCTCTTTATTTTTAAAGGTGACATCCTCAACCTCTCTCTCTAGGTTACTAAAGTTATATTTTTGCATGTAATCCCATTTTAGTTTCACGAATCTATAATATTCTGTTAGCAAACTACATAAGCTGTGGGAGCTCCTTTGAAACGAGCATATTCTAATACAAACAAAATGGATAGTGGGGCTTTTGTCAGTGGGAAAAGAAGGAAGGTTAATAAGGAGTGTTCCGAGGAAAGAGAAGCTGGATATCTTCCTAATTCAGGAAGCCAAATTGACAGAGTTAAATAGAAGGTGGGTTAGGCATATAGGGCATTAGAGGCCTAAGTTGGACTTGCGCATTTTCTTGGGGAGCCTCAGGGGGAATCTTCATTATTTAGAGAAATGAAGAATTGGAGTGCATGGAGGAACTTATTGGGACTTACTCAGTCTCAACTAATTTTAAAAGAATTAGTGGTGGGAAAGTGTAGGTGTTGATCAATTTTATGGCCCTACACTACAAGAACCAGAATCAATTTTAACCCCAGATGAAGCTGAATCATAGTTTGCCATTGAGGGAGAGAGTCTACACTACAAGAACCAGAATCACAAGTGTACCAGACCAGATCCCACACAACCACAACCACAACCACAATCAGAGTGCTAAACCCCCAAGAATTTTACTTCTGGAAAGAGAAAAAAAAAACTGCTGAAATCAGCCCAGTGCTAGTTTGGCTGTCAGAACAGCCCAGTAATCAGTCCAGCAACCAGTCGTTAAAACAGTCTACTAGCAGTTTGACTATAGTACATGCTTACTAACAGTCCAGCGTCTGTACAAAGGTGTAAACCCAAAAAACAAGGCCTTCACACCATTGACCACAGAAAAAACAAGGAACACGTACCCTGTCCAACACCTGTACTCAGGTGCAAACCCAGAAATCAATTTTCATAGCATCGAACAAAGAGAAGAGAGTCTTTACAACATCGCCCCTCTTCTACTAGGGTTTCCTTGGTGTTATGACCAAGGAAGAACCCAAAGAAAGCAGCCGTAAGTGACCTGACCAGTCCGATTAGGTTTCTCTGTCTTCCACGTCCAAGAGATCAAGAGAAAAAAAAAAGAAATTGAGAATAGAGCTTGGTTCAGATGAGAGTAATGGTTCTTTATAGCCCAGAATTATGCTCTGATACCATGTAATCATTCACGGAGAGAGAGAGAGAGACAAGAGAGAGAGAAAGAGAAGAAGAGGAAGATATGATTGAGAGACAAAAACCTACTACTACTGGCTGCTGCCAATTTAGTTATTTATATTAACTTAATATAAAAGGAATGGGAGATTACAAGTATACCCCTGGCGGCACTCCCTAGAAACAAACTAATAAGAAAGAAAATAACTAAATGACAGCATCTTAACACTAACAACAACTATAAAATAACAATTAAATAATCCTCACAACAGTTCCCAAGTATCATTTTTGATAAGTGCATCCATCTCTACCTTCATTACTTCTTTCGACTTAGGTACTACCAGGGCTTCATGCATTGTTCTAGGAATGGGTACAACAACAATGGACACCAAAAGGACTTTTATGATGGTAGGAGGTGATAAGAAAGAAACTGAAAGATGCAATGAGCAGTTGATGAGGTGCAATGACGCTTCCCTTTGCATATTGCAATAGGAAGGTCAAAATCATCTATGGGTGGTTGAGGTTCATTGGTGGTGGTAGGCATATCTTCTGCAGCTGTTGTGGGTACAAAGGGTGTAATGCCTGAATCTAGAGCCTCAAAAGTGATTGGAAGTGGTTTGGATTGCTCATCATTGGAACGAACTTGCTTCCACCATCGTCTGTGAAATACTCTCAACTCCTTGCACTTCTGACAACCCCCTCACTACTTTCCCCCTTAGTGACAAGAATAGGCAAAGGGACTTCTTGAGCAAAATCACCCTGCTCACCACTCCCCTAAGAAGAAATCCTAGAATAATAAGGGATATCTTCAAAGAAAGTAACATCCATAGACACAAAACGAGTCTTAGTGACAGGATCATAACAACAATACCCCTTTTGATTTTGTGCATACCCAAGAAAAATACACTTGGCTGCCTTAGGATCAAATTTGGAATGGTGAGGTCCAAGGATTTGAACAAAACAAGTGCATCCAAAGGTCTTAAGGGGAATGGTGAATTGGTCCTTATCGGGGTACAAGTACAATAGGTCAAAAGGAGCTTTCATGTCTAAAACCCGTGAAGGAACTCTGTTAATAAGATAAACAGCAGGGTGGATGGCAACCCCCCAAAAATGAATAGGAACATTAGAATTCAGCATGATGCTCCTAACAACTTCCAAAATGTTGTTGGAATAATGTTAGAATAACTTAGTTGCAGTTGTTAGGGCCCGTTTGTCCAAATTAAAGTGTTTTTTATTTCTGTTATGTATGTTATTGTACTCAAGGGCACAAGGGTCTTTTCCCTTGTTATTTTCTGTCGCCCTATATATATTAAATAAACACTGGCGCTGCTAGTACTGTTGCATTGCAGACCGATCAACCCTACTGTCAAGAGAAGATCGATCAACCCAAAGAATAGGTCGAACAGACTAGCAGAAAGGAAATCTGATTTTGGACTACAGAATATCTACGACTGGTACAATTCTCTCTCTATTTTTCTCCTCTTTACTCTCCTTGATCATGGGTCGAGTGAAAACCCTATGAATCTGGGGCGGCTGAATGCTATCGAACCTGTGTAACCCTAGTTGTCTTGGATCGTGTGATCCTGTTGGTGTGTTAAGACACCTGTAGGTCAATGCTGACCTGTCTTCTCAATGGTTTGAGTTGACTATAAGCAAGAAGGATCTCTCCTGCTGATTAGTGGCTGTTAGCCATTCTAGAATTCTGATAGGCAGGTCTGAAACTGCCGAATATTACCTCAGTTTTGACTAGAATTTGGTACGGTTTGTGCACAATCTGGTTGGTAAACCCTAGTGTGTGGGTGTGAACTGAGTGGAGCATTGCTTTGTGGAGTAAGGAGGGGTCCTAAATCTGGTGTGTGGGACTGAGTAACTGCTTGACCATGTCAACTGAGAATTCTGCTACTTCAGAAATCTCAGGGAGCCACAATGGAGTGAGTGGGGGAATGGATATGAGCTTTCCCATGGCTGTCATTCCCTTTGATGGTCTGAATTACCTTGAGTGGTCTAGGGGGATAAAACTCTACATCACTGCTAGGGGGCAAATAGGATACATCAATGGGAGAGTAAAGGAACCGAAGTATGGAAGTGCTGAGTATGATAGGTGGGACCAAGAGAACATTATGGTGATGTCTTGGCTCTTGGTTTCAATGCTGCCACAAGTAAGGAAGACCTTTATGTGGGCTGAAACTGCTTGTGAGATATGGAAACAAGCGAAGTCCACTTATTCAGAACAAAGACACTATGCCAAGATATATCAACTACAAGCTGAATCTTCTACTTGCAAGTAGGAGGAGAGGAGTCTCTCGATGTACTATTCTGATTTGATATCAATATGGAAAGAACTTGATCACTATCAGAACATGAATTGGAAGTGTGATGAAGATGCAAAAGCCTATAAGTCACTTGTATCACAGCAACGCGTGTTTGCCTTTCTCCTAGGGCTGAATCAGTCATATGAGTCCATCAGGGTACATATCTTGGGTAGTAAAGACTTGCCATCAGTTTAGGAGGTGTATGCCTTGGTGCAGTTAGAAGAAAGTAGAAGTGTGATGAATGGTGTAGAAGGGGAGTCAGTTGCCCTAGCAGTCCGGGGAAATTCAGATACAAATGTCGGAGGTGGTTTTAAAAGGGGTGACACTCAGAAAAAAAACAGAAGATAAAAGCAAGCTTTGGTGCACTCACTGCCAGAAGACACGACACACTAAAGATACATGCTGGGACCTCCATGGAAAACCTAAATGGGCACAGGATTTGGGTAAGAAGTCAGCACCGGATCAGGGCAAGAAACTAGGCCAGCAGAATCAAAGAAGGTATAACTCAGCTAATCTGGCATCGACAGAGACTAGTCCTTCTGTAACTCAGGAGAGACATCCCGGTTCTGACCCTAAGGAAGATATTATCAATTCCTTCCGTGAACATTTGGAATTGTATGGTAGGACTCTCCACCAGGTGGATTATGGGCCTACTCCTACCTCATTTGCGTCTACATCAGGTAATGCCACAACCTTCCATGTGTCATCTCATACTACTGATTCACCTTGGATTATTGACTCCGAAGCCTCAAATCACATGACCGGTAAGTCAAATTTGTTCCAGATATATAATCTCCTCTCTGGGAGAGATAAGGTAAGACTGGCTGATGGTTCTTTTTCTACTATAGCTGGCCGAGGCACCATACCTCTCCCACTTGGCCTTACTCTTCCAAATGTCCTGCATGTTCCGAAATTACCTATTAATTTGTTGTCCATTAGTAGTATTACTCACTCTTTGAGTTGCTCAGTCACCTTTTTTCCGTCTTCATGTGTGTTTCAGGATTTGACCTCGGGGAAGACGATTGGTAGAGGAAGCATGGTAGATGGTTTCTACGTGTTGGAGAATAATGCTGGTCTAGTGGCGACTGAGTCCACAAGTTCGTTGAGTGAGAGTCAGGCCCATTTATGGCATAGTCGTTTAGGTCATCTTTCTTTTGAGTCGTTAAAAGTTATGTTCCCAAAGTTGTTTGAGTCCTTGTCAGTGAGTCAGTTACAGTGTCAAACTTGTCAGTTGAGTAAGCATTGTAGAAGCTCTTTACCTTTAAGAAATAAAAGATCTGATTTTCTCTTTCATATTGGTTATTATGATGTTTGGGGCTCTGTTACTCTACCTACTGTGGCTGGCTATAAGTATTTTGTTACGCTGGTTGATGATTATTCTCGATACACATGGGTTTTTCCTATGCGATCTCGAGATGAAGTGCCACAAATTGTGAAAGATTTCCAACGCATGGTGTTCACTTAGTTCCAAACGGAAATTCATATTTTCCAGTCGGACAATGCAAAGGAATATTTCCATAGTGATCTCACGAAGTTCTTTAATTCGAGTGGGTCACTTCAGCGAAGCTCTTGTGCCAGGACACCCCAACAAAATGGTGTGGCTGAACGAAAAAATCGTCATCTATTCGAAGTTGCTCTTGGCTTGCTGATTCATATGAATGTGCCAAAACAATTCTGGATGGATGCAGTATTGTGTGCGACATATATCATCAATCGCATGCCCTCTCAGCTACTAGAGTATAAGGCCCCACATCAGCTCTTGTTCCCTACAGCCCCGCTGTCCACCATTCCGATGCGTGTTTTTGGGTGTCGTTGTTTTGTCCACAACCTCTCACCTACTCGTGGTAAACTTGACCCTCGAGCTATTCCTTGTGTTTTTCTTGGTTACTCCTCATCTCAAAAGGGGTATCGTTGCTATGATCCCATTGCCCGCAAGTACTATGTTTCCATTGATGTCTCATTCTTTGAGAGTCAACCGTTCTTCTCGGTTTCTCCTCAGGGAGAGAGTAGGGTTGAGGAGAAACAGGCGACGACTCAGATTCAACTACCTCCTTTACCCGATCCTCCTCCCTTTCGGGTTTTCCATCGTCGTCATAAGAGCTGGCAGAGTTCAAGAGCCGTGGAGCCGGACACTATGCAACCAACATCATCGGATTCACCCGAGGTAGATCCGTCTCATCAGCCAGGTACACTTGCTCCCATTGCTCCTTTAAATATTGATTCACATGTCCCCAATGATTTTAATATTCCTATTGCTAAGAGAAAGGGTGTTAGATCTTGTACCACTAATCATCCTATCTCTAACTTTGTGTCCTATGAGCATGTTTCACCCTCGTATCGTGCCTTCCTCTCCTCTGTAGATAGTGTTCCCATCCCTAAGACCGTGGCAGAAGCTTTGTCAAAACCTGAATGGACATATGCAATGCAGGAAGAAATTGATGGCTTACATAAAAATGGTACGTGGGAGTTGGTAGATCTTCCTGAAGGGAAGGAACCAGTGGGATGCAAGTGGGTGTTCACAGTGAAACATAAAGCTGATGGAACTGTTGAAAGGTACAAGGCTAGACTGGTAGCAAGAGGCTTCACACAGGTATATGGAGTGGATTATGCAGAGACTTTTACCCTTGTAGCGAAGATGAACTCCATCCGGATTCTCCTTTCCTTTGCAGAAAATCTTGACTGGGATCTTCACCAATTGGACATCAAGAATGCCTTCCTGAATGGTGACTTGGAAGAGGAGGTGTACATGACCCAACCCCCAGGGTTCTGTGCCAGAGGCAGTGAACAAAAGGTGTGCAGGTTGAAAAAGTCCCTATATGGATTGAAACAATCACCTCGGGCTTGGTTTAGTAAGTTCCATGTAGCAGTCCAACAAATGGGATTCAAACAATGCGAGTCAGATCATACCTTGTTTGTAAAAAGAGGTGAAGGTAAAATTGCAGCTCTTATTGTGTATGTGGATGACATAGTGATCACAGGAGATTGGGAGGTTGAAATCCAGAGACTAAAAAAATTCTTAGCCACTAAATTTGAGGTGAAGGATCTAGGCCCCTTATGATACTTCCTTGGAATTGAAGTTGCCCACTCTCACAAGGGCATCTTTATTTCCCAACGGAAGTATGTACTAGATCTACTAGAAGATGCAGGCAAGTTGGGGGTAAAACCATCTGATTCACCTATTGAACCTAATCATCATCTAGGAGACAGTTAGGGAGAGTTTTTGAAAGATGTAAAGATGTTCCAGAGACTCGTGGGGAGACTTCTGTATTTGTTTATGACCAGGCCTGATATTGCCTATGCAGTGGGCGTCCTTAGTCAATTCATGCACAACCCGATGACAACTCACTTTGAGGCTGCAGAGAGGATCTTGAGATATCTCAAGAAGTTTCCTGGAGTTGGTTTGTTGTTCCAGAAACACAGTCACTTAAAAGTGGAAGTATATACTGATGCAGATTGGGCAGGAGCAGTCAATGACCGGAAGTCCACCAATGGTTATTGTGCCTTTGTAGGAGGAAACCTTGTCACATGGCGAAGCAAAAAACAAATTGTGGTGGCTAGATCCAGTGCTGAAGCAGAGTATAGAGCGATGGCTCATGGGGTTGCGGAAATCATGTGGATAAGAAATCTGTTAGGTGAACTGGGTTTTGCAGTAAAAAATCCTACTTCACTCTACTGTGACAATAAAGCAGCCATCAATATTGCTGCTAATCCAATTCTGCATGATAGAACGAAACACATTGAAGTGGACAAGCATTTTATCAGAAAGAAACTTGAAAGTGGAGAAGTGTGCACCCCATATGTCAAATCGGAAGAGCAACTTGCAGATATCTTCACCAAAGGTCTTCATCATGTGCGGCACAAAGATTTGTGTGACAAGTTGGGCATGATTGACATCTATGCTCCAACTTGAGGGGGAGTGTTGGAATAATGTTAGAATAACTTAGTTGCAGTTGTTAGGGCCTGTTTGTCCAAATTAAAGTGTTTTTTATTTCGTTTTTTATTTCTGTTATTTCTGTTATCGTACTCAGGGGCACAAGGGTCTTTTCCCTTGTTATTTTCTGTCGCCCTATATATATTAAATAAACACTGGCGCCGCCAGTACTGTTGCATTGCAAACCCTCTCTTTTCTCCTCTCTTCTCTTCTCTTCTCTCCTCTTTCACCTATCTCTGGCCGGCTACACTGTCAAGAGTGTCTATTCTTTCTCTCAGCTACACCATTTTGTCGGGTGTATGGGGACAAGTACTTTGATGAATAACCCCATACCTAAGGAGATATGAGACCAAGGGTTTTGCAAAATACTCCTTGGCATTAACAGATCTAAGATTTTTTGTTCTGATTACAAATTGGGTCAAAACCACCTGGTATGCATGGGTCAAAGTGGGTACCTCATTCGAGAACACATAAGATAAACCCAAGAAAACCAAGAGTAATCATCCACAAATAGAAGGAAATATCTGTACCCACCCATTGCAGCAATGTGATATGGTCCCCAACATTGGTATGCACAAGTTCAAAAGGAACAATGCTTCTTTTATTACTCAAGGAATAAGTTGATCTACAATTCTTTGCAAGTTCACAACTCTCACACTTCAAACTAGACACTTGGGTTGGCTCAACAAAGTAGGAAAACGACTCTTCAAAGGCCCAAAAGACAAATAACCCAACTGATTATGCTAGAGCATAATTTGACTCATAGACTGAGAAACAAGACTTTCCAACCTCTTTCCTCTTCCTAGGTGGATTCTCAAGGAAGTAGATTCCATTCGTCTCATGGTTAGTCCCAATCACCTTCATTGTCGCCAGATCCTGAAAGACACAATGATTAAGGAAGAAGGTTACTGAGCAATTCTGATTTTTAGTAATGCTACTCATTGAAATTAGGTTAGTGCTTAGTTTGGGGACATGAAGGACAGAAGACAGGGAGATGGAATCAAACACTCTGATATCTCCCTTGCCAGAAATAGGTACAAGGGAGCCATTATCAATAGAAACCTTGTCTCTACCCGAAGATAATGAGTAGGAAGTAAATACAGAAGATAAACTAGTCATGTGGTTAGAATCTCCTGAATCAATAATCCATAGGGGGCTAGAGTTACCTGGGGCTGAAGCATGATAGGCGGTAGCTCTTGTACCTGAGTGAGCAAAAGCTAAGCTAGGAGTAGTGGTAGTAGCTGATCTGGATGACTGGGCTGATCTTGAGGCTCCAACTTTACACTCTAATTGAGTTAAGGCAGCTCTGACCGTAGCTAAGGCATCTAGGGATGTAGATTTTGTAGTAGAGGAAGATGCATCATCAGAAGTAACAACTGCATTGGCACCACCCTTCTTATTTCTGAGTTTTGTTGGGATAAGATGGGGATATAGCTTCCAACAGGAGTCCTTAGTGTGCTTTGGCTTCTTACAATAATCACAAACCATCTCTCTCTTGTCTTCCGTCTTTATTTTTTTCTCCTTATTACCAATCGGCTTAGGTTTCACTGCTGCCAAGGCTGATTCCGTGGGTGGGATTTGTAACATAACCTTCATTCTACTCTCTTCATTATGTGCTAGTGAATAGGTTTGAGACAAAGTGACACTTTCCCTAGTAAGTAACTGCTGCCTCACAATGTCATGTTCTGAATTCAGTCCAGCAAGGAATTCAAACACTCTATTTGTTTCAAAAAGTTTTTTATATGTTGTTGCATTCTTTTGGCATTCCCATTCAATGGTCTCCAAGTGATAAATCTCATGTTATAGAGATTTCAGAGTGGAGAAATATACAAATACGGGTTTCTCCCCTTGTTTAAGGTTATTCACCTCATTTTTTAATTCATAGGCCCTAGCAATATTCAGGGGCTGTGAGTAGGTTTCCGTCATATTCTCCCAAATTTCCTTAGCAGTTTTCACCCATAACTAATTTCTACTGATGTGAGGATGCATAGATTTGCACAGCCAAGTCATCACTAGATAGTTTTCCTGTACCCACTTAGGATAAGTTGGATCTTCCTTTGCTGGTAGCCTTGTGTCTCCAGTTACATATCCCAATTTCACCCTTCCTCCTATGGCTATCATGGCCGATTGGGCCCATTCTAGGTAATTTACCCCATCAAACTTAACTGTAGTTATTTGAAAAGTGTTCTTTGACATGCTTCCAGACCCCATAGATACATCCCCAAATGCTTTTGGTTCCTTCCAAGCTGCCTCCATGCTAATTATACCACCAAGATTCACAGTTATTCAAAAAGAGGCTGAAAAAGAGTCTGTATAGCAGTTCAACCAAACAAAAAAAAAGTTCTGGAATGCCTAGAACCCTAGAGCTGATCTGTTCTCAGTAGGTTATATCAATCCAGCACAAAGAAACAGTTTTGAAATACCCAGAACCCTAAACCAGATATGATTTGAATAAAGTCAGGTCCTATCCCTAGAGATTGTCAAGGGAAAAATTCTGCTACACTAAAAAAATTGATATTTTTCATACCAAGATCCTAGAGATAATCAAGAAAGTTCAGCCGCACCTTCTTTTTTAGTAAAAACTGGAACCAATCCTTGAAATAACCAAAGAAATAATCAACCGCACCTTCCAGGAGAGCCCAACCTCCTTCTAGCTGTCTATCTCAAAAAGATTGATTTCTGATCTGAAAACCCTAGTCGCACCTTCCAGGAGAGCCTAGTCTCCTTTTCCAAGCTGCTGGTCTCAGAAAAAAAAAACTATTTTTTCTCAAAAAGATCCTATGAGCCAGCACCTACTGAAGGTTTAGCTCCTAAACCCTAGTCTGATCCAAAACAACCATGATCCTTCCTGATTTGTTGATGATCTTTAAGATTCCAGATCTTGGGCAGCACAAACTCCTCCAGCAAAACTCCAATTATCAAGTAAACCTAACTGAAAAATCCAGCCCTAGTCTATCTTCATGTAGCCTGCTGGAATAGGACTACATGAGAACCCTAGTAGGCCTTACACCTTGCTCTGATACCAAGAAGGCTGATGTTGATCACCTTCGGCCTGTAGTCAGGTTCAGATTTCTGCAAGAAAACATAGGGAAAGAGAAAAAGAGAAGAGAGAAGAGAAGAAGAAAAGAGAAGAGGAGAGAAGAAGAATGAAAAGAAAGGGAGCTATAATCTCTATTCTGCTGCCCAGATTTTGTATTTATAGGTTTCTATCATAAAGTAACTTACAAAGACCACTATACCCCTGTTGACTAAGGCTCTACTTAACAGAATATAATAATAACTAATGTAGGCCCAACTAATAGGTCCGAGCTGATAAAATATAGAACAGGCCCAAACTTAAAGAAATAACTACTATACTGTTTCTCTACAGTGGGCCCTCACCTTTTTGCTTTGAGAACATGTGGTTGGAGGAGCCCTCCTTCAAGGAAAGGATTAAGACTTGGTGGGATGAGGAAAGGAATAGAAAGAAAGGTGTTAGGTTCATGAGGAAGCTTAAAGCTCTAAAAGGGAAGATCACAACTTAGAACAAGGAACACTTTGGAAGACTTGAAGAAATGGAAGAAAGAATCTCCTCTAGAATGGAGGCCCTAGCCAAAAAGGAAGCTTTGAGGGAAATTAGTGAGTAGGAAAGAGAAGAAAGGTGGAAGTTGAAAGTGGAGCTGTAAGATCTTCAAAAAGAAGAAATCTCATAGAGACAAAAATCAAGATAGACAAAAATCAAGATATAAATGCCTTCAAGAAGGGGATGGCAACACAAGATTCATTCTCTAACGGATGGGAGAAGAAGGAAGACTTTCATAATGACTATAGAGGTAAATGGGCATGAACTCAAAAGGGAAGAGGAGATAGTACAGGTGTTTGTGGATCATTTCAAGGGAATTCTATACAGTTTTGTGGGGAGAAGATGAAGCCTCCCCAATCTGGAGTGGGCTTGGGTGATAGATATCCAGTCCAAAGCTTTGGAGAGCAACTTTAGCATTGAGTAAATTAAAGAGGCTGTATTTTTTATGAATAGATCAAAAACCCTGGTACCAGATGGATTTACAGGGACTTTTTATCAAGATTGTTGGGAGACTATGAAGAATGATTTGAAAGAAGTTTTTGATGAGTTCCACCAAATTGGGGAAATTTCTCTAGGAACTAATTCGACCTTTATTGCCTTGGCCCTAAAATCCCAAAGGATTTTATGTCGATCAGTTTAGTGGGTAGCCCCGTACAAAACAATTGCAAAAATCCTTTTAAGTAGACTAAAGAAGATATTACCAACGGTTATCTCACCATTCCAAGGGGCCTTTGTAGAGGGCAGACAAATAGTGGACTGGATCCTAATGGCAGATGAATGTTTAGTAGAGAAGAAGAGAAGAGGTGAGAAGGGAATTATCTATAAGTTGGACCTTGAAAAGGCTTATGATTTAGTGGATTGGTCCTTTCTCCTAGAGGTCATGGAAATATTTGGATTGGGGAGAGGTGGAGATTGTGGGTTAAGGAGTGCTTCCTGCTAGGAGAGGTTTGAGACAAAGTAGCCCTCTTTCCTCATTCTTGTTCACCTCGATTGTTGAGGTGTTTAGTAGAATGATCATCAAGGTGGACTTGGACAACTCATTAAGAGAGTGGAGATTGGATATGGAGGAGGTTGTGATTACACACTTGTAATTTGCGGATGATATAATTCTATTTTGTGACGATGACAGCACTGATTCCCTTAGTAATCTAGAAGCACTAATAAGAGATTGTGAGGATAGATCTAATCTAAAGGTAAATTGGGGAAAGATCTGTATTGTAGGTGTTAATTGCAGTAAAAAAATTGGCCCATAGAGTACTTAGGTCTCTTGTTGGGTGGGAATCCAAGGTCTGAGGGGTTTTGGGAAACAGCGGTGGAAGTGGAGAGATTTACTAAAAAGTTGGCATATTGGAAAAGGAATTATATCTCCTTGGGTGGAACAATAACCTTGATCAAGGCCACTCTAGCAAATCTCCCAATTTATTTCCACTCTAGCAAATCTCCCAATTTTTTGGCAACTAGAGGTTGAGAACAAGGATCAATTGGTTAATTGGGAACAAGTTAGTAGGCCAAAAGAGAAGGGGGGACTTTGGTTGGGTAATTTGGTTTAGAAGAATCTAGTCCTCTTAGGGAAGCGGTTGTGGAGATTCCCACTAGAAAGAGAAAGGCTTTGGAACAAGGTTATTAAAAGCATACATGGGCAATTGGACTTTGGCTGGGATGCAAAAGTAGCTTTTAATGCAACTTCAACCTCCCCTTGGAAAGCCATCTATGAGGTATATCCCTTCTTCCTTAATCTCATTTGGTATGATGTGGGAAAAAGGACTTAAAGTCTTGTTTTGGGAGGATCTATGGTTGGGGGACACTCCTCTAAAAGTCCAGTATCCCTTTCTCTTTTCACTCTCCACTAACAATCTCAAATTTTGTGGCTTTCTCTGAATTGGGTTTAATTTGGGACTTTGGCTTTAGAAGAGGGCTCAGGTATTCAGAATGTGAAACTCACATGCTTTTGTTGGCTATACTTGAGTCAGTTTATTTGAGTCAAAATTTGGAGGACAATAGGGTGTGGTCAATATCCTTGGGTGGCTCTTTCACTTGTGCTTCTTTTTCTTTGTTTTTTTTTTTTTTTTTTTTTTTTTAACTTTTTAATACAACCTACCACCTTGGGGGTGAATTTCCTGGTAAAAGAAACTTGGAGCAAGCCTATCTCTTCTAAAATTCAGGCCCTCTGTTGGGAGATCTTTCTTGGAAAGATCAATACCTGTGATGTGCTGTAGAAAAGAAGGTTGAATAAATGCCTCTCTCCTCACGTGTTCTCTCTGCTTGAATAGTGGTGAAACAATTTCCCATATTTTTATTACTTGTTCCTTTGTGCATTGTATTTGGGAGCATCTATGTTTTCTATTTGGGTGCAGATAGACTCCTCAAGATGTGGTGGGCCCTTTTGATCCTAATTTCTTGAGACAACCAACAAAAAGAGGTAGATCACTTTGGAAAGTAGTGAGAGAAGCTGTGGTTTGGACTATTTGGGAAGAAAGAAATGGAAGAATTTTCAATGATAAGAGTAGGGCTTAGGCAGAAATCATTGATTTAGTTAAGCTTAAAAGCTGCACATTGGGTGAAAACATTGGATGATTTCCGAGTCTTTTCACTGAATGGTATTTTGAGTACCTGGAAAAGGTGGCTTTATCGGCTCAAGAAAAGGCAAGGATAGTTATGGTAGGGGTTTTTTCAGAGATACAGAAGGTAGAGTGGTGGCCTTGTATTCCAGACCTTTGGAGCACGGTGATGCATTGTCAACAGAACTGGTAAGTCTGCTGCAGGGGTTAAGGCTTGCTAAACAATTGGGTTTCCACAATTTAGAGGTGGAAAGGGGATTCTCAAGTAGTCATCTCATGGACAAGAAACAGTACCCGGATTCCTTGGGTCTTCTGGTATAAATTCGGGGAGATTGTAAGCCTAACAAGGGAGCTAAATGTTGCCTTCAAGCGGGTGAGAAGAATAGCAAACGGAATGACACTCTTTGGCCAAACAAGGGGCTGTAAGACAGCAAATGTTTTGGGAAAATCTGTAATCTTTTGTTGTTTTGGCTGGAACTTACACACAATCTCTTTGACTCCTAAGTCTACATCAATAAAAGTATTTTCCTGCTGATAAAAAAAATACAAACAAATATGGACTAATGGCTGACCCTGATGAAGTTCTTTTGTAAGCCCATTTTTGAAATTGATTTTGAAATTTATGCTAAGTGTTTTTTATTTGTGTCCTGAATCTTGATCTCTATTTATATCTGGCCTTCATTGAAACCTCAATCTAAATGAGGATTTACTTGTTTGATTGGTGAAAAACTTAATCATTAAAATAAAATATATTACAGGGCTAATACAAGGAGGTTGGGTGGAAGTCCTGCTATATGAGAATCTTTACAAAAATATGACAAAAAGAGCAAACAAAACCACTAGTCTTCTTTTTATATCTTAAAAACTCTTGCACTTGGAAATTGGAATCAAGGTCAGATTTATAGTTTTTGAAATCTTTGTGGGCTGTGGTCCAGTCCATGATGTATGAGCTGATGACATCCCACGCAAGGGGCAGAACTTCTCTTCAATGATCCTTCTTTTTGATTAATCCATGAAGACCCTTACATTTATCAACTCATATAAAATGCTGCACTGTAGATGACAGTTATGTGCTTGCTTGCATACAATGATGAGGTACTTGATTTTATTTGTCAGAGGTGTTTTCTTCACAGGCAGGTTGGTTGCATTTATTTTTTTCCTTTAGCAGTTATAGTTGTTTGATTGCATTAGGACTGTGGATCTTTTCTGAAAAATCAGAAATCTGCACCAATTGTTATGGAATCAAGTTGTGCAGAAGTATGGTATTGTAATGGTAGTTGTCCATCACTTGATATTTTGAGCATGGTTCCTCAAATTCCACTATTTGCTCAAAGCTTCTAAAGCCCTAATACATTTCTGTGCCTTAACTCTGGCCTTTATTTTGATCATCTGCAATGTCTGAGACTGGAGTTTCTGTTGTATTCTAGACAGGTAATTCCATAATCCATAGTCGTCTCATTATATCTTGTAGATTGACCTGCAGAACTTTTTTGCTCACAGGAGCATCCTATACAGATTCGGGAATTCCAAAATTTTATGTAATCAATGCACAGAGTCTCTAACCATGCTAGAAACACAACCTATCTGGTGTGTTATACTTGGTTTGCAATAAATAACTCGTGTGTGACCGATAGAATATTGCACCTTTTGTGGTTTTGGGGCATGCTTCTGGGTTATGTGTGTTTAGTGAACATGATCCTGACATTCCCCAATGTAAGTGTATTGAAGTTTATTGATACCCGATACTTTCTTTTGCTATTTTTTACTCCATTTATTGATAGCAGTCATTCTTTGGATCCATGACGTACATGTCCATTGATATCCTGATGATGGTGTTGTGGACTGAGTAATGACTAATGTTTTAATCCTGGTGGGTTATTTTCTTTTACATTTAACATTATGCATGTAGTCATACTTGCATGTGCCTGAAGAAAAACATTTGGGACCCAAAAATTAAACTGTTATAGAAAATGGAACTGGTGCCATATCTTTTTGTTCCTTAAAATGTATCTTATTACCACTGATAAAAAATTATCATATTAACCTGATATAATACCCTCTCGCTTTATTCTTCCTATGAATTTTATTTTTACTATTATAAGACAAACATTTGGGAATGCATTATGCATGAATATATTTTGGTTGAACTGATAAAAATTACAGCAAACATAGCCTAGACAAAAGGAACGATGTAAAAAATTCTTAATAAGTGAAGTGGCTTTGGTATTATATGTTAAAACACTGTAGTACTTGAAATTATAGATTCTTCAACTGCTTTAGTATTACCTTGTCATATAAGTTTGGCCAAATACTAAACTGCTGTTCTAATTTGGGGCTTGCCAGCTTGGTTGCTATGTTTGGAATGCTTTTTTTAGAATTAATTCTGAACATTATGATTTTAAGAATCACTTTTTTTTTTTCGGATAACTAATAGGAATTTTATTAAATCAAGCAATAAGAAAGTAATATACAATTAAGACTTCCCAACCAGAGGCCACTGATAAAAAAATTACTTCCAACCAGAGGCACAAGATACAGCCTTAACTACATAAGATATATTACAATTGAGCGCAGTACAGTTGATCCCTACTCAACCTTTACTAAATGGTCTGCCATCCCATTTGCCGATCTCCTTTTTCATTAAATTCTAAGAATCACTTTGAAGTTCGTATTTATAAACAGATATGGAACCAATTCTTTTTCTGGACTCAAAACTCATTCTAGGAATTGGTTCTTGGAGGATAAAATTTAGGTTAAACAAAGAATCATATTTGAATTGGATCTCATTCTCCAAAGGGAAAATCTATGATGTGGAAAAGATATGGTATGGGAGGAGTTTTGATCAATCAAAACCCACCCATGAATTTTGATAAATAACACCTGATTGGCTACCAGGTTTTGATTCCAGTTGACTGGTCAGAAGTTTTTCAGATATGATATCTTTTCCGTATCATAGTTGAACCCTTCTCCAAATAGTGATTCTTTGGAGCAGAATTTTAACCGAATGTAGTGTCAGACAGTTTCACCATCTTCACTGTGCTGGGTTTCAGAGATCATGGGCCGGGCTTTGCACCTGTGATGAGGACTATAGTCTAGGCCAGCCTGATTCCGTGCCTATAGCTTTTATGTATAAAGCATTATATATAATATTATATAATGTGTATAAAATTTATTTTATACATTTTATAATATAAAATATTATAACATTTATATATAAAATATTACATAAAATAACATATATACATATATATATATATATACATACATACATACATTATAAATTATGTGTAAATATTTGTAGGCTGGGCCTGAAGTATTGGGCCCAAGCCCGACCCTGAAATTTGTCTCAAGCCTGGAATTTCCAGGCTGGGCTGAAAATGATCACCCCTAGTCTCACAACACTTATTATGACAGCCATTTCTTGTTCAATCCTCTTTTTTTTTTGTTAATTTAAAGGGAAAAGGAAGTGCTACATAAGATGGGAGTAGCACACCCCAAATAATCCATGACTAATATAATAAGAAAACCATGGGAAATCAGAAGAAAACAAAACATTTCCTGAGTGACCTAACCAAGCCAAAGGGGTTGATTACATTTGCCCAGACATTTTCATCCTTACAATAGATTATAACATTTGTACCCTGTTTATCCCTTGCCTAGCCATTGCATCAGCTAGGCCATTTGCTGACCTGTAATTTCAAATAAATCTTGCATTTACTTCAACTGCCAGCTTATCCGGTACCAGTAATCCATACTTTTTTTTCGACATATTCCTATTCATACCTCCTCATAGTCCCATTAACTTGCCATAACATGTGCTTCCTTGGATTCTAACGCTTTGGATACATTAATTGTAGTCACTCCTATGAATTGAGCTTTTGATTTTAGAAGTTTTCTCATCCCTAGGCATACATCCAACCACACTTTATCCATTTGGGAGCTTTGATGCATCACAACTAATTTTGATTGTACCTTGCTTGGGGGGATTCTATTTTATCCAATTAAATTTTTTATCTTTCTCGTTATTGGTGATTTCCTTGTTGACTGTTAGAAATCCTGAAAACATTGTTCCTACTCTTATCACCACTGGAAGGCTCAACTCTAAGTTAGTAAACAGTTTCCCATTTCTGTTCTACCATATATACCACATTAGATTAGCTATTTTTCCCAATAGTTTCAAACTGCTTCCCCATTTCACAACTAATCATATATTTTCTCTATTCTAAAATATTGTTGCCATTTTCCTTAAGATGAGGGATTTGAGGATTTATGACCGTCCAGATCTATTTTACAAATAAACAGTTCTTGAAGACATGGTCGTTATCTTCCTCATCTCCCCCACAAATGGGACATTCCAGGTTGATATCTGGATAAGCCATAGGAAGACTTCGATATTTGGAGGGCAGTGGGTTTTATAAATCCCTCCTAGTTGCTTTATTTTCCATTAGGTCCTCCTTTGTGTCTCTTGAGGCATGTTCTTAGGCTGATTTCACTGAAGATTCTTTATGAATTCATCACCCAAATGGCTCATCAGTCAGCTTGGCTCCCTTTCCTATTCAGCTTTGCAGCCTATTAAGAGAATAGGTTCCGTTGAAGTGGTCCATCTTTATTCATCTATACCAGCTGCTACGAATGACCCAATAGGAACCATTTCTGTGGACCTCTAAGAAGCAGAATGTGCCATCACCTGCAACCCTTTCCTCTACTGGAGACTTCCACGAAATGAAAATGGGTGGAATCATCGTTTTCCTGACATTAGTGACCCCGGTATAATCATCTTTGTTTTCTTTTGGGATAGGTCTGGCCATAATTTCTTTTAGAATGGATATTGGCATCAATTGCTGTCGTATTTAGGTTTGACATTTTTTTATGTGGTTTTTTAATTGGCTACTTTAAACTCTAGGTTTTCAGTTAACCAGTCCCTGTTTTGGATCCTCTCTTCGATGGTTGTGTTTGTGGCTCAGTCAAGAATTTATTGTCACCCTTGCTGACTTACCAAACCAGACCTTTCTCCAGATATGTTTTATAATATATAATTCCCTTCCTGGCCCATAAAGCATTTATATCATCTAGGGTTTCAAATAAAGTTGATCTTTATACATGTTTCTGAGCAATTGATCCAAAGATTGTCTTCCTCTTTTAGAATTTTACATCCTAATTTAGATTTTTCTGATTGAATTATTTCATGACATGTCTGGGTAGGTGGAAAAATTAATTCGGGATTTTATTTCTTTCTTTTCATTCCGTCTTTCCTTTTTCTTCTTGGGTACAAATTTAAATGTAGTATTGCCAAGGTATTACTGAACAAAGGCATATATAGATAAGCTGATTCTGGGGTAAATTCTTTAGATTGGAATATGGTACTGTTTTTTTCTTCTTTTATATCTGCCATGGAGGATCTCTATTAATGTAGAAAACTACTTGAGATTACCAGAAAAATAGTAACTGCTGTTTCCTGTACTGCATGTGCATCGGCATGTGCATCGACAGTCGATGTGAATTGTGTCAATGATTTAAACTCAGGTGCCTTTACACTGACAAATCTTTGGAGATGAAAAGTACATTAATAATTTAAAGAACTTTTTTCCCCAAGGAACACTAATTTTGGAGATTTTCTAGGTTGAATTGTCTAAATGTTTGTTCCCCATTGTTATGCCTGTTCACACTCAAAAAAAAAAGTCCATTACCCATGCCAATCCTAGCTATCTGGAGTCTTAGGAGGGCTGGGCTGGATATGAACCTAAATGATAGCATTTTTTTTTTCACAGAGTGGCTGTTCCATAGTTGAAATGCTAGCATTTGTTCTTGTCAGCCTGAGTTTACCATCACATCATGAAATGCCCCTAAGCCTGCTCAGACAACAGATTTTTCAATAAGTTGTCTAGCATTTGGTGCATTTCTCCCGCAATTGGCCTTTTTTAAGTGTATAGTATAGTTTTTGTTATTGTATATAAAGAAACATTAGTTAGTTATGATTACCCCTTTTAGCACTTGAAATGTTGACTATGCAGTCAGATTTTGTAATTTCATTGATCAACTTCCTGGTTTGATGGTAAATGTTTTGTACCAATTGCTCTGAGCTCTTGGCACTTTTACTAAGTCAATTCTTCCATTTATGTTAACATCTGAAAATGTATATGCATGATTTCCAATTTGGGGAAGTATGCTAATTAATCAATTATCTTGGCATTTTGAAAGGCTATTGAAAGTTTCGTTGTTTACTCGTATGAATCTGCATTATAAAAATTTACCATAAAGCATGGTAATCTTCACCTCTGAAATCTATTCAAGTATTACCCACATAAGATAAGAGACCTATGTTAACTTTCTCCATTAAAATGGAGAAATTGCTGCTTTTAGAATAGTTTTTGTTTCTTTTTAGGAGAAATTTCCTTCCATTTATTTATAATAAAAATGCAGTTTCTCTGTGAAAGGTCACAGTTAACATGACTGCACATGCCAAGATGTTATATTACAGCATGGATGGATAATCAATTAAGCTGGATACTAACTAGTAAAGTGGATGTTGTGCTTTCCCTCTAATCAATTTACCTGTAACTCCTTTGAGATGCACTTTGCATATCGGGAATCCTCTGAAGTTCGTAATGTGTTTAGTTGAGACAAACTCAAACTAAGTAAAAGGCCATTACACCATGTTGGTTCCAGCTATCTGGGGTGTTGGGAGGGGTAGACTGAATATGGTCCTAACCTTGGCATTTTTTGCACAAAGTGATTGCTCTCAAACTTGAACCCACATTCTCACGCTTGCTGGCCTGAGGTGTTACCATTAACCAAGTAATCGCCCCTACAACTAAATCCTTTCATAATTTTAGCTAGTATCAATTGATGACTTCTAGGGGCGATAGCTTGGTACAAAGGTTAAGGCTGACAAGGGCGAGAATGCAGGTTTGAGTCTGAGAGTGGTCACTTTATGCAAAAAAAATGCAAAAGGTAGGTCCATGTCCAGTTCAGCCCTCAACCCAGATGGCCAGAACCAACATTGGGTAAAGTTTCCTGTCAATTGATTACTTGCAAAGTCGTTTCTGATATAGTATCTTATTGTGGATGTATTGTTTTGGTTCACTGGTTTTCCTGTGTTAGATGCTTCACCGTTGGTTATGTTTCTACTAGAATTTTAGTTAATGTTGTTCATGTGACCATTATATGGTTCAGTTCATGTTTCAAACCGCTTAATACCAAATGCAAGTAGACATTAGTGATAACTGAGAACACCAAGCACACAAAGAACTTTTATTGTTATGGAAGTTTACATAGATTGCTTGCTGGTCAAGTTTCACAGAACTCTAATGCTTTCCATGGAAATATAAACTTTCTTGCTCATATACCACATTGCTTTGGAAGAAGAAGCATGACTTCATAGCTATGGGGCATGCTGTTGATGGAGATTCCTGTTATATTCATCCACAGTTCATCATTCTGCTTCCCTATTGCAGTTGTAAGCTGCTGCAATATTTGAGAAATGTAATTGGGATCATGATAAAAATGAGAAGTTATTGCAAAAGTAACAAAGAGAAGACTTTACCCCAACTTTGTAGGACTTTCTGGTGTGCCGTAATTTTGTTTCTGTGGCTGGCTTAGCTGGAGATGGATGGGCACATGTAAGTCCTCTCCAATTCTAAAACCACTTGGAATAATGGTGTTTTTGTCTGCTCCATTGATCTCCCGTGTTCCATAAACCTGATACCCGAAACTTAATTCTCAGGTTTATCTAGTTAACTTTTCTTTCTATCATGGACTTGATGATTGTAAATACCAACGAATGGATAAGTTTGATATATACGTTCATAAGATTTTTTTTTTCTTTTTGTAGTTTTTATTCATTATCGAAACAAGTACCTTATTATACAATTCCATGTTTTCTTGACGAATGAGGTTTACCTTCTTGTAAAGTTCCATGTTTTCTTGATGAATGAGGTTTCCCTGCAATGAACTCAATAAAGTTAGCTACAGCCTACAAGTGAAACCAATGTTAAGCCAAATAAAAGGGATATGTGGTGGTTATTGTTTCTGGGAAGACCTTTCGGTTCAGTTCTTGTATTTCATCAGTTAAAAGTTGGTCCTGTAGAAGGCAAAATCCATGTAAATTCTTATATGATAATATTGAAAAATTATTGAGTAAGCATTGAAGACTAGCATTTGTTGACCTTTCTCATACGGACACCACGCAAACTCATTTCCAGTTGGTTCTCTAGATGTTGTAGATCTTTCACAGTCAAACCAGAAAGTTGTTCTCCCCTCAGTTGCCTGCATGTAAGATAGTGGAGTTGTAGGAAACACCATCTTGATGTACACCTTTGGTTTATATAGACAGACACCATCTACATCTTTGGTTATATATTTTTAAATAATTTACATGAAAATATACTATATTTATTGTAAGCCAGATACAAGTAGTTTGGGTTAAGGCAGATTTGATTTGAGCCTATTTATGAGAAATAGGTGGATTCTTCAACAATTATAGTCTCTCGGTCTATCCATTAAGGTTTCCTAACAGGTTAAAAACATATCTTTGGTAGATAATAATTGGGAATCGGAGTTCTGGGACCAGGAGTGGAGTTGATGGGTTGGTTGATTCACAAACCAATCCCAAAATTGGGTTTTGAATCCCAAACTATTTATTTGGTTAAAGATTTCATCAATAACTGTATTTGTAGGTGCCACATTTATTGCTTTACAATTGTACTGACATGAAATAGATTTATAACATGACTTATGATTTTTTACTATTTTTAATTCGATTTATTTTGTTTTTCATTTTTTCTTTGGGCAGCTTGAGTGGTCGTCGCAAACAATTGGATTGGTTCACCTGCAACCTAGTAGCCTCAGCAGTGACTATTTCTGTTTTGAAAATGTTCCAACATTCCTTTTTTGTTACAATGTGCAAAACATGTTTTTTTTTTTTTTTTTCCTTTGGTTGATAGAGAATATTTCATTAAGAATCATAAAGGGAAAGGAGTGACTTCTCTTGGATTTGCGTCCACGGTCCACCCCTCATAAAATTGGAGCCTTTTGTTGTATGTCATCAGAGAGTTAACATTTGTCAGTTATTGCAGCTTACAAGGAACATCTGACTTCTATCCTTCTGTCCATGTAGGGATCATGATGAAACCAGTTGTTTCTGTCCCATGCACTTTGTGACCATATCGGGACACCTCATGCATTATTTGTTCACTGCCACCTGGAGACCACCTATTTGGCATCTCTAGGTTATTTGATACCTTTTTTGTTTTCCATCCATCCAAAATGGGGAAGATACTAGAAACCTTAAAGAAAAAGACTCAAGTAAGGGAGATGTAATTGAAAACAATGTCATAAAGGTTTCACATTAAGTGAAGGCTATAATTTTTTTTTCGCTCTTTTTTCTTTGGCAAGGAATATTTCTAGTTCCCTTTGGCATCTGCCAATCCCTAATTTTATTTTTCAAACCTTGACAATTGCAACTTGGGGAAGCCATGCAATTCAGTCGTAGGGGGAGCTTTTTGAAACAGTGAAAGGAATATAATTGCTTTGTTTTCTGGACATATTGGTATTGGTGATTTTACTAGGGCAGAAGTACTCTTGGTATTGCAAGGATTGATACTGGATAAAGTACTGGATTGGCTAAGAGACAATTGCACCGCTTCCTGGATATCTAGGCACTTCATAAGGGGAATTAAACATTTGGAAGATGAATATACAAGTTTAGCAGATGGGTTATCCAAACAAGGTGCAATTAGAGCTAAGTTATTCTGGGGTTTGATTTCCTAATGTGGCAATTTCTATAGATTGTGCCCTGATCCTTTGTATAGATTGTTTTTTGACATCGACTGGTGTGCTTCACCATAAGTTGAAGTCAATCCCAACTTTTGTTTTTGATTGGAAACAAGTCAGTGCAATGTTGTTTAATATGGGATTGAAAGAAGGAATACATGAAAATACAGTTGGTGGGCTGAGAGAAACCAGCAACTACCTACCTGCAATATCCCAGACTTGCATGATCACCATCACCTACCACCTAATACTACTTATCCCTAATTCCCTATTCAAATGTCTGACCAAGGGATCTTCCAAAGGATTTTCTTATAGTAGTAAAATGAGTTTTACTTTCTTGTTTGTTTTTTTTTCTTTTCATTTTCAATATTACTGCTCTTTCATGTTCATTTTTTCCTTTTTTTAATGTCCATGGGGTTTTTATAACTTTCCAATGATTTTTTACTGTTTTCTTACTGTATTCCTGCTAACTACAATATGTTCTTATTTTTGAGGGGCCACAATATAGCTACTAAGGCCAATGTTCTCATTGTCTTGCATTCATAGACTAACATTTTAGGCATGCTTTTTGTATGGTTAAATCCAGTCAATTCAAAGTCTGAGAAGATGGTACCGGTGATTTTCTTGCAACTTGTGCAACTGCTGCCCCAAGTTTGCTGCCTCCCTTTGCCAGAACTAGCATGTAAGAAGGAAAACATTAGGTCCATGCATGTATTTGAGCATCACTGTGGAATAGGAGAAGAAAAGTTCTTAATTAATCTAAACCATTGCCATGAATATAACTAAACTTGAATACCCACGAGATGATATAGTGAAAAATGTAATTCCTAGGTTTATCCCTAAAGGTTTAGAATCTGGAAGTCAAGTTAGAAACAAATGTGGACCCCTAGTAACCTTGTCCTTGTACCATTCAAATTAATAACATACAGATAATAAAACATAATAAGATCTGGAAGTCAAGTCAAGTCAAGTCCGCATTTTCTGTAAAGCTTTTAATTAATGGATTTCTTATTATGCATAAATTTCCTCTGTAGATGTTTCTGTTAATGAGCTGTGTAAATTTTCTTGGTTTGCAGTTGCCATTTTATGCATAATTTTTACCATGCAGGATGTTTGGGTAACTTGTAAATTTATGTGTTCATATTTTTCTTTCTGGGGTTGCAAATGGCATCTGTTTGTCTGAATTCTTATTTGGGTGTGATCTGATTATAGTGATCTGAACTTGTTTGCAATTGGATTGAACTCAAATTACCATTCTACCACACCAAGTTATGAAAGCTAAGTAATTCTTAAACTACTTCACCAATGACTGAAAATTTAAACATGACTAAACTATGACTGACAAATCAAACCAATAGGCTGGACCATCCTGCATAGAATAATCAAAATGACAAAAATACCCCTATTCTCCAAAAACACAGAAATTCAAAATTTCCAATTTTGATTCATCAGCTCCTGCATCAAAGAAGATACAAATGTATACAGTAGGATAAGGATTCAAGGGAAATTAAGAAAATCCCTTAGCCCCATTCTCCCCTTAGATATTAGAATGCACCTATGTCTTATACAAAATAAAAAAAGTGTTTCAACATCTCATTATCTTGACCAAGAAGAATTCCCAATAGAAGAAACCCAAAAGAAACCCCTGAAAGTTCAACTTGATGCTGGTAGAATTCGTGCCAATAACATGTATCAGCATTAGCAATGACACTTTCAAAATCTGGAAACTCCTCCCTCCTAAACAAATGGTCCAAACAAAGTACTTAATAGATGCAGATTATCAAGCAGTTGCTCTCCCCCCATATACCTTTTCCTTCATCTTGTCACATTTTCTTTACTTCTATGACCACATTTACTCCTTTTTCCTCTTCTTTTAAATAACAATAGCTGATTTCAATTTCTCTAGTTTTAAAATAGAATTACAGGTTTCAGTATTCCCCTCATCCCCAGTAGCACTAATTCCCATGAGTTTCTATGTATTGGCGTTGAGCGGTTACGTTGCTATTATCTATTCCTTTCTCTCTTGCCCTTTCTAGGCTGCGTTCCCTTTATTGATACCACCCCTTGTGCTTGGATTAAGTTAACTTACATGGGCTTTCTTTTGATAGTCAAGGACCTTGCGTTATTTGGGGAGATTGGTAAAAGTAGGTAAGTCATACACAAAATTCTTTGTACAAATAGAAATTGGGGAGGCTAATAGGTCTAAAGCAATTTTCTTTTTGTTGGCTTCAATCTTCCTTGTCTTTGTATTTCTTGTATTAATAGCATATCATAGTTTGAGCATTTGAGTACCATCTTTCGGCTAACTAAGAGGAGGAAGTATGCCACTTGGTGATTGATTAAGTTGATCTTTACTACAGCTTCTAGGTTGAACATCTCATTCTCTTGGCTTCATGCTTGGGAAAAGGCTTGATGAATTCTTTAGCCAAATCCAGTGTTGTTAGGAGCATTAATTACGAGGACTTCCTTTTATCTTCTCCATTTTCCTTTCTATTATTTATCTGTCATCATCCCCAATATGGATACATATATGACAAATAAATGGGGGCCAAGATGGTATAGGTGTCCCACAAAATAGTTAGCTTCCCAAGGCTTGTCATTTGCGAGGGAGTCAGGTAGGTTTTGAAATAAAGTCAGCCTCTAGTAAACAAGTTCTTCTAGAGGTATAGGAAAAATTTCTCATTTTTTATTAGAAAATGTTCTACTTCTAATGTAAGAGATCTCCGATTGCTTATTTTTTCATAAAATACTTAATCATAGTTGATTTATAAATTTTATTGGGTGTCTCTTCGGAGACATTCGGTAAAATTGGAACAATATAGAGATTTTGAAAGGAAGAGAGTCTTGTTTGGATGAATGTTCCTTACCCATAAGCAGAATTGGTGAGTTTAGTAGATCCCACTATCCCTCGATGACCCTCTAACTTTTATGGTGCCTTAGTTATCCAGGGAACGTGTATCAAAACTTAAGTTTATGCCTAAGGAACACTAAGGAACACTAACATTCAGGACAAGGGATGTTGGAAATAAACTTTGCATTACACTCACAAAGCTTTACAAGGCATACGACTTTTGGATCACTCTTTGGATGGCTACAAACGAGGGAGGGGTCCCTATTTATAGAATTCTCTAGAGCATGCCTAGATACTTCTAGATATCTCTAGGTCTAGGCCATAGAACCCTCCATGTTACTCCACAAGTCTAGAAAGTTCTAGAGAACTCTAGACTATTGGAGAACACTCGAGAAGGCTCCAAAACCTTTGGCCTTGACCAGTGATTTAAAAGGTGCACTGAAGTGCATAGTCAGGGCACATTTTAGGATAGGTGCCTCACCCAGATGCGCATTGGCCCAAATATGTGCCTTTTGAAAATTGTACGCTTTTCTGAATCTAGTGGTGGGGCCGAGGGCTTCGCCCTTGAACCTCAATCACACCCCTTGAGGCAAGCCCAAACAAGAATGTAATATGTTTTACATGGACTTGTTTGGGCTTGCCTCGAGGGGCATGGCACAAAATTGACTCGTAGAATTAAGAATATAATATGTTTTATATCACATTAGCTACTTTAAGTAATGCAATTGAGGAAAAAAAAGAGATTATGGGCTTTACATGCTAGAAAGTGTTTTATATGTGATTTTATTTTTAAATTTTCATTTAAATATGCTTTACATGTCATGTTTATGTATTTTAATTTTAGATAATAGGTTTGTAAACCATTAATTTTAAAATTTAAGTTTAGATTTCTTATTAATATTATGCTTAATATATATTTTTTTTATTTTTTACATTTTTTGAAAAATTTTGGCCTTTTTTTTATTTTTAGCAAATTTTTGTAGTTTTGCACCTTGCTTCAAAAAGGTGTGTGCCTCGCCTTGCGCTTTGCGCCTCGGGTGCAAATTGGCCCTTGCACCATTTTTGCACCTTGCACTTTTAAAACACTACCTTACCTTGACTAGAACCTTCCTCGATTGCCAATAAACCTTTAGCTACAAGTTCCATTTATCCTTTGCTCAAGCAAGATGTGGCAAGGTGCTTGAGTTTTACCTTAATCATGGTCACTTACTATGGAAAGGCACAAGTCTATTGTTGTGCTTAGAGCTTTACCTTGTTAACTTTGTTTTTAGATATATAACTTCATTTTTATGTACTATCTTTAGCCTTGCAGAGAAACTTCTAATCCTAGTTGTCAGGGCAATGCCTAGGTAGGAACCTAGAGTGATGGCTTGTTTTTATAAAAGGTACTGTATTTATATTTTTATGAGTTTATTATATTACAGTAGAAATTGTTACATTATGCACCACAAGTGGGTTTAGAAGATTAAGAGTATTTTGGGGAAATTAGAAGGATTAATTCAAGAAATTCCAAATGAAGAGAAGATTCTTATATGAGGAGACCTAAATGGGATTGTCGGGAAAAGAAGTGTAGGATATAATACGGTGCACAAAGGATTTGTGATTGGATAGAGGAATGAAACAGGAGATGCAAATTTTAAATTTGTAATGGTATGATATGGCACTAGTAAACATATTTTAAAAAGAAGGATGAACACTGAATAATATTTAAAAGTGGACCAAAAATATGTAAAATAGATTTTTCGTTACCAGGAGAACAAAATGAATGGTGTATAAGGAATTTAAAGTTATTCTAGGGGAAAGCTTAATAACACAACATAGAATAGCGGTGGTAGATGTGCGCATCAGGAAATGGAAGGGAAATAAGGAAGAAAGTAAGTGTCTCAGAATTGGGTGGGGAAACCTAAAATAAATAATAAGAAAAAAGACTAGCACAATTTAGAGTTAGCTTGTTAGTAGAAGGAAAGTGGAGTTTAGATGGAAAAATTAACGATAGGTATTGAAGATAAAAAGTGGGAAAGAACATTTTAGGATGATCTAAAGGGAAGTATAAAAGTGCTAAAGAAATTTGTTGGTTGAATGAAGAGGTTCAAAATATGGTCATGTTAAAACGAGCATCTCATAAAGATTGGCAAGACTAAAAATAGAGAGCACTTGAAAAATTAAAACCATAAGAAAGGAAGTTAGGAAGAAAGTGAAGTTTAGTTTAAGGAATTCAATGAGATCTATCATAAATTAGGCACTAAAGAGGGGGATAATGGAACTTATATAGGGGTGAAAATGGATTGGATTTTGATCTAATTACGTCGGATTCGAATATATCTAATCGGACTATCGAATTGGATCAAATCAATAAATTCGATTCGTTTACTTATTGGATTGAATTCGAATATATCCCTGATTCAATGTGAAAAAATCTGATTTGATTTGATTAATACGTGATATATTACATTATATATTTACACATATGTATGTGTAACCATAAGATACACGTATAAACTTTACCTGTTTTTGTTTGGTGATAAGACAAAAGAAATCTAGCCTATTAATTACCTATTTCCTAAGGTCCTATTTGGCAATTTTCTCACATGTTCCTATTCTTTTAGAAATTCCTAATCTAGAACAAGAATTTTATTTCTTGTTCCTCGGAAGCAACAAAGGTGTTTGGAAAACTATTTTTTGAAAACGGATTTTTGTTCTACAAAAACAGAAATAGTGTTTTGATAGCAAAACTATTCCTTATTATTTCGAGGATAGGGGGGATTGGAGGCCTGGGGATCTAAATTAGCACTACAATCATGATTCTCACATCGATTTTACCTACTTCCTGAGACAAGGTCTGTGCAATAGTAGATGTTTCACCTTACGGGCATGTAGTAGTTTGAGATTGTGAAGATAACAACAAAGGATATGCATTTAGGAAGAAAATAGAGCATGGAAAAAGTTTTAGGATGAAAAAACAAAGCATACAAAGTTATAAACTCCAACAATGAAGAAAACTTTACTCATGTATGGGATTTTGACTAGAAAATGGTTGTCAGAGATGATAAACTGGTCGTTAGCTGTTGGTCCTTGTTTCATAGTGGGAGCACTGAGAACAAATGAAGATGATTTCTCGAAGACTAGGGCTTGGAGGGATGGAGAGTATATGTCAATGCAAAATGATGACATTGCCTCTTCTCTCACGTGGGAAGAGCGAATACATGTTTGTAAATAAACTGGGATGATGTGGGAACTACGTTTTTCTTGAGAATGTGTTTTTTGGGAGTGTTGATTTGTCACTCCCACATTTTTTGGGCATTGTTTTCACTTGTGAATGACTTGTTTCTCGTGTTTTTATTTGTTTGCCAAACATGTTTTTGTTCCACAGGAGCATCGGGAACGAGAGAAACACTCTTGCAGAACATTGCCAAACAGGCCCTAAGTGGCCAAACAAGAAACCCTAACCTAATAATTCCCTATTCCCTATGTTAGGTTTCCCTACCCTTAGCTAATGCGACAAAACAAAGAGCATTCATCTTTGTTCTTTGTTTTTTTCCTTTTTATCCCCAATGAAAAAGAAACAAAGCAAATAAATAAATCGAAATCCAGATCTAAAATAAATAGTAGAAGAAAAGCTTTGAAATCTCGTTGCAGCGAAGTGCAAGAAACTCCAACCATTAGAAATCTTCGGTAAGGATGACAATGGCGAAGCAGACAAGTTGTACGATTTAGATGTTGAATCTAAATCAATTCTTGAACTCAAGCGGAAATGTTGACAAGGAAGTTTATGTATGGTAGGTTTTTGCCAAAACATTCTCCTCACCCTTGACGGCTTGATCCATGTCAAAGAGCTTAG